>NC_090808.1:41694094-42294094 GCF_036512215.1 Solanum lycopersicum
ATACGTCTATGAGTGAGAGGCAATAGAATGTTAGAAAGTTACACTTCTTTCATAATTATTGAAGTCGTACGTTAGAGTTTATCTCTAAAAGTTTCTTTTCCTGATTCTTCTATTGTGTTTATAGGATATGAATAGAAAAAGGATGCCCACAAGGAGAGTGGAAGAGGAGGTGGTGAATTAAACAGTTCCTCCCTAAGATCTTCAAGATCCTCAAGGTAACAAAGCTCCTCAAGACAACCAAGTTTTAGTTGATGCTCTTGACATGACTAATAACTAAATTATGTTAACTTTTCTAATCTTAGCTAAACCTATGACGGCCCAAGTTAGTAGAGATGTGGGGCCTATAGAGAATTCTTTTGAGAGTGCAATGACTTTTAGGTTTAGCGACTTTTTGATGATGAACCTTTCGGTTTTCTATGTTACAAGGTGGGAGACAATCCCCAAGAATTTTTGGATGAGGTGTATAAGATAGTTGATGCTATGGGAGTGACTTCTACTGAAAAAGTAGAACTTGTCGCTTACCAATTGAAATATGTTGCCTAAAATTTGTTTACCCCATGGAAGAGTGATCGGTAAGTAGGAGGGAGGTCTATAGATTGGGAATTTCTTAATGAAGAATTCCTTGGTAGGTTGTTTCCCTTTGAAAAGAGGGAGTTTAAGATGGAGGATTTTATTAACCTCAGGCAAGCTAACATGAATGCCCTAGAGTACTCCTTGAAATTTATCCAATTCTTTAAGAATGCTCCATCATTGGTGTCTAAACCTAGAAATAAGATGAGTACGTTTGTTATCGATATATCTGACAATGTTAAGGTAGAGTATCGTATGATGATGATGCATGATCATCTGAACATTTCTAGATTTATGGTTTATGCTCAATCTATTGAGGAGTCAAAACTCAATAGTAAGAATAGAGAGTTGAAAAGGTCTAGGCCCGATAAGAAAGGTTAGTCTAGACTCAAGAAGATAGCTCCAAACAAAGATTTTCAAGTACTTCTAAGTTTAAACAAGAGAAAGGTGGCGGATCTTACTCCAAACGAAGATTTTCAAGTACTTCTAAGGTTAAACAAGAGAAAGCTGGTGGATCTTAATTTTCTAAACCTACTAGAACGATGTGTGGAAAGAAACATTTTTGGAAGCATCTAGCTTGTATTGGTCGATGCTATGGGTGTACAAGAGTTCCTTATAACTTGTTACATGTTTTTGAGTCATGTGTAATTATGTGTTTCCATGATCTCTTTATGTAATAAATGTTTTGAAGAACATATTTTTTAGATGAGAAAATGAGTTTTCATGAATTGAGTTGCTCAATATGTTGGTAGTTCCTACTTGCCTATATCGAATTGAGCTTATTGATGTGGAATTGATGTTTCCACTTATAATTATTCCTTTTTATTGATGTGTCATGCATGATGGACTGCTAAATTTGAGTTAGTATTCCTTTAAGTGTTTTTAAAGTGTCATTCAAGGACGATTATTCTTATGAAGGGGGGATAACGTAATGGCTCGAAAAAATGATAGGTTAAACTAAAGCCTAAATACGGGGTATTAAGTCATTAGATAAGATCAAGGGCTAAGGTTTTGGGTGAATCTCACGGTTTTGGATCCTAGGCTACCTAAAACAAGTCCTAGATATTTCCTACCAAGACCACGAGGGTCTTCACAACTAGTGGTGGCCACCATGACTCGTGGTTCCACCCGTGGTGGGTTCTACAAGGGCTAACCATGCTTTGTTATAGAGTAATACCTAGATTGGTGCATAGCCAAGTCACCCCTTCACGAGCTAATTCATGGATCTTCGTCATTACAACGGGACATGGGAAGGCTCATAGGGTTGCCTTAGCTAACCATGAGTAGGTGGATGACGAGGGATTTAGTGGTCAAAGGATTTGGGGGCGCCACCACAAGTGGTGGTTCCCTTGACGAACCAAGGATGGTAATCATTAAGACCACTTAGGCTCTTGGAGGGAAGTCTTAGGAAGCCTTGTCACTACCCCAAAGACTAGGGGCATCACCACGAGTCGTAGTGCACTTGACGGTACGTATAGGTGGTCGTGAAGACCACTCTGGTGTATCAAAAGGCAAGGTAAATTGAAGAGGCTACTGACTAAGGGTCTAGGGTTGTAGATTCAAAAGAATTCAAAAGAAGTTCTTCCTTTCCTAAATTCTCTCTGTAGAAGTTTCTAAAGAAAAAGAAGGATATGGAGCTAGGGTTGTGGATTCAACATGTTATTCTTCAAATTTCTTTGGGAATCACAAGAAAGATATGGTGATATTTCATCTAGGAGTATCTTTCACCCCTAGAGTCAATTCAAAAGTAATTTTCAAAGATTTCAAGTTTATGAAAAGTAGTGTTTTACTTAATTTCAAGGATTTTTCAGCCAACGTTTTCAAATGTCTATTAACGAAAAATTATTTGTATTAGTGTTTTATTGATAATCTATGATGAAAATACTCTACAAACCCATGATGTATCTCAATTCCTAAATTGTACCTTTATGAAGTGGGTTTGTTGATTATGAATGCTTATGAATAGAAATGTCTAAATTACTTTAGGTTATTAAATTGTATCATATTCTGCATGCCTTAATTATAATAAATTGTTGCTGTGTTGGTGATTTGAAATTTATGGCCTTTGAAGCCATTGTATGAGAAATTGAAGTATTATCAGGATATCTTGTATATAAATGTGAATTCAATGATGTCAGTGTGATAATGTCTAGAATGTTGTGTCATTATTGTGAGGCTATTTCTCAATTTTACACTTGTGGGTGTTGATGATTGAATGTGAAGGGTTTCTATGATTAGATTTTCAAACTTGAATTGGTAGTTTAGACATCCTATTTTTGTATAAATTATAGTAATGTGGATTGATGTATCTTGAATTGGTAGGGTAAGACATCCCTTTTATGTATTAATGAATTTGTATTAACTTGATGAACATGAATAGATAAGCTTATGTCATTATTTTCATAAATGATTTATGAAGTATCCTAGGCCATGTCTCTAAACGACAAACCTAGTGCTTGAAGCCCTTTATAATGAGTCTATAAGCTAATGTGATGATAAACCTTGAATTAGTAGACCTAGTTTTGGTCGCCCTTTAATGTGTGAAATGATGAATTTTTTATCGATAGACTCAATGTTGGTGGCCCTTAATTAGGATTCAATGACTACCTATGTAATTACAATGAATCTATAGGCTTATGGCATTCCTTCCATGTGTTATGATGTAACTCGGATCGATAGTCCAATGGTATTCTTCTCAACTATATTAATGTTATGTGAATGAAATACTCTAGGGAATGGAGGCTTAGTACCGTGTGGATATGGTAAAATTGAAAATCGACCAACGTTAGGCTAGGGTTCTGATGAACATATTCATATCCCATAACTGTGTGACCACATAGGATATTAACTAGTGCATTCCATCAAAGCTAAAATTTTACGGGTCATGGGCAGGTAGACCACCTTTTTATCGTGTTGGGTCATATGACAATGGATTCCATGGTATGATCTCATGATTTATGTCGGTTATTGCATATTCCCATCATTGAGATGTGCATTTTTATTTTCTTGAGAATATCTATGAAGTGTGGGTGGTAGTATGGGATGTCATCGATGCATTGCATGAGTATAATTTGAATGGGTAATGATGGTTTCTCCAAGTCATAATGAAAAATGTATGAGAGGGTCCTGAATGAAGTAAATGAAGAATGCTGCTTGTATGCTTAGATGAAATGATTCATGCAATACTTGGATTATATTATGAGATACTTCCTTGTCATGATTTGTTAGGTATGAATGTGCTTCGTGTATGGTGTCTTCAAAGAAGTACTTATTTTGAGTAATAGTATGGGATGCTACTCATAGATTGCTCAAATATGACTTAGAGTTTCCCTTGATTACGGTCCTTAGGTGATCATATCGCGTGTGAAATGCTTATGTCTCATGAGGGTTACTTGAGGTAAAGGCCTAATGTGCACGTAATGATTTACATGTTGATTTTGTTCAAATGTGATATTATGTCTTGTATTATTATTATACTTGGATTTGAAGTCTCTTAAACTATTGTACATGATATTTTAAAAAGTGGAATAATACATAGTTTCCAACCAAAATGTCCCTTTTAAAGCATGTTTTGAATGATTATCATGCTTCGTAATTTTTGTGTATTAACCCATGTTTCTCCTATTTTAGTACTAGTGTAGGTAACACCAAATATGTTGATTCTCTCAATATTAAGTGCTTGGATTGAGATTCCTCCAAGGCTAAGTTGAATGTCCTCATAGATCGACGACAAGTAATTTAAGATATTTCTTCATTTCATGTAAAAAGTCTATTGTTAGACTTTTTAATTGTTAAGGTCATGACCCGATTTCAGTTTTCAAGACATTGTTTAGATGGCCATGTGAGATAAAAGATTTCTATGGTGTTTTGAGTGTCTTTAAGTAAAGTTTTGATTGTTTGGATTTAAATGAATTTTAAATTCCACAATTTATCTATATAGAGATTTTATGAACACTACAAGGCTTTTACGAGACTCTTCGGGTTAAAGTATGTCATGTGACATCAAGGGTGTAGACTTAGGTCATTACAACCACCATATTTAATGATGAAACTCATGACCACCTTTCTAAAAAACAATGGCAACATCGGGGCCCTTGGTCACCACTCCCTTACAAATATGGACTCGTCCATTCACAGGTCATTCATTATGAGATATACCCAATTACTTTAGAACACCTTTAACCCACATATAAAAATACAATGTATATTCCAATTATGTTTTCTGGAAACATGTCCAATTCAACATTATCAACTATTGGCATATATGATAATTCAATGGTTCTCTCGTGGAACCCAAGCCCAATCTATTAGTGTCCCTTATTGTGACACCTAAACCAAGTTAGTGTCTTAGAACATGACATCTGATCCAATACGTATGTCAACATATGAAGTCTTATACCATTTACTATTTTGGAACATAAAAGTCGATCTATTCAACAAGCGATAATCATAATTAAAATGTACATTCTCATAATCAAACAATAAAGTGTTGACTCATGGCATAGAATTGTTTATTTCAATATTTTCGTTAGGTAAAATTTATATTATCCCTAATTCCATAAATGTATGCATTTCACTAAAACATTAACACGTTCATTTCACAAATGGAGAACCAACCATCACATAACCCTAGTTCATGGGACCGGGCTTCCCCATAAAATATATGTTTGATGTAACACTTAAAAATATACGTATAATTATCTCTATTTTGGTGCATAAGACCCTTCGCATGAATACAACCAACAATTGCCAATATACTACGTAATGAGTCATGAATTTATATTGCTGAATTAATAAACCTAACCTACCTATGTGCCAAGCATATACATTGGATTATCTCTCCAATTTTGATGTTTTGATGATGAAATGACGGACTTGATTGGAAATGCATAAGCTATAGATATCCTTATGGTAGAAAATGCTTTCTCCTTCCTTCAAAAGCCTAGAGAAGCCTTTTAAGGTTTCTAGAGTGATCCTTGCCAATTTTTGGTGTTTTTGGAAAAATGAGGAAATTAGACTTCGTGTTATTTAAATTCGGTCTCGTCCATAACGCATTTGCAGCTACTTATCCCGCTAGAGCCTCGCAGACCTAGCAGCATCAAGCCCGCTGTAGCGGGATGAAAGACACAGTTTCCCCAACATTTTTTTTTGTTAATTAATAAAGGTTCGGGTAATTACAGTAGATACCAAGTTAGCCATTGTTCATCCTCAAATGACTAGCAAAAGGATAAATATGTGTCGTTATCGGAGTATTTCAAAACTAATTAATTGATACTACACAAAACCACGAAGGGTGGTGGATTTTCAAATTAAGGTGAAAAAGGTTTTATAATCACAGGACCGATAAGGGAAATGAGGCAACAGACAGAGGAAAGAAACGTGTCCCACTACAAAGTGTTCCTCGCCATAGCGGCAGGGACCCCCCTTCAGCGGGGTTGTTGTGGAGGATATTATTTCCACTATAACAAGGAGTCGCAACTAGTAAGTAGGGTGAAAATTAAAGGTTTCCTCCATTTATCCTAAGCTTCCCCCAAAATTCAAAAATAATTTTAATTGCTCTACTTCGAAATCAACTTCTAGGTAATTCTCTTGTTCCTTAAGTTAATTACTTCATTATTTACATAACAAAGAATCCATGTCATTAAACAATTGATTATAAGGGTCTTGGGTATCTTTTAGAAAATTAAAAGGGTTGCATGATATTAATAGAAAAATGTAGCATGAAAACTTCCCTTACGTCCCAAACTTCTCCAAAACGTTCTGGGAGTGAGGATTTCATAAAAATATGATTGAAATTATTCCAAAAACGGGGAGAGTTATTTAAAGGTTCTGTTGGTGTAAAACTCAGATACACTATTCAGGTGTTATTTTTACTAGAATTATTGTATATTTAGGTATTAGAATACTTTATAGACTTTGATCTTCTAAAATTCTGTGACAAAAATGGTTTTGGGATGAAGAGGTGCAACGATCATGCCCTCATCCCGTTGTAGCAGCCTCCCTCATCACACACTTGCGAGATTTGCACCGCTATGGTGGGACTTAGTGTGGTAGTATGCCCTTTCTTCTTAAATAAGGAAACTTTTCCTTTTCTCAAGGAAACCTTTTAAACACCCCCCTAAATTATTAAAGATACTCTTAATAAAAAATGCAGGTTGATCTAGTATGGTTGCCTTTAATGAAAAAAATCGACCTTTTGTTCGGTTTTCTGATGCTGCAAGTCGGGAAAGGTACCACAACCACCAGAACAACAATTTTCACTGTGAGAGGGGTTTACATTTACTAAAATTATAGGAGAAGGTTGTTGACTTTTATGCTCGGATGATAGATTTTTGTTGGTCTCCAATGATGGAGGTTCCCCCTGCTGCACGCTTCACATGGGTGAGGGGTTCTATTACATCCTACGTATTGTTCAGTGGGATGATCCCCACCATACTATTTTCCTTGAACACTTCATTCATTAATGATGTACTAAAGGTTCCAGAGGTTCCCAACATGTAGTACATGGCAAAGTTGGGAGATATGGACTTTGGTTGGTTGAGGGATACAATGGTGGAGCCTACGCATTGGGATAGAAAGTTCTATCTGTCGGGCAACCGCATTTCCATGACTTTCCATGAGCTTTAGTTTTTCCTTGCCTTATATAGGGATTCAGACTGAATGTGGGCATGCATATCAAAATTTAAGTGGAACTATTTCTACATGGATAACAAGAAAATGTTTTTTTCGTGCCAGGTCTAGTCACGACAATGTGCAGGAGGGACGGGGTGACATTTTTGGACAATGACAATGCACTTCCTATGGATCCCCGCATTCACCCTCTTTTAGTTAGGTTGATTTGTATGTACATGATAAAGAGGAGGATGGGTAGGGCTAGAAACACTCAGTTGGTTATAGAGGCGAATGATGAGGATGAGGAGGGGATGATGGTGCAGGAGATTAGACTCTTCCCACCTGGTCCCCCCCCCCCCACCATCGTTCACGTATGGAGGACGTGTAGACCATATGGAGGTGATTGGGATGTTTCTTTACTAGAACAACTTTGGTTCAACCCAGCGTTACCCTGGAGGTTGAGATGCTCCACTTCAAACTCTACTAGAAGACAAAGAAGGTTCTTGATATGGATCGCCTCATGGTCCATATATGGAAGGCCGTGAGGATCTTCTTCTCTTTAATTTCCCATAGAGAGTAGGTTTCCTGAGTCGAGAGATGAGACTACCATAATTTTACCTTTATGGATGATGCCATAAATGATGTGGTACCCTCGGAAGACTTAGAGTCTAATGATGATACCTCCAAGTCCCAGAGATCCTTATTTGTTTTTGCCCTTCTTTGGGTATGTGAAGAATAAGTTCATAATCTCTTTTGCATTTCTTTATGTTTTGCAAGAACATGGATGTTGGTTTTTCTGTTTATGAAAACTAACGATCAATGCTAAGGTTTATAACTTAGTGTTCTGTTGTAAACAACTGGTAGAGTCACGAGCATTGACCCACGTATGATTCGGGATCCATAGGTGTGACTAAGGAATAATATGGGAGACGGGGTAATGGTTATGCCTGACAATTTTTCTAGGGCTCTACTTGTTCCTAAAAAAATTCACTGATCCCAAGCAATAAGTCAGACTTTTAGATAACTCCCTTCACTAGGATGGTCAATGTCTATGCCAAGTGGTTCTCACAATTAATACTCCAGAACCTACTCTCATTAATTCTACACCACCACCACTTGCATTCAATGAAAATGCCCAGAACGTCATACAGTTATAATTGGTCCCAACACCACGTCAAGATTTTGTTCACAGATTACATGATAGTTTTCCTAGCTCCTTGCATGTAATGCGGGCAATTACGACTTGCACCATTATGAAAATGAAGGATAGCATATTGCACATCTATAAATATAGATACAAAATATTTTACACAGTGTTATGTCATCACCACCAAGCAAACATACTTTTCACATAAATAGTTAATTTAGACAAAAAGAACAACACATTCACTATTTTTAGTTATAACTCCCAAATAAGTCAAAATTGTATGATTACTTCCCTCCATTGATGACCATTACTAATCATCCATTGATTTACATAACCCTTAGGTCCTTATACAAATTAGAACCTTCTTAGTTCAATTCCTTGCTTGTGTCCCTTCAGCCGTGACTATGGCGTCCAACAAACTTTTTTGAGATAGCAATTAGATTCAGGAGATACCAATTAGAGTCAACATAGACCACAAGTCAAAATTCACATCGAAGGAGAGAAAAACTAAAATGACTTCCTAGAATTCTTCACAGTTTCTTAAAGATTAGATGTGGACGTTAACACACCAATCCTAGGAGTCTATTATAGATTTTACCCTTGTATTAGAGACGGGTAAATTGGGCTCTGATACGAATTCTTCACGACTCAACCCACCAAGACATGTAGGCACCTGCTCAAAAGCCTTAGTTGAAGAATCCTCTGTTCCTAATCAATTAAAATACGTAGAAGGTTATGAAAACTGAGATAGCGGCAATTTCATTGAGATTTCTATAAAATAAGAACTTAATATATTCAAAATATAAGACTTGTAAAGTAATTAGTACACCAGGGATGTATTCTAAATAGGTACAAGAGCTACTAAGAGTCCAATATATAAAAAGATATATATGACACAACATCCATCATGCGGAAAGAAATGTAGAAGTTGTAGGAGATTATAGTCTTCTTCACCTAGGAAACATCACTGATCATACATTAAGGCTTTGAAAAAAGGTATATCAAGATTAGTATCATCACAACCACATGTAGTGATAGACATAATCAATCAACCTGATACCCACCACATAATATAAGAAATCCACTTGCAAGAAACATGAAATAAGATTGTTCATTCCTGAACCTTTATAATTGCAAAATGCCTTGGATGCTCTATTTGCTCCATTATTGATCATACTTAATCATACTATCTTTCAGAGGAAATATTGTATAATTACTACCAACCTTCTTAGAAATGACAACACGCCTATTACTCGACACCACTAAACTTGTAACCTTAGGGTACTTCCATCAAGTCATGTTAACTGTTTCAATGCTACCTCCTTTTGGGGAAAACCCAACTAGTAACACTATCACATGACACTACCTCCATCCTCAACGACAACAAACACGATAATCTTTCTAAATAATAATGAAAATGTCGAGACAATAGGTCCTCGCTAGCATACAGATCTGGACTCAACCATTCACATCTAATTCATTATGAGATATACCAAATACCTTAAAACACTGTGAACTAACATATAAGAACACAATATGCAATCCAATTATCTTTTCTCAAGATATATCCGATTAGACATTATTAAAAATATACGTTAATGAAAAGTCAATGGTCCTCTCAAGGAATCGACACTAATTGTGTCGGATCATAACCCCCGACCCAAGTTACTGTGTTTGAATGTGACACCCGATATAATATTTATGTCTATAAGTTACATCCAATCCTTGTAAAGGTTGCAACCTAACTCCTAATCTATTCAACAATACATGATCACAATCACAATGTACATTCTCTTAATAATATGATCAAGTGTTGATTTATGACATACTTTTATTGATATTCAATCTTTTAATTCGGTAGAATTCATATCATTTCTAATCCTATACATGTATGAATTCCACAAAAACATTAACTAATTTATTTCACATATGAAGAAAAAACCATACCATATCCCCAGTTCACAAGATTGTTCTTCCTCCTACATTATACATTTGATGTAACACTAACAAATATAAATATAAGCATCTATTTTCGTGTACAAAAGCCTACATGTGAATACTAACATCAATTACCAATAAACTGCATAGTCAATTACTTATTTATACTACTCAATTAATAAACCTAGCCTACTTGGGTGCCAAGTAGCTACACATGATTATCGCCCAAATTTTTTGGTGTTTTGACAATGGAATGGTGGACTTAAACTTGAAATCTATAAGTTACCGATATCCTTACAAAAGAAAATGCTTTTTCCTTCCTTACCAGACCTAGAGTAGCATTTGGAGGTTTATATGGGCGATCCTCACCTCTTTTTAGTGATTTTAGAAAAAAAAAGAAAATAAGACTACATTATTTACATTTTGTTTCACCCATCCTGCTGTAACAGCCACTTATGGCGCTATAGTAATGCCTCCCTAACGACATTGTAACGACCTGTTAGTCGTTTTGAGCAGTAGAGTTTATTTCTGGTAATAACTGTCTGGGTCGACGGATCCCATGACGGACTGTCATGGGCACGAAGGACCGTCGAGGGTGTGTCGTTCCAAAACACTTAGAATTCTGAAAAAATCTGTACTGAGAACAACTCTATGAACATCGCGACAGAAGAGACGGACGGACCATCGTAGGCACGACGGACCGTCACAGGGTTTTAAATAAAAATTGAGTCTCTGAACTCTAAGACGACTCAGCAGGATGGACCTCGCAAGCACGGCGGCCTGTCACAAACTGCGTAACCCTGACTGGGTTGGATTTCTGTTAAAAGTTTTAAGGGGCGTTTTGGACTATTCCTGCATATAATTATAATGTTAGGGGTTTAATGTTAATAATTCAATTACTTGGGGGTTAAAGGAGATAACCTTGAAATAAGTAATGGGTTACTTTAGAATCTTTTATACTTAATTATTTGGTGACGGACCATCGTAGGCACGACGGACCGTCACAGGGTCTTAAATAAAAATTGAGTTTATGAACTCTGTGACGACTCAGCAGGACGAACCGTCGCAGGCACGACGGCCCGTGACAGACTGCGTAACCCTGACTGGGTCGGATTTCTGTTAAAAGTTTTAAGGGGCGTTTTGGACTATTCCTGCTTATAATTATAAAGTTAGGGGTTTAATGTTAATAATTCAATTACTTGGGGGTTAAAGGAGATAACCTTGGAATAAGTAATGGGTTATTTTAACATCTTTTATACATAATTATTTGGTAATTAGGGTAAAAGAAAAAGAGTTTGAATAAGGAAAAATAGAAAGAACAGAGAGAAGAGGGACGAACGAACGAGAGAGAGAAAAACGAAGAGGAAAGCAAAGCATTGGAGAAGTAGATTGCGTGATCACGATTTTTCGGTGGAGGTAGGTTATGGTTTATGCTATTTCGTAGTAAAACTCTTAATAGCGAATAATATGTATTGGGTAATTTTGTAAAGTCTTCTATATGCTTAATTGTGTGCTAGCATGATATGATTATATAATTGTGATGAATTAGCATTATGAGGCTGTTGAATCTAAAACCTTAAAACCTCTCTATTAATGATGATGACTTGGTATAAAAGAAGGCTTGATGAACTAAAAGAATGAGGTTAATAGATCGAGTGTCACGAACCGACACATAGTATTAGGGGATCGGGTGTCATGAACCGACACATAGTATTAGGGGATCGGGTGTCACGAACCGACACATAGTATTAGGGGATCGGCTGTCACGAACCAACACGTAGTATTAAGGGATCAGAGTGTCACGTTCCGACATAAGAGGATTAAAGAGCATGAATCTTGAATTATCTTAATATACTCAAAACTTAAAGAACCTTTTCCCAAATGAGTATTGTATGGAGACTTGAGTCCTCATAGGTGTGCTTGGTATTGTTGCCAATGGTTCTTGTACTTGTTGTTGCCACCGTTTGAGTATTGTAGTTGGTTTTATGATATTATTTGATGTATATTGCTTTCTATTTTGAGTTGGCCGATGATTCTTACTCAGTACTTGTGCCTTGTACTGACCCCTACTTGTAATTTTCTTCTATGATATTAGTGGAGTTCAGCAAAAGTGCCATCGATTTTGACTCAACTCCAACTCTAGTCAGACTTCAGCATAATCAGATTTCAGGGTGAGCTATTGTTCCTAGCTCGGACTGGATTCTTTCCTTCACGTCTTGATGTCTTGAAGTTCAGACACAAACCATCTCTTTTACTTATTTTAGCTTCTTAGATACTCTTAGATTTAGTAATTTGAGGATAGATGTTCTTGTGATGATGACTTCCAGGTTTTGGGGATAGTAATTGATAAAATTTAGAAGCTATTTAATTGATTTCGTTAATGAGTTTTAAGTTTTCCACATTATTTTATGTTTATTATGGTTGAAATGTTGGGGTTTCGATTGGTTGGTTTGCTCACATAGTAGGATAAGTGTGGGTGCCACTCGCGGCTCGTTTTGGGTCGTGAGAAACTTGGTATCAAAGCATTAGGTTCGTTGGTTTCATCACACAAGAACGAGTCTAGTAGAGTCTTGAGGAACGGTAGGGGGACACCTTTACTTTTCTTTGAGAGGCTACAAGTCATTAGGAATATTCCATTCTTTCTTTCTTTCGTGCTATTACTTGGGTCTAATTAGTATCTAGGTGATACAAATTGGTATCTGACCATCTTCACTCTATTTCGCAGATTGTTAGAACTAGAGCAACAACTGTGCAAACACCAACACTGGCAAGACAAGATGTGTCTGAGCCAGCCACTGAGGCTGTAGCTCGAAGAGGAGAAGTGACAAGAGGCCGTGGTAGAGGTCGTGGGAGGACGTCCTCTAGAGGAAGAGGACAAGCACCTGGCCCATCTGGTACTAGGGCGGTGACTCCTCCACCGACTGAGGAAGTAGTAAGAGAGGGTGAGGAAGGGGAGAATGAACAAGTGCATAATGAGGAGTTACCACCCCAACCTACCCAGAGATGATTAACCAGGTTCTTGCTTATCTTAGTGGGTTATCTGATCAGGGCCAGACACCTCCAGTGTTTTCTTCACCAGCGCCTCAGGTTTCGGGAGTACAACATGCAACTGTTGTGGCTCCCCGCATGGACGCCTCATTGGAAATAGGCATGTTTCCTCAGTTGACTACAGGGCCTATAATGACAAGTTATCAGCATGAACTTTTCAGTAAGTTCTTCAAAATGAAACCTCCAGTCTTCAAGGGTGCTGAATCTGAGGATGCCTATGATTTTCTGGTTGATTGTCATGAGCTACTACACAAAATGGGCATAGTGGAACGATTCGGTGTTGAGTTTGTAACCTCAGTTTCAGGGAAATGCCGAAATGTGGTGGCGGTCGTATGTTGAGTGTCAACCAGTACAAGCACCACCTATGACGTGGAAATCATTCTCTAGCTTGTTTATGGAGAAGTATATACCTCGGACTTTGAGGGATAGGAGGACAGATGAGTTCCTGAGCCTAGAGCAAGGCAGGATGTCGGTCACTACTTATGAGGCTACGTTTCGTGCACTATCCAGGTATGCAACCCAGCTTTGCTTCAGTCCACAAGTGCGGATTCGCTGTTTCGTGAAAGGGTTGAGGTCAGACTTGCGGATTTCAGCCTTACAGGTAGCTGCTGCAGCAAAATCCTTTCAGGAGGTGGTAGATTTCGTGATAAAAATGGAGGGAGTTAAGCCAAACGACTTCACCATGGCATCGACATCTAAGAGGTTTCATAAAGGAGGTTAGTTTAATGGTTCTTACTCTAGAGGGCAAAGTTCAGGAGGTTATCCAGCCCGCCCTATTTAGTCTTCACTACAGACTGTAGCTGGGGGTCCACCGCAGACCGGTCAACATTTCTCTTAGTTTGGAGGTTATCCCTAAACTCCGTCGTTCTCGCAAAGACCTCTTCTTGAATCCAGAGATTGTTATGGATGTGTAGAGACTGGACATATTAGGAGAAATTGTCAAAAACAGAGATACAGACCCCCAATAATCAGAGGTAGAAGTGGTCATGGAAGAGGCCGTTATTTGGGAGGACGTGGTGGCCGAGGTAATGGTGGTCATCAAAACGTCCGGGGTGACGGGAAAACTGGAACTACTACAGCGCAACATGGTAGGGGCAACGGACAGACCGGTGATAGGGCCCATTGTTATGCTCTGAAGCGGAGACATCTGATGCTGTTATCATAGGTAATCTTTTGGTTTGTGATTGCATGTCTTCTGTATTATTTGATCCTGGATCCACATTTTCGTATGTATCTTCCTCATTTGCTACTGGTCTTAATTTACATTGTGAATTGCTTGACATGCCTATTCGTGTTTCTACTCCAGTGGGTGAGTCTGTGATAGTTGAAAGGGTGTATAGGTTTTGTCTTGTGACTTTTATGAGGAGCAATACTTATGTAGATTTGGTTATCTTAGAAATGGTTGATTTCGATGTAATTCTGGGTATGACTTGGCTTTCTCCAAACTTCGAAATCTTAGATTGCAATGCCAAAACTGTGACATTGGCCAAGCCTGGGACAGATCCGTTAGTGTGGGAGGATGACTAAACTTCCACTCTAGTTCGTATCATCTCCTTCCTTCGTGCTAAGAGAATGGTTAGAAAGGGTTGTTTAGCTTTCTTGGCACACCTCAGGGATGATACTACCCAAGTACCTTAAATTGAGTCGGTTTGAATAGTCCGTGAGTTTCTGGATGTGTTTCCTATAGACCTTCCTGGTATGCCACCGAATAGGGATATCGACTTTTGCATTGATCTGGAGCCGGGTACTCATCCCGTTTCCATACCCCCTTATAGGATGGCTCCCGCTGAGTTAGGAGAGTTAAAGGCCCAACTTCAAGAGTTTTTAAGCAAATGCTTTATTAGACCAAGTGCATCCCCTTGGGGTTCTCCCGTTCTGTTTGTGAAGAACAAGGATGGAAGTTTTCGGATGTTCATTGACTACAGACAACTGAATAATGTAACTATTAAGAACAAGTATCCCCTTCCTCGCATGGATGATTTGTTCGATCAGTTACAAGGTTCTTGTACCTTCTCAAAAATTGATTTGAGATCTGGTTATCATCAATTGAAAATACAGACAACGGATGTGCCCAAGACTGCTTTACGGACCAGGTATGGGCATTATAAAGTCTTAGTAATGTCTTTTGGGCTTACGAATGCTCCTGCTACTTTCATGAACTTGATGAATGGGATTTTTAAGCCATACCTGGATCTCTTGGTCATTGTATTAATTGATGATATACTGTATACTCAAAGAGCATGAAAGAACATGAGGAGCACTTGAGAATGGTATTGGAAATGTTAAGGGAGAAAAAGCTTTATGCCAAATTCTCTAAGTGTGAGTTTTGGCTAGATTCAGTGTCCTTCTTGGGGCATGTAGTTTCTAAGGACGGAGTGATGGTGGATCCTTCCAAGATTGAAGCAGTGAAGAATTGGGTAGGACCTACTAATGTTACAGAGGTAAGGAGCTTCATTAGTTTAGATAGCTTCTACCGTCGATTTGTCAAGGGATATTCTTCCATTGCTTCCCAATTGAAAAACTTGACTAAGTAGAGTGTTCCATTTGTATGGTCGGACGAGTGTGAAGAAATCTTTCAGAAGCTCAAGACTTTGTTGACTACTGCACCAATTCTTACCCTGCTAGTGGAAGGTAAGAATTTCATTGTTTAATGTGATGCATCCTATTCGGGTTTGGGTGCAGTGCTAATGCAAGAGAAGAATGTAATTGCTTATGCTTCGAGGCAATTAAAGGTGCATGAACGTAATTATCCGACCCATGATTTGGAGTTGGCTGCGGTAGTGTTTGCATTAAAGCAATGGAGACATTATCTATATGGGGTTAAATGTGAAGTCTATACGGATCATCGTAGTTTACAGTATGTCTTTACTCAGAAAGATTTGAACTTGAGACAGAGGAGATGGATGGAATTACTAAAGGACTATGATATCACTATCTTGTATCATCCGAGAAAAGCTAATGTTGTGGCAGATGCTTTAAGTAGAAAGGCAGGGAGCATGGGAAGTCTAGCCCACTTGCAGGTTTCTAGACGCCCATTGTCTAGAGAGGTTCAGACTCTGGCTAATGACTTTATGAGGCTAGAAGTAAATGAGAAGGGAGGATTTTTGGCCTGTGTGGAGGCAAGATCTTCCTTTCTTGATAAGATTAAAGGAAAGCAGTTTACCGATGAGAAACAGATCCAAATCCGAGATAAGGTGTTGCGAGGAGAGGCTAAAGAAGCAAAAATCGATGAGGAAGGTGTTTTGAGAATTAAGGGAAGGGTATGTGTACCCCGCGTCGATGATTTGATTCACACTATTCTTACGGAGGCTAAGAGTTCAAGGTATTCTATACATCCTGGTGCAACAAAGATGTATCGTGACCTAAAGCAACATTTTTGGTGGAGTAGGATGAAGCATGACATTGTTGATTTTGTTGCTCAATGCCCGAATTATCAGCAAGTGAAGTATGAACACCAGAGGCCTGGAGGGACACTTCAGAGAATGCCCATTCCTGAATGGAAGTGGGAGAGAATTGCAATGGACTTCGTGGTTGGTCTTCCAAAGACAATGGGTAAGTATGACTCCATAGGGGTAATTGTTTACAGATTAACTAAGTCTTCTCATTTCATTCCGGTCAAGGTGACTTATAATGCAGAGAAGTTAGCCAAACTTTACATCTCAGAAATTGTTCGATTGCATGGAGTTCTACTTTCCATTATATCAGATAGAGGTACGCAGTTTACTTCTAAATTTTTGAAAACATTGCATGCCGAGTTAGGTACTAGGTTGAATCTTAGTACTGCATTTCACCCTCAGACCGATTGTCCGTCTGAGCGAACAATTCAGGTCTTGGAGGATATACTTCGTGCATGTGTGATAAAATTTGGTGGTCATTGGGATAACTTCTTACCCTTAGAATAATTCTCATACAACAATAGCTATCACTCAAGTATTGATATGGTCCCATTTGGGGCACTGTATGGGAGAAGGTGTAGGTCTCCCAGTGGGTGGTTTGATGCAATTGAAGTTAGACCTTGGGGTACTGACCTTCTGAGGGAATCGTTAGATAAAGTGAAATGCATCCAAGAAAAGCTTTTAGCAGCTCAAAATAGACAGAAAGAATATGCCGATTGAAAGGTTAAAGGCTTGGACTTTATGGAGGGTGAACAAGTCATACTGAAGGTTTCACCCATGAAAGGGGTGATGCAGTTTGGTAAGCGAGGTAAGCTTAGTCCGAGGTATATTGGTCCATTTTAAGTTCTGAAGCGCGTGGGGGAGGTAATTTATGAATTAGCCTTGCCCCCAGGACTGTCAGGAGTGCACCCGGTATTTCATGTGTCTATGTTGAAAAGATACCATGGGGATGGAAACTACATCATTCGTTGGAATTCAGTTCTTCTTGATGAGAATTTTTCTTATGAGGAGGAGCCTGTTGCTATCTTAGATAGGGAAGTTCGCAAGTTGACGTCAAGGGAGATTGCATCTGTCAAAGTTCAATGGAAGAATCGGCCAGTTTAAGAGTCCACTTGGAGAAGGAGGCTGATATGCAAGAAAAATACCCACATCTGTTTGCAGATTCAGGTACTCCTTTTCTCCCTTGTTTTACTTCTTGTGATCGTTCGGGGACGAACGATGGGTAAATTATTATCTATAGTAACGACCTGTTAGTCGTTTTAAGCAATAGAGTTTATTTCAGGTAATAACTATCTGGGTCGACGGATCCCACGATGGACCGTCATGGGCACAACGGACCGTCGAGGATGTCTCGTTCCAAAACACTTACAATTATGAAAAATTGGGTACTGAGAACAACTCTCTGAACTTCGCGACAGAAGAGCAAGACGGACCGTCGTAGGCACGACGGAAAGTCACAGGGTCTTAAATAAAAATTGAGTCTCTGAACTCTGTGACAACTCAGCAGGACGGACCGTCGCAGGCACGACGGCCCATCATAGACTGCGTAACCCTTACTGGGTCGAATTTCTGTTAAAAGTTTTAAGGGCGTTTTGGACTATTAATGCTTATAATTATAAAGTTAGGGGTTTAATGTTAATAATTCAATTACTTGGGGGTTAAAGGTGATAACCTTGGAATAAGTAATGGGTTACTTTAGCATCTTTTATACTTAATTATATCATAATTAGGGTAAAAGAAAAAGAGTTTGAATAAGGAAAAATAGAAAGAACATAGAGAAGAGGGACGAACGAACGAGAGAGAGAAGAATGAAGAGGAAAACAAAGCGTTGGAGAAGTAGATTGCGTGATCACGATTCTTCGGTGGAGGTAGGTTATGGTTTATGCTATTTCGTAGTAAGACTCTTAATAGCGAATGATATGTATTGGGTAATTTTTTTAAGTCTTCTATATGCTTAATTGTGTGCTTACATAATATGATTATGTAATTGTGATGAATTAGCATGATGAGGCTGTTGAATCTTAAACCTTAAAACCTCTCTATTAATGATGATGCCTTGGTATAAAAGAAGGCTTGATGAACTAAAATAATGAGGTTAATGGATCGGGTGTCACGAACCGACACGTATTATTAAGGGATCGGGTGTCACGAACCGACATATAATATTAGGTGATCGGGTGTCATGAAACGACACATAGTACTAGGGGATCGGGTGTCACGAACCGATACATAGTATATGGGGATCGAGTGTCACGAACTGACACATAGTATTAGGGGATCGGGTGTCACGAACCGACACATAGTATTAGGGGATCGGGTGTCACGAACCGACACATAGTATTAGGGGATCGGGTGTCACGAACGACACATAGTAATAGGGGATCGGGTGTCACGAACCGACACGTAGTATTAGGGGATCGGAGTGTCACGTTCCGACACAAGAGGAATAAAGAGAATGAATCTTGAATTATCTTAATATACTCAAAACGTAAAGAACCTTTTCCCAAATGAGTATGGTGTGGAGACTTGAGTCCTCATAGGTGTGCTTGGTGTTGTTGCCAATGGTTCGTGTACTTGTTGTTGCCACCAGTTGAGTATTGTAGTTGATTTTATCATATTATTTGATGTATATTGCTTTCTATTTTGAGTTGGCCGATGATACTTACTCAGTACTTGTGCCTTGTACTGACCCCTACTTGTAATTTTCTTCTTTGTTATTTGTGGAGTGCAGCAAACGTGCCATCGATTTCGACTCAACCACAACTCTAGTCAGACTTCAGCATAATCAGATTTCAGGGTGATCTATTGTTCCTAGCTCGGAATGGAGTCGTTGCTTCACGTCTTGATGTCTTGAAGTTCGTACATGGACCATCTCTTTTAATTATTTTGCTTCTTAGATACTCTTAGATTTAGTAATTTGAGGATTGATGTTCTTGTGATGATGACTTCCAGGTTTTGGGGATAGTATTTGATAAACTTTAGAAGCTATTTAATTGATTTCGTTAATGAGTTTTAAGTCTTCCGCATTATTTTCTGTTTATTATGGTTGAAATGTGGGAGTTTAGATTTGTTGGATCGCTCACATAGTAGGATAAGTGTGGGTGCCACTCGCGGCTCGTTTTGGGTCGTGACAGACATTAAGCCCGCTATGGTGAGCTAGGAGACTCAATTTCCCTGATATTTTTGCTTTCCTAATTAACAACGGTTTAGGTCGTTAGACCGTGTTCACAATAGAACCGTTCTTGATTAAAGTGCTATAGAAGGTCCATATTATTGGTGCGATTCACTCTAGTCTATGTTAGTATGCAAGTTCATCACCTAGAAGAGATAGTGAGAGTAGCCTCATTCCATAATTAGTACAATAGTCTTTCTAGGACGGACAATTGTAAGGGTTGTATAATACAACACCCTAATTTTTTTAACTAAGACTCGAACCCTTTTTTGTGATGTGAAGGATTCTACTTAGAAATAATTTTTTTTTAAGAATTAAGGTTAGGTGAATAGATATTACACCTTAAGTTCTAGAAAGGATTAAAGAGGATTCATTCAAGTCATTTCATAGTTCAAAAAATGATGAGTTAGGCACAGTAAGATATCAAATGAAAGATTTTTGAGTGCTTTTTCAAATTCCACCAAGTTTACTAATTTTTTAGCTCGAATGAGGAAGATATTCCCTTTGGAAGTCAAGCTGTCTATTTGAGGAAAGTGATAAAAAATATGAGGGGTATTTTGGTCTTTTCCTTACCCAATAATGTTAAAACAAAATATGGGAATATTTTGGGGCCGAAACTGATTTGATTCAGCTTTCACAAATCCAAATTACTCTTAGGGTTTTCATAAGAAAGTTCAAGAAGAGAAAAGAGGAGGAGTGAGGAAACGGTTCAGGGCGTTCATCGAGATTTCTTGCAATCTTCTATGGGGTTTTTGCAATAGGTTTTATCCTAACATATATGTAAGTTTCCTTAATGTTTGATTCATTAACCGACACAACGATAATGATTTTTTTTTCCGAATATATCAATAAATATTGAGAAAATTTTGTTCATGAAGTATTGATTTCGTTCTTGAATAAGGATGGATTGATGAGTTCCTGAGAGAAAAATTAGGAGTTTTAGAGATTTTATTGAGTATACTTTTGTGTGGTTATATTTTGTATTCAAATTAAGTAAGTTGTGAAGAAACTATCGATTGTAGGAAAATTAAAGACAAGGATCGAATTAGAATGTTCGACCGAAGTGTATAGGTTGCCTTCCCCCATCCTTTTTCCATCGTTTCATTTGTGTAAGTTCTTACAAAGTGTACTATTACTGTCCATTAATTTTAAACACTCTAAACTACTTCTTATTATCGAGACAACATTCTTAAGAAGAATCATATCCTTGAATTCATTAAATCAAGGAGGAGTTAATATTAATGTTTGAGAAAATCCCTTTGAGTCTTTTAAGGAGACTCTACAATAACTTTTAAATTGTTTCAAGAATCGAGTAAGGGTATTATAACCCTCAAAATAAATTAGGGTGAACTAGTTCCTGACATCAATTTTATGAGTTAACAACTTTTTAAAATGATGAAGAATATCTTTAGAGGTCAGTTTTAAAAAGTTTTGAAGTCAAACATCAAAGGATGACCAAGATGTCCAGAAACTAGTCTTTTGTGTGCTAGTGTGTCCTAGTATGTTGTGCATGTTTTTATGTGTTATTTGGAGTATAAATTTAGTTAGGATGACCATAATACCTTTTGGGAATTATTTTAGGATCAAAACATCCGGTTATGCCTCTCCAAGGACTAACCTAAGGGATCTTGAGGAGGACCCAAAAACTTGCCAACAAGTTGCTCAAGGCAGAAAGCCATTGTGTATGGCAAAAACAAGTCTGCCTCGCGGACTAAGATCACCATAGGACAAACTGTTAGTGATCATCGCGGATGTGTTGCTGACTCTACTGTCCCAAAATATAATTCAATAAATCTTATGGGAAGAGCTCCCCGACACAGACTCATTCAACGATGAATAGTTTTGAAAATTAAGTTTAGTTTTACTTTTTTTAAAAAGGTCAAATTGATGATGTAGGGGTGTTTTAGGTATTTATGTGGTGTATTATGTATTTGTTTTAGGTCATTATACACCCATTACCCCAATAAAAAAAAACCCAATGCTCACCCTTTTCTCTAAATTCTCTCTCTAGTAGAGATCCTCCATTGAAGAACCTTCAAGTTCCAAGGAACAATGTAAAATTCTCCATGTTTTAAACCTAAATTTCGTGGAATTTCAACTAATAAGGTATGTTAATTACATCCTTTATTCTTCTCTCATTTAAGGAGCCAATTTAAAAGACTTTTGAAAAGACCTCAAAAACCCTAAATTCTATTTAAAATTTTTAGCATGGGTTGTTACATTAAAAAGTTTAAATTGATGATTTATGAAGTATTAATTTTTAATTGAAGGTTTTATGATAAAAAAAAAACTCCATGAACCCATGTATTCCTTGAATTCTCAATTTTGCCCATAAAGTGCGTATATTGATTATGATCTAATTATGTTTAATTCATGTTTAGATTTTTATGGGCAATTGAATTATATGTTGATCGTTTATACTATTGATATCTATGTTGGATTTTGTTGAATCATTGATATTGATAAATTGGTGGTCTTAGCCTATTGAGCTTTGTAATTGGTAAGTTTCCTTGTTGTGTGGAGTGTTTGGAGATGTCGAGGTATGGTGATTGTGGCTGTTGGAAGGTGGTAAGTTTACCTAATTCCTTTATTTAATATATAATTTGTATTGAATTGCTATTTATTGGTATGATCCCCTTATGGTGGCAGTGTTATATTGTTATATATGTTATGATCAAGGCCTTGTCGGCATTATTATGGGTATTGTTCCATTATAAAGTATCGGTATATCTAAATGTATAAGAGGAAGGTGATCATGTGACATATATATAATCTTTTATGGGTACTATAATTATATGATTGAAAGTACTTCTTCTGCAATTGTTGATATATGATTATGAATTGTTCTTCGGTTGGTAGACTTAGTTGTACCTACATACTAATTGAATTGTATGGAATTAATGTACGAATTTAGTCTAATATCGGTAGACTTAAAGTAAGTACCATTGTAGGAAATACTATTGTGAAACCTTGAATATGAAAAGAAGCTTAGGAATGTGAAACCTTGAATATAAAAAGAAGGTTATTAAAGAAGTCTTGCAGTGGTAAACCGAAATGTTAACCCCTTCTTGAGTGGAATGATGGACTTACAGGTAGGTTGGATTGAACGATATGAAATCATCTCTAAGAAAGTCATAAGATTTATCCAAACAAACCTTGATTGGCAGCTCTAATTGACCCCTTCTTGGAAATGGTATTATGAGTTGGTAGGTCTTAGTGATGGTACCTTCTCTAATACTCTTATATGAATGAACTTAATCTATGATAACAAGGAAAAACACCAAGTGGATATGCTTGAGGTAGTAGACCAACAACAATTGTATTCTCGTTCTACCTTTGGAAAGTCCAACACCTTCCACGGTATGGGGTTTTGATGACACCGAATTTCATGCCTAGCTAGTTTGGTCGATGTCAATTAATGCCTATTGTCCTCATTTGGGACTTACACTTTATTTATCAGAAAGGTTCTACAACGTGTAAGTATTGGAATTGGACAATATCTACATATGACACCAGTAGGATTTGAAGATGCTGGTGTGAGTTCTCAGGTCTTCCAAGACCATTAGCTGAAGTCCCCTATTTATTTAGATATCTCCTAGATGGCTTAAATGAATAATGTTCCATTTGTAAAGGTTTATTGACTTAGAATGATTCTTACCTTGGGTCGCTTGAGCAACACTTAGGTATGTATTATAGAGGTTGTGTGGGCGGTCTCTTCATGTCTTACCTAGATTAGTCATAGGATAACCTTTGGTAGAGGGTAAAAATTAATAAATAGGTTACTGAATGATTGTGGTCTTACCTTATATGTGAATATTGACTTGAGGAGGTTTATTATACTTGTTTTATGAGATTTTTATTTAAATATCATGAAAATCATGTTTCAAATAAAGTGTCCCTCTTGAAAAGTTTTCTTGCATGATCACCATTATTAGTGCATCAATTGTGCTAATTCCATCTGTTTCTCTATGTCTACAATTATATTTGGTGGAAAGTGAGGATTTCTAATGTTGATGTTTGGGAGGTAGATTTCTCTCAAGATTTGTATGTCCTGATATATTCCATGACTTGGATTTCATGTCTAATCTTATTTCATTAAAAACATTGTATTAGACTATAAGTTTCTTTTCAATGTAAGGCTGTGACCCTATGATAATGCTATCTGTCTACAATGATTTACGATGAGACTTAGTTTTATTCTTATGTTAACAGTTTCCTTACCAACTTTATTAATGAAAAGTATTAAATTCTTCACTACTTTTCAGACTTATGTAATGAATGAATGCTAAGAGACTTGTATAAGAGCTCCGAGAGGTCGAGTACGCCCTGTTGCGACTTGGGGGAATCCCGGGTCGTTACAAAGGGAGTATGATAATGAGTAAAATTAATTATGGAGTCTACATTATCATTCAGATCTTTGAGTAATGTTTTTCATGCCAATAAATTTCACATGAACTCCATAATTTGAGCATCATTGAGAGGAGTAACATCTTCAAGATCTATGTTCTTTAATATTGAGTTCCTAATTCTTATTGAAACTATAATTCATAAATTTTTATTAACATATGTTATACAAGGAGATCCTTGAGTTGAGTGGGTCATGCCCATAATCTAGCATGGACCTTATGAGTTGAGCAATCATAAGATGAGTAGTATCATTGAGTCCCTGAATTCAGGAGTCATAGAGTTTCGAGTAATGAGTTCTATGTATGGTTATTGAAAACCTTCAATTGAGTAGTTCACATCCGTAATTTGGCATGATCCCTTTTTTGATAAGTCTTTTACAATCACCAATAGGTTGTTTAAAGGCTTGAGGTACAGAGTATGAGGAAGAGCAGAGCCGAGTTTCATTTTCATTAAAATGATATAAAATCACTATGTATTCATAAGAGTAAATATATCACATTTAAAATAGTAGGAAACTGTGATTTCTAAAAGATTTTTGAGAAGTTTGAGTACCATTACTTTAAAGAGAGATTCTTGAGTAATAATCTAAAAACATAGAAAGGGTTCCTTTTTTATTTAAAACATATGAGGTAAGTATATCTTTGGGAGTAGTATTGAGCATCGATATGGGGTGGAGAGTCCTAAAAATTCACAACTCTCATAAACAATGTAGCCTATGTGGGTAGAAAAGGTAATAGATTTTTTTATTAGTACTTATTTATTTTTATCATAGACTAGTGGTTTCCCTACAAATAATAGGACTGTTCTGGCAGAGTGTGCTAGATATTGTATAATTACAAAGCTCATAATGATGGTTGTTGATTAGAGAATCTCCCAAATAGAGGTATTTTGTATCTTTACATACAAATAAGATCTATTTATGTATTTTCAGACCATTGAGTTATTATTGTACTTTTTCATTCAACTGAGTAATTATCCATTGTTTTCAAAGCATTCAACATATTGCATCATTTGGTTTTTCTTTGTCCTTGAGAATCCAAACTTGAAACATATTTCACAGTGTAGAATTGAACTATTAACTGAGTTTAGTTAATCGACGTTTCTTTGAGTAGAGTTAAACTATGTTTCATAGAGTTTAGTATCTTACTATTGAGTTGAGCCCTATTTTCTTTGAGCTGAGTCGAACTATGTTTCATTGAGTAGAGTTGAGTGAGTTGAGAAGAGGTAAGTATGTTTATTTTCTATTAGTTAAAGCTTATGTTTATGATTTACAACTCCCCTTATATTCTTGTACATTCCATGCATTGTGCCATTTTGCATGAATTATTTTATGATGTAGAAAAATGTTTAGGATCATCGACAGGCATTTCGTTAAGGTCATGAGATATTCTAGTGAGATTTAGAGAGTCATCTTATAGTCTACAGGACTTCACATTTATATTACATTAAGTATTTTTGACACATTGAGGGTCTTATCCCGATATTCTTCTATAATAGTAAAGGCTTAATTAATAGACATAGTTGAGTATTGTTCAGACTTTTAAAAAGGTTTATTATTCGAGTTGACTGAAATTTAGTTCAGTATTAATCTTTTGAATGCTTGAGTTAGTCTTCCACTTTTAGCCAACCAGGATTAGCATTCTCTTTGAAACCTACAATGATTATCGAGTACCGGTCACGTCCAGGGTGTAGTCTCAATTCATGAAATCCTAACATCTATCCTTCACAATAAATTAAACCCATTAACTAGAATATATTGGTTTCATAGATATTTTTAAATTAGTTTCATAGTTTTTCATAAAATTAGGTGTAGACTCTTTAAAAACAGTTTTTTCTTAAAAGTCATTTAAAGTTAACTTAATTTATTATTTTTTGAGTCATCATGACGTTTCGCCGTATTTTATTGAAGTAAGGATGTAAACAAAAATGTGGCATGAAATTTTTTTGTCCTACGTTGTGACCTACGCGTATTATGTCATGTATGAATCATGTGTACCTCCTTTTTCAACTTTATACAAGTTTAAGGGTGTACCTTTTCACATCAATAGTTGTAGGAAATAAATATGAGCTGATCAGATGGTTAAAAGATATATTGGTGTATTATGTCGTAGATTAATTTGGACAAAGAACACCAAAAACTTGATCTATGATTCCAAAACAAATAAGCTACATATAATTTAAGTATAAGTATAATGAAGAATTGATAGTAGTTAATTCAAGGCCCCCTCTTGTTGATGTTGTTATATAGCTTGTTATACTCAATAAGTATTTCTGAATCATCAAATATGATGGCTCTTTTGGGGGCCTCTAGCTAAGGATCAGAAACTATCATATTAGTTTTTTGTTGGAGAACGTCACTTCGAATCAATAAGATATAATGGCTGAAATTTAAAAGAGGAGGTTAGAGATAGAAATGTTTTAACACGGTCAAGTTGAATATCTTAATTAGCCCTTTCATTATGTTTTACTAACATGAACTCGCTATGTTCTGTATCACAAATGAGCTAAAGTTTTCAGAAAAAGCTGGATGTGGTTTGCTACTTTAAAATCATAAACTATTGCTCCTGCAATAGACGTATAATCACCAGTAGGTAGTTAAAAAGAAGCCAAAAAGGAAGCATATTGGAAAATTAAAAGGAAAAAAAAACGAGGAGGAGGTTACCATGGTGGGGGAGGTGGGGGTTTCGGTGGTGATGGTGGTGGTGAAGGAGATCACAGAGAGGGTGATGATTTTGGTGGTGGTAGTTGAGAAAAAAAAACTTGATTCGGATAAAAGATGTGATGACCTAGAGGTCATTTTTTGGAAATTTTAAAAATTCTATAACTTGAGTCAAATAATTGATGGATAATTATAGATAAATGACTTAATCAATAATTAATGGGCTAAAGTGATAATTTATTTAAGACCTTATACCCTTTAACCTATATTTAATAAAATAAGTGGGTAAAATTCATCCCTTAAACAAAATCAATTCAGAAAAAAAAGGGAAAAGAAGAAAAGGGTGATGGCTTAAGGCGGCCGAATGCGAGAATTAAAAAACTGCACAATCAGGTAATGCAAAATCTTTGTCTTTCTATAGTTGAAATGGAAGGGAATATAACATGTAGTATAGTTGTTATATATATATAAAAAAGGGTAGTGGAGTTTCTCATAATTGCATGTAAATTTGATTACAATAGTCGTATTAGTTAGAATTAATAAAATAAATTGATACACTAGATTTTTATAATAAAATAATAAGAATTGATACAGTAGTTTCTATGATAAAGTATAATATAATGTTATTTAATTATTGTGTAATAATGATATAGTGTTGATTTGTGATTATAAAACAGTTTGACAACTAACATTTTTGTTTCTACTCATTTTTGGGTCAAATTTCGTGTGCAGATCTCCCATATAATTATCAAAATACTATTGATAAATTAGGTTTTTAGATATAGAGTGTTTAAATTAAAATTTTATTTATTCAGAGGAATGAAGGCTTAACCTAGACTTGAAAGTTACGGAATATGAGATTTGATTTATTGGTTGGAATCATGATATAAGACCTTTTCTATAGATTTGAGTGAGTTTTTGGGTCTAGACTAAACCTGTAGTA
The DNA here is from genome assembly GCF_036512215.1 of Solanum lycopersicum. NCBI lineage: Eukaryota > Viridiplantae > Streptophyta > Magnoliopsida > Solanales > Solanaceae > Solanum > Solanum lycopersicum. The sequence goes on from NC_090808.1 coordinate 41,721,986, forward strand.
ATATAGGTATTGTTAGATTCGAAATCTTATCGTGGTTACTTATTTGAATAGATTGTTTTGAGTTGGAAGTTCATCAAAAAGGGAAGACTCAAGTTCCAAAGTGATTGTTCTACTATTTGAGGCAAGTGGATTTCTAAACCCTTGTTAAGCGTATGAAATTCGTGTATTTCCTTGTGTGGTGTTGAAAATGACTTGGAGACTTATTGCTTATTTGTTGGTGTTGTATTCCTTGTTGTAAATTGTGCTTTGTTACCAAAACGATTATCTACTCATTTTCATTTGAGCATGTCATTTTCATTGTATCTGAGACATGGTTGTGGTAAGAGGATGTACCATTTCGAGGTTCGTATCGCGCGCCGCAATGGATATTATATTTCGAGGGATGTATCGCGCTTTGCGAATGTTACTATTATCAAGGGTCTTGTCATGCGCCGCGACAGATGCATCGACAGATATGTCCCCTATGGGTCCCGGACAGAGAGACAGCGGGTGTGTATCGTGAAGCTTGTGACTGTTGAATATTGAGTTGTTATTGAGAATGTGTAAACTGATAGAGTGTGGTTATTGAGTTGTATGTTTGGTAAATTGTAAACTGTCATGCTGTAGCGTGGAGGTCTAGATAGGGTGTAAGGAATACCTGTATTTTGTTCACTTAACTTGTGTTTAGAGGTTTGCTTGTTGGGTACCGCGTGGTATGGTACTCACCCCTTGCTTCTACAAATTTTTGTAGGTTACAAGCCCGAATTTTTGTGATACCTTCCATTCTCTTCGTTTCCGAGGCATCTTGTGGAGGATTGTGAGGTAGCATCTTGTCATCTCAGCGAACTTTCCTACTCCAGTTTGTGACTTTGTTTTTACTTGAAAGACAACTTCATTTTAGACTTCTATTTTATTTTAATTCTAATAGTTACATTAGAGGCTTGTGCACATGACAACCTGGTTTTGGAGATTGAATGAATATGACTTGGTTTCATAATAGAAATTGTTGTTGGATTGTCATTTACTTCCACACTTTATTAAATATTGGGTCTTAGGCTGACTTGTCTTGGTGGGATAAGGCGAGTGCCATTACACCCATTTTTGGGTCGTGACAAAAGAAATGGGTTATATTATTATGTGGGTCCGGTCTTGTTAAAATTAGATAATTTAATTAAAATTGTGTAATTTAAATTGATTTGGGGTTTTCCATCCAAAGGCGGGGGTATATTTGTTAAGTTTATTGATGGCAGGGATAAGAATAACTTTCTTTTAACGGTAGGGGTAAATCCTACCAATAAAACAAAGTTGAGGGGTAATTTTAACCCTGTTAACTTGTTTTAACTAAATATCATAATATTAATAATTCAAAATTTGTTCTTACTTATTTTCTAAAAATTTTCATTCCAAAACTCCTAAAATAAATTTAAATAGCTCTTCAAGAATTAATTAAAATGTTTTCAATTACTTCAATTGAAATTAAAACAATATATATGTTTTATAGTTTCTGAAATGTAAACAAGTTGTGACAATAATCCATATGGTATTCTATTTAGCACCTTCAATTATTAATTAATTGAAATATTATTTTTTAAATCTTTTGTATGTGAAAATTTCATAAATTTTAAAAGTTATAGATTTTATTAAATTATTTAAATATTAATGTATTATATTTAATATATATTTGTAATTCATATTTCAGAATAATGTTATCTCTAAAACAAAGTAGTTGTAACATACTTTGTACATTGAGTTATTGAGAAAATATCATAAATAGTAAATGTAAAACATACGTGATTTATACACATTATATTAAATTAAACTAACTATTAAATACACTTTTATGGTTCAACTCACCAAATTAAATTCAAAACTTTACCTTATTGACTCGTACATATTAAATTAATTGTTTAAGGATACACGAGAAGAACTAATTAGATTCAAAATCTATCCTCCCTACTCACTAAAAACTACCCTCTTTGCTTCTTCTGATTAAATTAAATAAATAAGATTTGAAATTTACCCTTCTAGATCATGACTTCTATTCTTCAAACTAAAACTTTGAGGGTATATCACTAAAACTATATTTTAAAAAATTACCCTCTTGACTCAGCATTATATTAATTTAAGATAAATCCCAAATTTTCTCTCCTAGATCCTACTCATCAAATTGAATGCTTAAGAATATACCAGATTTAAAAGTTAAAATTTACTATCCAAACACTAACTCAAAGTAAATTAAATAGAACTCTAATTTCACTCTCCTAGATCCAATTCATCAAATTAATTACATATGGAAATATCAGAAAAACTAAAATTTGAAATTTCTCCTTTTGACTTCTACTCATTAAATAAAATATTTTAAAGAATGAGAGAAATTACTAATTTCATGTATTACCATTATATTCATAATTTTCCTAGATATAAAAGTTTTTTTACTGTCCATTTGCCTCCAATCCTTTTTTTATTTGTATCCTCAAACAGTACTAGTTGTCAACTTCTGTAAGTTCCTTCAACTACTTCTGTCAAATTAGTGTTTGTTTCAATCAATGAAAGAGTGATCTTTTATGTTTTTTTGAGTTTGTGGGGTTCTTTTATTAGATGGTTTGATATTTTTTGTGAACGATACATCATTTTATATTCTGACAAGTCATGGACTGCAACAAAGAAGATGTCATGATTATTGAAGAGATAATGCGAAATTAAAAAAAGACATCAATAAAATTTAGTGAAAATTGTGAGGCAAGTGCTTATCTGCTTGGGTAGAATTTTTTAGTGTTTCAATGAGGAAAATCGGCTTCCTACTCAACGTTTCATTTATCTAAATGATGAAGAAGAAGATGTTTCTAAGAGATTAAGTGGGTTTTGATATCCCTCTCCTACTAAGGAGTCTAAGGTGCAATGTTTTTCCTGAATAGATCTTGTATTACAAGAGTATGAAGTTGAGACTGCAATTGAAATATGAGGATTAGTACGATTCACAACCTTCATTTGAAGCATCATGAATAAATCTTTTTGATACTTAACTATGTTGAGGTACGACTTTGAAACTATAGGTATAACTCTGAATTCAATCTTAATTCGAAACAGGGAAAGAAGGGAGATAGATTTATATGCGATCCTGACTCTTGATACCAACTATAGTCAATATTTGACTATCTTTTCACATTCTTTATACATAAATAAAAGAGGTGATAAAGTGCCCACCTCTTAATATTTTTCAAAATATTTTGTTAGATTATTTCTATTAAAAATAACAATTTGCATTACCTTCTTTGGGTTGTTTATTGTAAAATATGGCATTAGGGTAATCTTGTTAGTGTGAGAAACCTGATTTTACTTTATTGGGCCGTTCGTACAAAAATTATTAAATATGTATCTTTTAGACTTTTATGTTGTAAGAAATTTAATTTTTCTATTCATCGTATTCATAGTGTACATTTTGTACTGATGATCTTGTCTCATATTATTTGCAGTATTAATCATACAATAGATTGAAACTACGTTTGGCATGATTCCTAGATCAACAAAATATCTAGTCACCATGACGACTTGGTCATGTACCTAGTGTGATTTTGTTTCATCCTGTTAATAAAAATTGGGACGTAAATTATCAGACATAATTGGAGATCATTTCGAGATCTTTCTAGATATCCTACTTGGATAGAGATTTTAAGGAATATCTCGAAAATCCCACCAAGTATCGTCGAAAGTTCAAAAGTAAAATTCAAATGATATCAAATATAGCTAGAAGTTCAAACTCGACTTCAAAATCTCCTGCATTGCATAATGGAGCAAAGATGAATTCAGGATACGATCCATCGATGCCTCGTATGAAATTCTCTAATATAAATGAGTTAAATGATCTTGAAGTGTTCAAGAGAAAAATGATTATTGCTCACATATGTCAAAATCATAAGCTATTTTGTACATATTTTCTTAAAGTTTCTTGGTCCAATCACTAGCTAAAGCGATATTGTGTCTATTACTCATTCCTTTCCGGATGTAGGAATAGATGAAAGCATCAGACAAATGATTCATTCAAGATACCGAGTTATTCACCATGTTACAGGTGGCTAGTCATCAAGCCATCTACCATGTTATGTTTTTTAATAATCAGGTTATCTATATCGTGACAGTGTACATCATTTTCACTTGGAAATATAGCCGTACTATATTTTAATCGCCGAGAGGACCATCAATTGATTAATCGGAAAAGGCTACCATTTAAGAATATTCTTAAGTCACATCTATTTGTAGGTGAAGAATGTGCACCTTATTTATTCAAATTTTATATTTGAAGAGACTGACCTTGAATGCTACTCCTAAAGTCACATCTATTCAGAGGTGAAGGATGTAAATCCTTTCTATTCCAAGTTAAAGTCTGATGAGGCTAGCTTTTCAATATATTTTTAAGTCAAGTCTATTCACTAGTGAATGATATGCACCCTCTGTACTCCACGTTGAAGTCAGATGAGGTTTACATTGGAAGAGATTTATAAGTCATATCTATTTGGAGGTGAAGGATGTGTACCCTGTCTATGTCGCAGAAAAGTCGAGGTAGGCTGACATTGAGATATATTTTTTAAGCCGCATTTATATAGTGGTGAAGGATGTGCACCCGATCTGATCCACATTTAAGTTTGAGGAAGCTCATATTGAAAGATATTTTTATGTCGCAGAGATTCGAAGGTGAATGATATGAACCTATCTATTCCACGTGTAAGTTAGAGGAGGCTGACGTTCAAAGATATTTTGAAGTCATAACTATTAAGAGGTGAAGGAAGTGCTCCCTATCTATTCCATGTTGTTATAGGAGGAGGCTGACGTATAAAGACATTTTGAAGCTATATTTATTCGGAGGTGAGGGACGTGAACCTTATCTAATTCATATTAAAATTGGAGGAGCCCGACATTGATGGAGATTCATATTACATTACTAGAACTTTCAATCTTCACATTTATCCTATCGATGAATCATCATATGTCTAATCGATGGACATGCATTTGTTTTTCCCAACAATCCTACTGATCAATCATCTTCAATAGTCCAGCCGATGGACATTAATATATATCCAACGGATTATGTTCGCAATTCCTACAATTGACATGTATTTATATCCTACTGATGGACCATCTTTATTCATACTATCAATGGACAGATATACATATTTTATCAATGAATAATTTTCATTCCTCCTACCAATGGAAAGTATTGATATCCTACTAATGGATCAAAAACATTCTATCAATGGATTCTCAAATGTCGCCCACTGATGAACATGTATTTACTTTTTCCAAAAATATCCTACCGATTGATCTTTCTCATTTATGCTTCCAATGGACAAACAATTATAATGAAAAATATCCTAATGATGGATTGTAGCGCATCCTACTAACATAAATGCTTTTATTTTATCAAATATTCTATCTGTGGATTCACATTTGTCATGTCCAATGGATTGATAATAATTTCATCACCATACTTATATTATGCCAAAAGATATGTTTGTATTTTTAATAAACTCACATCATACTTCAACAATCAGACAAAGTTTTTAACATACATGGATTTTGAAGCAAGAATGACTTCGAACATCCAAGGTCATAGAGTATTCACAAAAACATGCAAAAAAAATAAGATCTAATATTGAATTTTATCTTGGTATTTTTTGAGAACATCCAAAAGGATGCATTTCAATGTGGCCACAGGTGTGGACTGCGCAGACATGGAAGCAACACACCTTGAAACCTTTTGATAAACAATTTAAGAGCGACTTCCATCACATTCAAACAACACTTTTATACAAAGGTCATGTGTTCAACAAAAAATGAGTTTGTCCATTTTCTTTGTCTATGCTTTTGTATCATCAATCGTATCAAAAGAAAAGGACAGTTGTCTTCATTTTTGCCAAATATTTAAAAAATTCATAATTTTATATTTTATTCATTTAATAGGTCTAAATTATTTTTTAAAATATAATTTAAATATCGATACATTTCTTTTTTATCAAAATTTTAGGATTTTTATCAATTAATTTTGATTACAATTTTTTTCATGGTAGGTTGAATATGATCATATATTACATGTCATTCATTTAATTTGTTACACTACTTAATATTCATTTCTTATATGTCATTCATTTCATTCGTTACACTAGTTAATATTCATTTTATTTGCTAGTTTTATTAACATTCATTTTTGTCTTTTTAGCACAATTTTGAAATACCTTTAAATAAAGATAAGATTAATGTACACAAATATTTTATTAATCAACAATTCCGGGCCACTGTTTCGAGCCCATGATTTCAGCCAATTGAATAACTATTCCCTCTTTATGTTTCGATATGTCACAAAAATAAAGTGGGTGGTGGAAAATTTTTAAGAAGGGAAAAACCCTAAAAAAATTCTCCTATTCTAAAAGAATAGCCGCCACCCAAAGCCCCTGGTTTTTTCTCTATGACAACCTGCCAAAACCATTATCAAACCCCCCCAAACCACCTACAACATGCCATTAAAGTAACCCATATTCTCCATCTCCAAACAACCACCGCTCAACCCACTGCTCAACCCACCCAAACAACCCCAAACTTGCTTCAATTTTCATTCACCAAACAACTCACAATGAGACTTGAACTTTGGCAAGCAGGGAGCTTCGTGCTTGCACAACGAAGCATTAAGGGAAAATACAACTTTGACTATTGGAGCAGGCTGCTAGATCTAAATGAATAAACTACCAACTCAAGCAAGCCTTTAGCTTTCAGATCCGCTCAAAAAAACAACACTTTGGTAACCATTTTAATTTTGTTTTTTAGTTTCTGTCTGGGTTTATTTTTCTACTTCTTTGTTGTTGCTGATTCTACCTAATTATATCTACTTATTAATATTTTGGGGTTTGCATTGATATTATATTTAATTTATTTGTTATTAGATATTAAGTTGTTGCTACTAATTTACTACACATTAAACTATTATTACTATTTTTATTATTATTATTAATTTCACTGATTAAATTATGTTAAAATGTAAGGTTTTCATGTTGCTTTGTTCACTTTTTTTATAATTATTGGAAAATTATTCCTCTATTTCTTTTATAAAATTTATTTTGTTGTTGGTAGTTTGATTTTGTATTTTGAACTCACTATATCATTTTTTATATATTGTCACATTTCTTCTTTTTTATTTCATTTAATATTTAACATATAAAGTATCATTTTGAGTTTTAGATATGGTTGTCACCATGTATTTTTTATTATTTCAACATGTGTGCATTTATATTTTTTCTATATTACAATTTAAAATTAGTGGATGAAGAAATTACAGTTGATTTTCAAGGAATCACATGTTAATAAGTTGGGTTTTAGTTTTAAATCATTATTACTTTGATTTATTATCTCTTCGTCAATTTGAAAATTAAGAAGAATTAGGCTGAGACCCACAACTTTGAATTTCGAAGGATGCCTAACGTTTTCTCTTGGAAAATACTTTAAGCTTTACCTAGAATCTATTGGTTTAGTAGATATTTTCTTTTGTAATAAATTAATTGCTCTCCTAGTCATTTCCTAACACTAGGTTGGGCCGGTTTTAAACTGTTTTATTCATAAAAATCTTTTTTTTAATTTAATAAACTATATATTATTTTGAGTTATTACGATGTTTCATCCCAATTGAATAAAGTAGGAAGTAAATAACACCAATTCATTTAGATCAAATACTTGAGAAAATATCACTAAACCTAAAAATACAAAATCTACTCACTTGAGTCATACTCGTCAAATTAATTTTTAAGAGGAGTATGATGCTAGTAGTGTGAGATGAAATTCACTTGGAGAATGCAGATGGAAAAGAGACTTAGAAACGGCGACTATATTTTTCTGATGTTGAAACGTCCAAACATCCTACTCCATCGGGAGATTCTGATAAAGGCAACCGCACTAATGATAAGACCTTGAATTTTTTTCCACCTATGCTTAAGGAGGGTATTCTTATAGTGAAATTTAGGTGGGAGAGGATATTTGGTACAAATAAATTAATGGGAAACATCAATAATTGGCAATATAATTTGAGACAACCTATATGAATTATAAATTCTTGAGTATTTCAAGAAAGTATGGGCTTTTGTTGAACTGCCCCAGGTATTATATCATGATGATGTATTCTATGTTTTTAAATTTCGTGATATAGCTGTAAAGGAGAAAGTGATGCGGAATGGACCCTATTTCTGTGGAAACAGACCCATGATTTTGTGGAATTGGGATGTCAATTTTGAATTGGATGCTGATATAATTAGCCGAATTCAAATTTGAGTAAAGTTCCCCAGATTATCTACTGGACATTGGTATGTTATTGCATTGATCTTGGCTGCCAATGCTATGGGGATTCCGTTGGTTACAAATGGATTTAATCGTAAGGTTGAGAAAATATCTTATGAAAGGTGGATATATTTAAAGTCATGCTAGAAACTATTGTTCTTGAAACCCCTTCTAGGCATCAGAACCAAACTATTGAAGATGAATGGAGACTCAAATTTTGTAATGCTTGTATTAAACTGGGACAAATTGAAGATGAATTTTGGTTTAAACATCCCTATATGGGAAAAGAGTTAAGACTGAATAAGAAGGATTGGAAATGACAAAGGGGAGGCTAGAAAACAGGGGGTAATAAAAGGGTCGTTACCAAATGGATACCTATTAAGCCTCAGAAAATTGATAGAAATCCTAAACCCTAAACCCTAAACCCTAATTAGTGATGAAGCAACTAAAACTCCAATGGTCGCACAACTTTCTAATGATCCTGATCCTTGATAAAGGAGTGGGAGGCAACATGTGGAGGACATCATTAGTGCAGAGGGTATAACAACAACTCTTGAAACGGATCCTACAAGAAGGAGTGGGAATCAACAAGTCTTGGATAATTTCAGTTCAGAAAATACATTACCACCTATTGAAATTGATCCTGGTCAATGGAGTGGAAAGAAACAGGTGGAGGAAAGTTTATATAATATTGGGAAAATAATTGAAAAATGGAAGGAAGACTGGTGGAAACTACATGCCGTTCCTTCACACATGATAGTATCTACTTGGAGTATTAGAGAACTTAACCAATGCCATAACCAAAAAGAGATCAAACTTTTACTGAATAAATATAATGTAGACTTGCCTCGTGATATAATTGTCAGAGTTGTAACACTATCTACTTTATATTTTTTTAGAAAGAGTTTGATCTCCTTTTTTATGACCTTTGTTAAGGCCTCTAACACACAAAGTAGAGATGTTCATGTGTGAAGAAATAACATGTCGTTGACCGCACTCTTCCTTCTATTTTTCAATTGATCCTCCACTAATCTGTCTTAACATTTCTTCTCATGTTTCTTTCCAATCCTTTGTCGAGGATCAATTACAATAGTTGCTAATATATATTCTAAACAGATGCTTTCCACCTTGTTACTTCCAACTCCTGGTCCAGGATCAGTTTCAATAGTTGCTACTATACACTACATACTGATGTTGTCCTCAACATGTTTCCTCCACTACTTTTTCAAGGATCTGGCTCATTAAAATATTGTGACACCATTGGGGTTTAATTTGCTTCATCACTAATGTTTGCATCTTTTGTTTGAGTCTTAATAGGTATCTATTTAGTAACCAGCCTTCTTCTTTTACCCCTTGTTCTCTTACCCTTCCCGTGGTTCATGTCCAATCCTTCTAATTCAGTCTGATTTTTTTTCCAACGAGGGGCATGTTCAAACTAGCATTCTTCTTTTGTTTTTCCCAATTCAATACAATTATTACGGAATTTGGGTATCCATTCCTTTTTATTGATTGGTTGCAAAGCCTTGAAAGGGTTTCAACAACAATAGTATCTGGAAGGACTTTGGAAATATTAATCTGAATCACGACCATCGTATAAGATATTTTCTAAACTTATGCACTTAATACATTTAGAAGCAATGGAATCACCATTCCTCCTTCAACCTTTCTTAATGCCGTGACAGACTAGTATCCAATAGGTAAATAGGAGAATTTTACCTAAATTTGAATTTGTCTAAACATATTAGCATCCAATTCATCCCAATTCCACAAAATCATGGCTAGGTTCAAATCGGAAACCCTTTCTCTTTTTTTAGATATATTAGAAAATTTAAAATTATAGTATCCATCATCATGATATGATGTCTGGGGCAGTTCAAGAAAACCCCTTGCCTTCTTGACATACTCTAGCTTCGGCAATTCATACGGGATATATCCAAATATATAGCGAACTTATGTTGTTTCCCAATCCTTGATTTTTAGGATATTGTCCTACTCCTTAATTTTCACAGTAAGAATGCCCTCCTTAAGCACAGGAGGAATATAATTCAAGGTCTTACCATTCTTGTGGTTGCCTTTTTAAGAATCTCCAATTGGAGTAGGTTTTTTAGATATTTCAACATCAGAAAAATGATGTCGCCTCTTCAGAGTCTCTTTCCCATTTGCATTATCCAATTGAACATTATATTCTACAAAAATATCATCAATATTCTCTTCAATCGTAAAGAAAATTTAGAGGTAAGAAGCTCCCAAATGTTATTGGATTCAGTGTTTGTGCTTCACCAATAGGAGGGTAACTATTTTTGGTGTTTGTCTTTGAGTAGTTTGGCGGCGGCGAGTCACCGCGAAGAACTTTCAATGCAGAATGCACAATGAAGAGCCCTAAGAATCAGTGCTAAACTGCGCCAGTTTGAATTCCATCTTCCTGCTTCATCTTGTTTTCAAATTTTTCTCTATTAGCTCATCTGATTAAATACTTCATGAAATATCACAAGAAATGAAATTAACAAGTTTATACTTCTGATATCTACTCATAAAATAGAATCAAATAAAGTTTAAAATTTATCATTATGACTCCCACTCATCAAATTAAAGAAAATAGAATTTTTGAAGAATTGAGAAAAATTACTTATCCGTGTGGGTCCTACTCATTCAGACATAGAGAGAAACTACTGAAATAAGTGTCATATAAAACGTGTCAATTCTCTAAGGGATGAAGAAATGATATTTCAAAGAGATTTAAGGATTTTGGATATCCCTCTCCTACAATGGAGTTCGAGGTGCGACATTTGTCCTTTAAAGAGAGCTTGAAGAACATAGAGATTGAAGGTGGCACTACAAAAGGAAGTGTTGATCTTCCTTATGATATAGGCTCTTCTGATAAGGCTGAGTAAAAAACATTTGAATGTGCAGATCCAGATTTTACCCATTTTGACAAGGAAAAGCATGAGTCCTTCTTTAAGATAGGGCAAGTATTGACTGCCAATGATACTGTTGATTCCATGCCTAGATCTATGCAATCATCAGGAAGATTTTTTCTCCACTATTTAAATTGCACAGAACATGGTAATAGCTAGATCCGCCAAAATTAAGATAAAACCAAATGACTATCTAAGGGCATACGAGCTTCTTGTGGTAGGTTTAAACTATGAAACTCAGAAAATTGAATATCATCCAATGCTCTCACATTTTCTATGTGTAATAAATGGAAAAAATTAAGATGTAATAAATATCCATGAAGGCCATTGGGCCAGGACTAGTCCCGCCAAGGCAGGGTTGATGTTGCAGGCTGGGATCTGTCATAGCAAGCTAGTCGACAAAACCCCAAAATCATGCTGATGTGGATGATTGGGATCCGTCGTGGCAATCCAGTTGGCAAAACCCCAAAATCATTACATTAATATATTTGTTCTTGAGAGCTAAGATACGAACTTAGGAAATTCTTGACAGTTTTCACAATTTCTAGCGCTAAAGGTAAGATATTGACTCCCCTAATACGTATTTAGATTCTTAGTACTTAGAATCTTAGGTAATCGTAAATGGGGAAGTTTTTGGGCTGAATTTGATGGTGGGAAAAACTCTAGTTGAGTATTAAGATCTTGGTTTTGTCCTTGGACCGATTGTATGATTATAAGCCAGGTAATTTAATCCTTGTTTATTGATCCTTGCGTTTAATTACTTGTGCTTAGACCAAGAACAAGCGGAAAGAGTCATCAAAAGGGTAGGCTCAAGTGTCTTTGGAGGATTCAAGCTTCGTTTCAAGGTAGGTGATGGTTCTATTTTCTGTTTGTGTTATATATGCCGGTTGATTGCTTCATTAATGCATGCATATATATGAATGATAAAATGTAAATCGAACCTAATGAAATGAGTAAGTGTGAGCAACTACATACAATGAAACTAATACTTGACCACATGACTATATGTACTATTCATTATGTGTGGCTTTGATTGTTGTTGATCTAACTTGATAGGTGTCACACTGTGACATATCATTAAATTTGTGTCATGTTCCGACACATATTGGACTAGGTTTCACGTTTTGACATATACATTGGATCAGGTATCACATTCCTCCAAACATATAGCTTGGGTATGGGTTACATGAGAAAACCACTTGTGATTATTATCTTTATGTATACTTCTCATTGATATTGGGAGATTATTTGTTTCTTTGAAATGATGACTAAACTATGCATTCCAGATATTTGTGTTGACTGTGTTGTAATTGCATGTATACATTCTTCTTAATAGAGTATATGCATGATCCTACTAGTAAATTGTATATGTGTAATGGTACTTCACTTCCTCGTTGTTTGTTGAATACTCGGTATCTTAAAGAGGCTACTACCAGACCTTAGATGGGATATCAATGATCGAGACTGAATTCAAAGTTTAGCCTGTTCTTACACGTTACCATGGGTCCTCTATTATTTAGTCCATTACTTTAGAACTTAAAATTTATAGTTAGACTTATTCCTATGTCATTTTTGGGGCTGCAACCCATTTTCTTAGACTTCAAACTCAGACTTTATGATTAGTTGCTTATTTAAGCTTTTGGAGTTTATGGTAACTCCCTGTTATTTTATCATTAAAACTTGCTGATTTATCTTTAAATGCTTTGTTTTTTCATTAAGTTACTTAGTCGGGTTGTAGTAATGGTTATTCCACCGGAGTGTTAGTGTGGATGTCAATCACGACAATCTAGGTCATGGCAATCTTTCCTTTGAACGAAAAAGAACTACAACACCCCAAGGGGTAACCTTGTTCCCATGAACCCTTATTAAGGATATCTTTTAACTTCTTTTTTAACTCTTTTAACTTTGTTGAAGTCATTGTATATAGAGGAACAAAGATGGGTTGACTATCATGTGGAATGTCTATTTCCCTATTGAGAGGTACTCCGTCAAGATTATTAGGAAAGGTTTCTAAGATTTCATTAACAACTCAAAACCGCCTTTGAAGACAATCTTTTGGGCCTTAAGATATGAAATGCAACGACCTTTAGTCACTACTTGACTACTTTTCCATATTCATAATAGCTTATCTGAAAATTTAAATTTTACTACTCAATCCTTATAGTAAATTAATTCATACCATGAATACAACCAGTCCATACATAGAATAATATTAAGACCTACCTTATCTAAATGATCAAAGCATGTTTTGGTGGGCTTATAGATGATTAAGATGGTCCATTTTAACAAAAAGTAATAAAAAGAAGGAACGGCTGGAGAAATAAGGATCTAGGTAATGGTTCAACAAGGTAGAGTCGCTATATCAAAAATTTTATCATACCCCTTGCCACAAACCTCATTAAACCCAGTGAAAGACCATTGTGATCCAAAAAAACTAGTTCATTCATCATTTAAAAAACATAGGGAGCTTATGGTTGACATATGCATGTTATTCTATTTGAGAGATTGAGTGTTCGTTGTAATCCCCAATCTTATGGTTTGTGAGAGAAGGGTATTATTCTTTGTGTAGACAACTCAAGTATGAATGTATGTAGGTATGTATGTGTATATATATACACAAACACATGCATCATTGTTTGATAAATCTCAAAGAAATTTTTTTTGTTCGAAAATATTACAGTAACTATTTATTTTATTTATTCTGGAAGTCATTTTTAATAATTGAGAAATGGAAAAGTGTTTAGATAATTGTTGTATCCGTTCTTACGTGGCTATCTATTTTTTGACTTAATTATATCTTGGTGATTATTAATAAATTTCATTGTTATTATAAATATTTTTATTTCATTCCTATTTTTATTCTCGCGTTGTTGAATATTCTAAACTCTGTCAAACGGCCAAACTTTTTGGCTCGTACAAAATCTATTGTTGTGTTTGTAGAAAAATAAAACTTGTTTTTTTGTATTCTTTATATTTTGAGACCTACAAAAAATGAGGCCATACTATTTTAACACCATCATATCAACTTATCAAATTCATCGCAACTATTTTTACATTGAAAATTTTCATTGTTAACATTCTTACTTCTTAAGGTTTGTGTATATCCTACTTTCTCGAGACTTTACTTATGTTATTATATTGATTATGTTATAGTTATTATATTTATGTAGGCCCCCAAAACTTGTTGAAATGTCCCTAAACATTTGTGTAGCATAATTCTGCATCTTGACGAGCTATTATGAGCATTTGTTTTAATTGTTAATAATTAGGTGAAAGCCTAGCTTGGTGAAACACAGATTAAGAATTTACAAAAGAAGAAACAAATTAATTAAATCTACGTGAGGAAGAAAAAAATGAGGTTGAGTATGTAAATGGGCTTTCTTCTATCTAAAAGCCCTACATGTATTTAAGAACAAAAATAAGTGCCCAGATCCCATCCACACACGTGAAGAAAAAGGCCTACAAATTTCACTATCTTTGTAGTATAAATTTTTTCAATCCCATAGTTTTAAGATGAAATTACATCATATTTCTATTTATTTTTTAATTACATTAATCCCTGAAAAAGTTACACAATCCGGATATGTAAGTTGAAGCTCGCACAAATTAATATTTATATGTTATATATTTTTCTGCTGCGCTTTAAATGGAAAACAAAACAGAATATCAAAAACAAAATCCCTTAATTAATGTTAATTAGTTGAATTTTTATTGTCAATCATAGAAATGTATTTCCTAAAATATCAAAACAATTAAGAATTCAAAAATTCAAATCTTGTTTGTTTCGCTCCTTGTTTCAAGGAAGAAACTTTCAAGAAAGATCAAACTTTTTGTTCTAAATTTCATCAGATACATAATGAATATCTCAATTGGAATTCATGAGTATGGGAGAGTGAGGTTAGATATAAAAGATACATGAGTGATGGGATAGTGGTTGGTGAAAATATTTCCTACATGAATATAATTTCAACCATTGTGGCTGAGTTCAACATTGATGAGTCTAAAAAAATTGATATATCATACATCATAGAGGGAAACTCCTCTCCAATGAATATAAAGAATGATCATATGGGGTAAAACAGTACTTAGAGGTGAAGAAATATGACGATAAATTCGGTATTTATCCTCTTTATTTTAATACAACTAATAAGAATGTTGGTTAGATCGAAAGTTTTTATTTGCCGACTAGTGCAATTGTCTGTGTTGAAGGTGCTAAAATGGGCACACTCGCCCTCAACTTGAAAGAATAAAAAATGGTGATTCATGTTATATACCATAAATGGAGTTAATAAATTAAATATATGATACGAATAGTACGAATGTGAAGGTGAATTAATTGTACAAGGATAAAATCACTCTAGTAGTTATAATGGAAAAATACAAAATAAAACATGACTTTAATTTTTGAGTTAAAAGATATGATAACAAAAGGTATGCAACTTATTTTTCAGTCTTGAACTTATATTTTCGTAAATAATCATGATACATTACTAGTTATAAGGATGATACAGTAAATGTTTGACGTATATATTTCAAGGTATCATATGTGTAACTTATAGTAATGTTAGCAGAAAGTATCAGATATATGTGGCAATCCTTTTTTTTTATGATTGAATTTGTATGTCTATAATAATCATGATACATTATTGCATTCAACTTGATACAATTATGATTTGTTGTATATTTACTATTAAATGTGTTTTTGTATCTATGACTTAATGTAATATTAGTATAATGTATCGGATATATTTGAAGTTCTATTCTTATATATTAATGTAACAATGTATGAAATTTTTTCATTAATTTATCATTGTACTTTAATCAATCAATCATGATAGATTACCGGCTATGAGGTTGATACATCAAGCGTTTGACGTATATATTTTCAGTTATCATATCTTTGAGTCACAGTACTTTTAATATCAAGTAAAAAATACATGTGACCCTCCTCTTTTAAATATTTGAATTTATATTTGTATAATAACCATGATACATTATTGCATTAATATTACTATAAAAATCATATATTTCCCTTTTTTATAATATGTTAATATATCCATATATTATTTTTTTCATTAATGTATCAATATGTAAAGAATATACTGTTTAATGTATCCATTATACATTTTACTAATGTATCTGAAATAATTGTAGCGACGTATTATTGTGTTTATCGAACGACTATAACTAATAATTGAGTACATAGTTTAGGAAGAAATCAGGTTTTTTCAAAATGAGCATATATGTACATTAAGAGATAAGATATTAACAAAATTTTAAGCTACAATTGGGTTTATTAATGGTGTGACACCACCTAAACTGGTAAATCATAAAATAATTCATATTCCAAATGATGTAATTGATGATATTTGAGTAGTTTATGTTGCTCTTTTGAGCATTTTAATATTTATTTATTATTAAATTGTTTAGTAGTATTATGTTAAGGTCCATATGAAATTGAGATTATGACCGTTGAAGTACATTGCGTTTGTGCATTTGTCCCTATTACTGAATGGTTACTTAATGACCATATGCATAATAATTCCCTTTTACTATCTGATAAATGTTGCAATAGTCAGAATATAATATTTGCATGTTGGTGCATTTGTTATTCTTCAGCTTTATTGTATTCTTTACTCCTCCATTATCCTTGTAACCTATGCAATGTTTAAGACCATTATCTTTATCATTTATGATACCATTATCTTCCTATTTATTGCTAGGAAGACGACTTGTAGTATAAATAGTGGTGGTGCTCATTTGGTTTGATAAACAAAAAACACAACAGCAAACAAAGAGTGAAGGAGTTAGTCTAAAAGAGACTTCTTATTAGTTTAAGAGAGTTTTTTTTTTGTGGAGTCAAAGAGGACTACTGCTGGACTAGTGAAAATATTTATTGCAGTGGGCTTGAACCTCCCTAAAGAGATCGATATATCCGTGCCTCAGCCTTAAGAGATTAATTTCTTCATTTTTTTTCAATTGTAATCTTTAAATTTCATTATCTTGTACATTTTTTCACTAACAATTTTAAAGAGATTTAAGATGGCTACAATTGAAAAAATTGCGGATGTCAAGATGGGAGATCTATACAAGCCATTTCGGTTCAATGGAAGGGTAATGTACCTTTCTACTTAAGTCTTCTCAATGTTTCTTATGTATTAACCCAGAAGAATCCAATTAAAGAAGACATCACCAGTATGAATGAAGATGAAACTATTTCTCATCTAGAGAAAGTGGAAAAGTACGATGGTGATTCCTATAAGTGTCTGTATTATATTCTTAATTGTTTATCTGATAATTTTTATGATTATTATGATAGAACTTACTCTAGTGCAAAGAAAATTTGGAAGGCATTGTTCAGTTACTATGATACCGAAGAGGCTGGGGAGAAAAAATATGCAGCTAGTAGATTTTTTCTTCTCCAAATGGTGGACAACAAATCAGTGGTAGATCAAGCTGAAGACTTCATCATGATTGTTGGAGAGCTTAGGTCCCAAGAGGGTAAAATTGGAGATAACCTTATTGTTTGTGGCATAATGGATAAACTTCCACCTTCTTAGAAGGAATTTTAAGAAACTATGCGTGACAAACAAAAGGAAACCGCTCTTGAAACCTTAATAATGAAAATCCGCATTGAAGAAGAAGCAAGGGGCCAAGATGCACTTTTACAAACAGAAGAGAACAACATCACGTCAAAGGTAAATTTAATTACTTCGAATAATACTACTCTTGAAACTCACAAAAATACTTCTTTAAGGCCTAAGAAGAAAAAATTCAAGAAATATAATGGTAAACTTCCCAAGAAAAATAATGGTGAAAATCACCAAGCACAAAATTAGCAAGTTCAAGAAAAGGGACCATGCTTTGTTTGTGGCAAGAATGGGCATATTTCTTGATTTTGCAGATTCCGAAAACGTGGTCCTAACCCTCAGGTAAATGTTACCGAAGAACCTTTTGTTGCAGTAATTACCGACATAAACATGGTTGAGAATGTTGATGGATGGTTGGATGATTCTGGTGCAAACTATCATGTCTATTATGACAAAGACAGGTGTAAAAAATATACTCATTTTGAGCAGCCAAAAACCATCATTATTAGTGATGGTCACACTACTCAAGTACTTGGAAAGGGAAATGTTGAATTGTGTTTTACTTCTGGAAGGATATTAACATTGAATGTTCTACTTTATACTTCTTCTATGAGAAAAATTTTGATGTTTAGTTTTCTTCTTAATAAAGCAGACTTTAAACAGATTATTGAATCTGATCAATATGTAATAGTGAAGAAAGGTGTTTTTGTGGGGAAGGGGTATAAATGTGATGGGATGTTTAAGTTGAATGTTGAAATGAATAAAACTTCTACTTCTGTTTATATGCTTTCTTCTACTAATTTTTGGCATGCTCATTTGTGTCATATTAATGATCATTATGTTAGAATCATGAATTGTTTTGGATTAATCCCAAAGGTTAAAATGAATTTTGGAAAGTGTGAGTCTTGTAGTAAAGCCAAGATCACTAAAAGGCATCATTTTAAAGTTGAAAGAAAAACTGCTTTGCTAGAATTAGTTCTTACTGATATTTCTGAACTTGGTGGAGTTCTAAATCGTGGAGGTAATAGATGTTTGATAACTTTCATTGATGATTTTTCTAGGTTTACATATTGTTGAAAAATAAAGTGATGCTTTTGAAAATTTCAAAAACGTATCTCAATGAGGTTGAAAATCAGTTTGAAAGAAAAATAAAAAGAATTAGAAGTGATAGAGGTCGTAAATATGAATCAAATGAGTTTAATTCCCTTGTTAGATCATTGGGAATAATTCATGAAACTAATCCTGCTTACTCTCCTTCGTGTAATGGAGTAGCAAAAATGAAAAATAGAACTTTGGTTGAATTGACTAATGTCATGCTAATTGAGTCACATATACCTTTAAATTTTTAAGGGTAAAGCTATCTTAACTGCTTGTTGTGTGTTGGATCGTGTGCCTCATAAAATCTCTAAATTGACTCATTTTAAATTATGGAAAGGTTACAAGCCAAGTTTGGGATATCAAAGAGCTTTGGATTGTCTAGTCTTTGTGAGGCTAATGGATTCCAAGATTACAGTGTTGGGCAAGAAAGTTACTACTTGTGTTTTTCTTGGATATTCTTCAAATTGTACAACCTATAGATTTTTTAATCTTTAAGATAATGTTGTAATAGAATCTGGTGATGCTATTTTACATGAAAATAAATTTCCATTTGATACTAAAAATAGTGGGGGTCAAAGGATTGAACAAAATATTTTGTCACTAACAAGTTCTTCTACTTCAACTTTGAAAAATAAAGAAGTTGATGATTTTAAGTTAAGAAGAAGTAAAAGAACTAGAGTAGAAAAAGATTTTGGTCCTGATTTTTATGTGTTTAATGTTGAAAATGACCCTCTAACTTTAAAACATTATCTTCACATGATTCTATTTCTTTGGAAATGATGAAATGTAATAACTAATTTCTAATAAAACTTGGAAGTTAGTTGATTTACCACGGGGTTTTAAATAAATTGGTTGCAGATGGGTCCTAAGGAAAAAGTTTAATGGTTCTATTGATAAATACAAGTCTAGGCTAGTTGCTAAAGGTTTTAAAAAACTACAAGCTCTAGAATTTTTTGATACTTTTTCTCCAGTAACAAGAATTACATCCATTGGACTTTTAGTTGCAATGGCTGCAATTTTTTTATTTGCAAATTCATCAAATGGATGTAAAAACTGCTTTTCTAAATGGAGACCTAAATGAAGAAATTTATATGGACCAACCCGATTGTTTTGTTGAAGCATTCCAAGAAAGCAAAGAATGTAAACTTACTAAATCCCTATATGGCTTGAAACAGCCACCAAAGCAATGACATGAAAAGTTTTATTCCTGCATGATTGAAAATGGATATAAAACAAATGAGTGTCATAAGTGCATATATCATAAGTCTTGGAATAATTCACCTGTGATCATTTGCCTATATGTTGATGATTTGTTGATCTTTGGCTCTAACATTAATGTTATTGATGAAGCTAAAAATGTTCTTAGAAGTCATTTTGATATGAAATATCTTTGTGAGACAAATTTTATTCTTGGAATAAAAATAACAAGAACATGTGAGGGGATTTTCCTTGGCCAGTCACATTATGTTGAGAAAATTTTGAAATAATATAACTTTAATTATTTCAAGCATGTTGCTACTCCTTTTGATTCAAGTGTTCAGTTATTTCCCGTTAAAAGTTAAAATGATGTAATAAATTAAAAGGAATATGTTAGTATAATCGGAAATTTGAGATATGTGACTGATTGCACTAGGCCTGATATAGCATATGCAATAAGAGTACATGGCAGGTTTACAAGAAAGCCAGGTAATGATTATTGGCATGCTATAAAAAGAGTTATGAGATATTTAATTTGAACAAAAAGTTGTGGTTTGTTCTATAAAAAATATCTTGCTGTACTTGAAGGCTTTTGTGATGCAGATTGGAACACTTTGTCAGGTGATTCTCTACCATTGGTTATGTCTTTACTCTAGTTGTTGGTGCTGTTTGTTGGAGATCAAAAAAGATAACTCTACCATAGAGGCTGAACTAATTGGTTAAGATATTTGTTGTTTCAAATTCCTTATTTTGAAAAACCAATTCCTCCTATTTTAATTAATTGTGATAGTACCGCTGCAACTAGTAGAGTTCAAAATCGTTATTACAAAGGTAAATTAGACCTATAAGGAGTAAATACAGTAGTGTAGGATCATATTTGACAAATGGTAAAATTAATGTTGATTATGTCAAATCTTGTGATATTCTTGTAGATCCTCTTACGAAGGCCATAACAAGAGAAAAGGTCTAGAGTACATCAAGGGGATGGGATTAAAGCATGCAAATCCTTGGGTCATACATGAGGAAACCCAACCTGGGGACTAGATATACAATAACAAGGTTCAAAGGGAAAAACTAAACATATGATGACTTGTTGAGAAAATGTTTTATTCCATCCCTATAATGTAGGTGCATTATTTCCTGTAATTTGTGATGGTTGAGTTCATAAAATTCTTAATGAATATCTGTAGCCCGTATGGGTAGAGTATTAAACTTACTGGAGCACTCTCGACAGATTTAACCTATGTGATGTGTGGAAGTATGTTGCTTCCTATGAGAATTTGCTTAATCTCAAATGCACTCACGAAACCGGGATAGCATATGACCATAACGTGCTGAATTTAAGACCTTGATTATTATGTGTGAGCAGTGATATTTTATTTCCCTTAAGCATTCATAATTCATGTTTAAGACCACTATGACTCTAGAGTAAAGTTATTGTTTTGTTATGTGGAGGTTCAATGCAAAGCACGCCTTCATTATGAATAGTAGTCTTCCTTCAACTAATATACTCTCTTGACTAATATTAAAATGAGTGAGGTATTGTTGATCTTTTGAGCATACTAATATTTATTTATTATTAATTTTTTTTCATAGTGTTATGCTAAAGGCTTTATGAAATTGAGGTTATGACCGTTGCAGTGCATTGGATTTGTGCATTTATCCCTATTACAAAATGGTCACTCAATGACCATATGCGTAATAATGCACTTTACTTTCTAATAATCTTGCAATGGTCAAAATGTAACATTTTCACGTTGGTGCATTTGTTATTCTTCATCTTTATTTCATTCTTTACTCCTCCATTATCCTTGTAACCTATGTAACTCCTAAGACCATTATCTTTATCATTTACTATACTATTATCTTCCTATTTATTGCTAGGAAGATTTCTTGTAGTATAAATAGTGGTGGTCTTCATTTGGTTTGGTAAACACAAGACACAAGAGAAAACAAAGAGTGAAAGAGTTAGTCTAAAAGAGAATTCTTATTAGTTGAAGGGAGGTATTCTTTTTTGTGGAGCTTTGGACTAAACTCTTGCCCAGAGTTGTTGAGTTATACTTTGTGAAGGTTGTTGTATCCCAGAGGGACATGTCAAGGAGGACTACTGCTGGACCGGTGAAAACATTTGTTGTAGTGGACTTGAATCTCCTTAAAGAGAGCGAGATATCCGCGCCGCAGCCTGAAGATATTAATTTATTCATTTTATTTTCAATTGTAATCTTGCAATTTTATTATCTTGTATGTTTTTTTACTAACACTTAATGAGATCAATATTTTATACCAACAAGCATGGGCTGCTAGAGAGTGTGCACTAGCGATGATAAGGGGTAAACATGCCTTTGGATATAGATAGTTTTTTAGATACAGATATGTGTGGTAAACTATGTATCCAATGTTTTATATAAGGACTTATAATTCAGATAAAAATGAGTTCATGTATTTGTTCATAGCATGAAAGCCATTATTTAGGGTGTTTGACTTGTATAGACCAGTGGTTAATTTTAACGGTGCATATCTTGATGGAGCTTACAGAGCAACTTTTCTATTTGCAAGTAAACTTGATGGTGTATGTATGATTAGTTTATTCGAATTATGATATTTTTCTGGAAAATGCTCAAATACTCCATAAATTATAACCGAAATTTAAGAGACACACCTTAACTAAACTAAGGTCCTATTACCCCCCCTCCCCCTCTTAATTTTTTTTTTATAATTTTGTGCACCATTTTAGTTTACGTGGAATTCAAATATCTCCTACGCGCCTCAATTGCGTGGATTCATGGGTGTACCACGTAAGACAAAAGGTACAAAAAATTACATAAAAAATATTCACAAGGGTAATAGGAACTTAGTATAGTTAAGGTGTCTCTAAAATTTTTTTCATAGCCTAGGGGGTACTTGTGCATTTAAATATTTTTTCTCATAACAATGATTTATTGTATTCGATAGATTATATATGTATAGTTGTGTATCAAGAAATTAACAAACATGTGTGCTATTTATGAGTATTGTACATATTGTCGTTAGCGTATGGATTGATAGACATGGAAAATTATAATTCTTGGAGATGGTTCTTTCAATAGTTTAAAGGTTCCCTTGGGGAGAAAACAATATGTGTATTTTATCAAATAGACATGAAATTATAATGAAGATTTTAAGTACAGTTTTCCAAATGTTCCTCATTTTACATGCATATGACACCTTTGGGAAGATGTTTGTTCAAACTTCAAGAAAAGTAGAAACATACTAAGTGATATGTTCTATGCAGGTTATGAAAAGTGGTTAAGAACTCATGAAACAATAAGTAGGGGGAGAATGATGAATTCTAACATAGCGAAATGTAATAATGGTTGTTTTGAAGAAGCGCGACAACTACCTATATTAGAGTTCTGGAAGAAGTTAGAACTCTATTCGGTTCTTGGAACTGTAAAAATAAAGAAATAGCATCATATACCAAAAAATATTAGGGAGGAGATTTGAAGATATTGATTCTAAATGCTTTTAGATGTTCAAAAATAAAAGTATGTATTCAATATATGAACTATCATGCATCTAGAATTCATTGTCATTTTGTTGTTGTGATTATCAAATTGAGTTAATTGAGATGTTATCTGTGTCATAATGTTACAAGGTTGTAGAATCTATTTCATTTATTTATTAAGGTGAACAGAGATATACTGTTTTTTTTTTTGCGAGAAAAATTTGTCATTATGATAGATTTTACCTAGACGAGATACCTTGTGCACATGTATTTGCAGTTTTGAAGAAGACAAACATTATATCTATACATCCCTACTACTCAGATTAGTATAAGTTAGTAACGTTACCAAATACATATAGTTCAAATGTTTGATAAGGAGGACTTGTAAGCATTGGAGTTTGTTTTGGACGAAATCTCCTTTCATCCTAGGTACGAAAGGATTGATGGACGACCAAGAAAAAAGAAAAAAGAAAAATCTAGATGAAAAATAATCATAAACCAAATCGTTGTGGACAAAAAGGTCACAACCAACAAACTTGTTTTTTCCGAAAGAAGGTTGAAAAACTTGTTTGTGGGGCTACTATTATGTTTCGGATACATTATTTGAAGGTGACATGTTGTTAGCTTTTTTATTTTTTTGTTGCTATTTTTAACTTTAACATTCATAAAATATTACAATATATTATTAGCTGGTCAAATTTTGTGATATTAATTTGAAATGTTAAGATTTTCAACATTGTGTTTATTTTTGTAATACATTATATATCAAATACCTTTTAAAAATAATATATTGTTAAATATTTGATAATAATGTGCAATATAAACTGTTTGTGGGCATTATATCCATTAATATAGTTTTATACGACATATTGTGGTCTAATTGAATAATAATGTATCTTATACAATAAGGTTCTTTAGAATATAAGTATGTAAAATTAAATAAGAAGTATATAGTAATTGTATAATAATAAGTAATAATTAATTTTTCAATGTTACTAGATAAATTAATAAACCTGCAACTAATTACCAGAAATAGTCCAATTGTATTCGCATGAGTGAAGAAGTAACTAACTAGAAGTGAAATATAAACTACATTTCATAGGTTATGTGTTAAATTATTAGCTCCTAGAATTAATGAGAGTAAATCATGTTGTGTGTTTATGAATTAATAAAACTAATACATAAAGGTTATCCTATATTTGGGGTAAACCTCTACTACAACATCCTGATTAGTTAAAACAAAACAAATTGTTATATTGATATAAAAAATGATAAAAGATTTATACAAAACTTTCCAACTTTTTAATCCGTCCATATATCAATATACTATTTATGTTAGTGTATAAATGAAATAATAATGTATCAAAAGTTGAAACTTATACAACATTTGTTGTGAATACATATTTTTATTAAGTATCAACATAATGTATCTAGAAAAAGGTAAGAGTTAATCATACTATTCAAGTTGAAATTGGATGATTGAACTGACATATCAAAAAAGTGATATACTTTTAAGAGTATTGAAACTTTAATTGAATGTATATGATACTTAACTCTACTCCCTCTACAATATCATCCTGGCTGGTTTTACAAAATATTTTGTAATAATGATACATTGAATAAGTAAATATGTCATACACATAAACTTGTATTTACAATAACTTCCCTAGATACACTTCCTTCGATAAGAGAATCTTTTGTGGATGGAGGTTTTGATACGTCATATATGCCTTTTTGATCCTTTAATATATCGACATTTTATGTAAATTAGTGTTTCAATAAAATAATAACGAGTCAATGGATGAAACTAATACTATATTATTAATGAATAAATTTTTTTTGAAGTTTAATCATAATGTATCTAATACACTTATGAATGCATCATAAAAGTAAAGTTGTCATGGATGATTAAAATAATGTATCAACAGGTGTTAAATAATTTAGTGAGTATTTGATACTTTATATGAATGAATCTGATTCTTATTTCTCTAACCTCTTGTTATATTACTGATTTTAACGTTCCAAGAACACCTGAATAAATTTTAGGTCTTCAAAGACCGTATACCAATATAAAACCCATCTTACTGAATTAGGTTTTAATCCCACATGGAGCGTGATGTGCTGCAAAATCTTGGAAAAATTAATGCTTGAAAGGTAAATATTAATACTAGAATTGAATGTATCTTTTTATGCTTTGATGTGTTTATTGAATGTGTAGACATATTGTGTCTTGTGTGGAAAAATGTAGAAAGAAGCAGAAGATGATGGTGATCAAGTGAAGACCATGAGCCCCTAAATGGTTAGTGGTCCTTGTCAAGAACCATGGTGTATATCGGGAAGAATATTTGATATGAAGGATTGTAGGAGTAGAGATTTTGTTGGACCAAGTAAATACCACGACCAACCTCACGGACTGTGGTCCTCATAATGGTTATTGGTGCCAATCATGAAGGTGAACTAGTGGATGGGTAAGGAAAAGTTTAAAAAAGGAATTGACCAAGTGAAGACCACAAGTAACTACGTAGACCGTGGTTATTGTCACGAGTGGTGATGTTTTCTGGGGTAATTGATACAGTGAAGGGGCATTGAAAAGTTGAAGAGGGAATGGATCAAGTGACGACCAGGGACAACTACACGAACCGTGCTCATTATAATAAGCCATAGTAGTGTCCATGGTGACGATAAAGTGTGCAGGCCTTGAGAACCTATTATGGGTAAATCCAAGTGAAGACCACTAAGGGGGTCACAGACAGTGAAGCCCTTGATGGGTCGTAGAAGTGGGAGTAAAGGGACGGATAGTTCTGTCCTACTTCCAGTAGAAATCTTTTGTAAAATAGTTATTAAAATTAATTAGGTCGTGTTTTATGTTTTATGTTATCTGACGTTGAACGAACAACAATTTTCCATTATTCACAATTTTTGATTTTCGATTTGAACATTGAATTAAGATTGAAGTTTGGAATTCTAGTTCTTGAATTATAAAAGTGGTTTCGTTATTTTTTTTTATTTGTGTAAGTAATTTCTAAGCATGGTATTATTTTATATTAATGAATATTTACGTTAAATAATGAGTGGATAAACACCACAATTGGGGTCGTGGGATCTATGACCTAATTGTAATCGTGATTTCATAAAACGAGTTAAAGGTAATTTGTGGTTACAAACTGTAGTTTAGCTTTTATCATTCATGATTCTTATGAGTGAACGCATTTGAGGGAACTTGTATCTTTAACTTTTTCAAAAGAAAAATGATTGTGACGAAAGAGCAAATTAGCCTAAAGAAATGGAGTTAAGGTTTGAGTTAGAGAGAAATGATCTTTAACACCATTGTAAGCGAGTGTAAAATTAGTAACACTCTAGGACCGAAAGTACTTTTGATAAAATTATTTGAGTATATTGGGAAGTGACAAATATAGTTTTCTACATGTATTTTATAGAGATGAATTTCCAGAAACTCAAATATGGAAGAGCATTAGATGTAGAGTCACTGGGAACACAATTCTAGTTTTACATAATCATTGAATCAACTTTATAACTTAAGACTGTTAAATGTAAATATGGACTTTTATTGCCAATCTTTGTTACTATACGATTTAAAACTAAAAAAATTACACTTTTCATATCTGTTTATCTAGGAAACAATGACGATATTTGAGTAAACTTGACAGGTGAAATCACTTCTATAAAGAAATTACTAGTGGAATCGACCTCAACTCCTGTTGAATTTTGTAAATTTACTTCGACCATTTATAGATCTTAAGAGAGGCATAAGTTTGGACCCATCAAATTTTGGTACGACTTTCGCTAGTAGTTATATTTCCTAATTTTATATTTTGCTTTTTGTTTGTGTCACTTTCAGGTGAGTTTGATTGTGTATGCCAAATACCAGAAGTAAGGGAGACTTATTAGTCCAATAAAATCCATAACTCTAGAAAACAATCTGCAAAACGATGAACACAAAAGAACTTGAGGCGCAGAGATAGATATTTGAATTGGAAGTTGAAACCATTGTAATATATATTCAGTCAAATGTTGTGAATAACCCATCTAGGGTACTGGATGAAAAAATAGTAGTGGGTGGAATCATTTTTCCCCACCGCCAACGAATAGATCCAAGCGGTACAGTACAACATCAAACTCACTTGATGTATGAAGAGGATGGCCTAGACTTGGAAGGATCTGGATGCACTAGAGTAATGGTCTTACCTGCAGTACCTCCAGGTGTTAAAATTAACAATCACAAGCACTATGATTCAAATATTGAATCGACAAGGTATGTTAAAATGGAAACCTGTGATGATGCAAACTAACATTTGATGAACTTTATGGCGATCTCAAAATTGCAAGAAATTATTATAGGTGATGTAAGCTTTGATAAAAGGTAAGTTGGAAATGTTGTTTAGCTTTATTTATGAAATTCTCTTGAGTGGTATAGTTCACCTTTTTGGTGGTGGTGTTTACTTAATGAATTTGGATATACTTGGTGTGTATTGTAAGACTGGCTTTGAAGGCCTAATGTGTGGAATAAAGTCATAATGAAGATCTTTCTTGTAATGCGTATTATGAAGCTTGCATTGTCTGAAAGAAAAGTTACTTTTATATTGAGAAAGAGTCCATGAAGGAATATTATGTGATGTAAAATGACTATGATGTTTTCGTTTTTAATATGACTTATGAAGCTTATTATACGAAGTATGCTAGAAATTATGTCGAGATGAATTTTATGATTAAGAGAAGCATCTAAAAGTGTGTAATATGATGAATGAAGGTCTAAGCATGTATTTAATTGAATGTAAATTAAATGTTTCTATTGTGAAAGGTTTGTTCACATGTACACACACACAATTGAATGAATCAATAAATCTAAGTTAAGTCAAAAGGGGAGTTTTAGGGTGAACGCTCTTCATAAGTTCAGTTGAATGACTTACTAGCAACCTCACTACATCCTTAGATCTTTCTAAGATAGGTCGGAAGATGAATGCCCTCCGTGTGTTGAGATGTGGTATTCATTAGTTATCCTTAACCTATAGTATATAATGGTTAGAATACATGGGGATTATTCCTAGCACCGAGAGGATATGAACAAGTGGTGGTTACACTTCATGAGTTGAGATATTTTATTCTAATATACCTCTTGAGATGAGAACTCCTCCTTAGTAGAGAATGCGTTACTTAGTAGCAATCTCCTTATCCCTTAACTATGCACCCGCATAGGTGTAGCTATTGGGAAAGCCAAGTAAAAGCTTAAATAAATACCTCACTCTACGAAATTGGGGGGACCCTTCTTTGATAAGGGAAGTATCAGAATTCCATGTTTAGATCTCATTGTCCATGTCAGTTAAGCTAACCCCAATAAAAGTAATGAAAATGCTATGTCTTCAAAAAGAGTGTACTTCTTAGGGTAGGTAGTTTAATCATAAGCTATTTATCCATTGCACTAGGTAGGCATTCCAATAAGGGAGTCTTGGTGATCTTATATGAATTGAAAATACTATGTCTTATACTACGTAAGGTAGGTGGTGGAACAGGACGCCATTTATTCATTGCACTAGGTAGGCATCCCGAAAGAAGAGTCTTGGTGAGTCTTTTATGAATTTAATGAGTTAAGTCTTCTAAAAAAGTGTTCTAATTAGGGTAGGTAGTGGAATTAGACGCTGTA
The DNA here is from genome assembly GCF_036512215.1 of Solanum lycopersicum. Taxonomy (NCBI): domain Eukaryota; kingdom Viridiplantae; phylum Streptophyta; class Magnoliopsida; order Solanales; family Solanaceae; genus Solanum; species Solanum lycopersicum. The sequence continues at coordinate 41,751,218 of NC_090808.1, forward strand.
TACTGATAACACTAAGTAGGCATTCCAAAAGGAAAGTGTTGGTGTATTGTTTGGGCATTTCTTTTTATGTTGTGTCATTGAATGGGTACTTGTTCTCTAGCAGTGAGTAATCCTAGAAGAGGTAGTCTTGGGGATCACCTTGGTGTGTATTAAAGGATGTGTATATGAGTTTCCTTCATATCTTACCTGCGTGAGTCATAGGATAACCTTAGCTAGGGAATCTCCTACGGAAATTAGTTCACTTCCTCTTTGATTGACCTTGGAAGTTCACTATTTTGAAGTTATTCTTGTTCACTGTAATATTTCAAGAGTTTACTATAGATTTTGAAAACATACCATAAAGTATCTCTTTTTGTAAAAATTATGGAAATCCTTTTGTAAGCGTTAAATAATGATTCTTATGTTATTTTACTCTTTTATTCATGAAGGTTTTACTTATCTGGCATGAAAGCTTATTTTCCTAAAATGTCCCTTTTTTAATGTTTTTGCATATGCCATGCTTAGTCTATTGTACTAACACAATACTTTTCTATGCTCTATAAGTATAGGTTTGGATGCAATGTTGAAGTTAGAAGACAAGTTTGGAAAGACTCTCTCAATACTAAGTATGTCGCCATATATTCGAGGTCATTGTTCTATTTCTTAGTTTGTTATTTTAGACTTATTATGCATTTTTCCTTCAAATTTAAAGGGCCGTGTCCCGAAGATATTATGTCGTGTCTTTAAGTTGACTTGCAACGATGGGGTTTTCTTAGTATTTATGAAAGAATTCCATTTTATATTAAATGTCGTGTAAATATTTTAATTCTGCAGTACTTTTAATGCCTTAATGCAATGAACGATAATTAAAGGGCTTATAAAAGACACCAAAGGGCTAATTATGCCTTGTGACTATCCAAGAGTTCTTCCTAACTTCTAGGGGGTACTTGCGGTTCGTTACAAGTTCATTGTTCCTAGGGTTCCTAATTTATGCAACAATTAGATTTAATTTACGAAGAACATGGAACCGTAAGTAAGAAAATTCAGCCAAACTATAGATTTAACTTGTTAAGTTCACTACAGAATCACTTTCCATCATCCTTATGGGAGTAACTACGCATTTTTAAGCATACAATTTTACTTCATTCAATCCCAAGAAGAAGACACACTTTAGGATTCCCATTTGTAACTATGAACGAGAATTTAATGTTTATATGAGATCAAAGTAACTTTCTTAACGGTGGAGTGGTTTTGAGGAACTTGAAAGAAGTAGCTTACGTGTCCAACCTTGATCAAACATCTCTTGAGAATGAAGAAACAGAGAATTCGGAAGACATGGAATGTTTGGGAAATAAATATTCTTATGGCTGAGTGATATGGGATTTGGGGAGGTTGAATTTGAGTGAAGTAGGAAGGAAAATAATGGTATGAAACGGTAATGGAAGGGAATATAAAATTAAATGGAAAGGGGGATGAATTGAATTGTTTTGTCTTTTTATAAGGCTGTGCATGTCAGGTCAAATCACTGTTAGATTTGGACCTACGAGACCCCGTCGACGTTGCGTCGACTGGGACCGCCGATCACTTGGAGACTTAGAAACAATTATGGAACATACCTGGGATCTACGGACAGAATCGACAGTTCATCGATGGAATGAATGTCCGTTAATGGGGTCCATAGACCTCTACACCAAACCATTTTCTAAATATTTTGCTTTTTCTCCCTGCACATGAAACACTCACTAGCAAATTCTTTTTGCATTTTTGGAACACTTTTCTGACACGGACCCTATGTTAATCTCTATCTAACAGTAACACACAAGCAACAATGAAATAATGAAAAACAAACAAAATAAAATTACGACTACTGTTATAAGGAAAACAAAAAAACCTATTCTTTGTTAGAGGATACACCTTGCGTTGCCTCAAAAGAAGCGCTTAATTAATGTTGAGGAACGATGCAAGACCCTTGATTACTTAGATTTATCAAGATATAGGCCTCAAGAAGTTCATGCACACTCTCCGAATGCACCAAATAGATCTTTATTCTTTGCCACTGAATTGTGAGCTTTGCACATTCCTTATTCTCCAACTCAATAGCTCCATGTTTGAACACTTTATTGATGAGGGTCTAGTGGTAAAAAGGTATTTTGCCAAGCTAAGCATAGTATCGTAATTATCTTAAATATGTAATTAATTATTTAATTAATAAGGTGGAGGGGCATTTTGAGGAGAAAAAGTCAAAAATTTGCCTTTTAGTGAAGTCTTGCTCCACCCGAGTTCGAACGTAGGTGGAAGCAATAATTTTAGTTTTTTTAATTAAATTGGTAAATTAATTTAATTATTTAATAATTATTAGATGATTTAAGAAAAAGTAAAAAATTAGATTCTTTTAAAGGTTTGAAAGAGTCCTAGTTTGACTAAGTCTTTACCTAAGCCTAAACCACCTTTCACGTTTAACTCTCTCTCCCTCTCTCACGTCAAAACCTGTCTTTCTTTTCATGTTATCTCTGCCAAAAAACAATAACTGACACATGAAGAGCATTCACATTAAAAATATAATCAAAACATATCCAAAAACGTTAGGAAAAGGGAGGGTTTTCCCGTCGATGTTTGGTGTTGAAGCTCGGATTTGGATGTGAGTTGGAGGAGTTATTTTGGCAGCACGTTCAAGGTCTGAATGTCAAAGTAAGTTATGGGTTTTCTTACTCTTTATATCTTTCCTAGGATACCCTTAGGACTAATATGAATATATTCCAAAAACGAGGGTTGTTCCCCGTTCCATCTCCCTGTTAAAGGCTCCCATTGATTCATAGGTTGGGTGTGTTTGATTGTAGAAATTAGGGCTGTAATGAGTTTTTGTGATAATCATGTTCATGCATGTGTGTTCGGATTTATGTGATTATTAATGTATATTTATCCAAGACTATATGATAAGTATGTGTGCAAAGTGTGTGTTGTCGTCGCTCTTGGACACGGATTCCAGCATGGAATGGCATGTTTATGGTTGTATTTCAAGTGAACAAACTTGTTTACGTCGCAATATTCATAGGCGATGCAAAAATGCTCATTTGAGTGCAAACTCTCTACCGAATGTGATCTTGAAAATGCACCTAAAGAACTCACTAAAAACTACTCCAAATGTATACACATTTAACGTGGAAGAGGTGAGAAAATAAACTGCAAAAATGTGATAAAAATTTCCAGCATTGTGTATACTTAGTTTTGGCCAAAGATTTGATAACAACAAAATATTTTATGTGAATGAAAATAGGTGAGGTCACCAGTGATTGAACTAGAGACCACATGTAAAAAGCTCCAAAAATTAAAATAAAGAAATGGGGTCAAAGGGGGATTGAACATGGGTACCCTTAAGTGAAAAGTTGGTGCATTTCACTAAGGCATATTATAATTGATTAAGATTAAAAAAATTTATTGAGGCACACGCGATTCAAACTCGAGTGCCCTAGGCCATTTTCCCTAAGTTAAAAACAGAAATTACGAAATGAGAGGAGTGGGTTTCGAACCCACTACCTCTTAGATATAAGGAATTAAAATAAAAATAAAAGTTTGAGGTGTGTGGGAATCGAACCCACAACTTCTAGGCATAATAAAAGGAAATTTAAGGAAAACATTGAAGTGGGCCTATGGGGGTTTGAACCCACACTCTCTCGGCCAAGAAGGAGAGAATTAAAAAAATTAAAAGGAAAGGAAATGAGGTTGTGGGGGTTCCGTCTCACATCCTCTGTGTCCCAATTAACAAAAAATAAAGAGATAAATCAAGTAAAAAATGAAATGAAGGCGTTGGGCTCGATCTTGGGTCCCCAAGCCATGTGGATCAAACCAAAATGAATAAAAATATAAGTGTTTTCCAAGGGATTCGAAGTCTGGTTCCCTTGCAAATATGATGTATCGATACATAAGTCATAAGTGAATAGATGTTTAAACTAATGTTGCCTACATAGATTGAAATCGAGATCTAGCATACTTACAAGATGTAAAAGTCATGTACCACCTAATCTTAGGAAGATATGAATCACTTAAACGAACTATGAATTAAGCCTCATGTCTAGTCCGTATAGACCCATATGTCTAGCATACTTGTAATGTTAATGAACCTATGATGTATGTAACAAAAAATATATAACCTAGAAGGGTCAAGTAAGAGTGTGAAAAACACTAAATAGACAATTGCATTGGCATACGATGAAATGAACATTCATGTAAAGGGGTGAGTAATTATGAAAAGCAAATGTGATAAAGTTAATAAATGAGGTGACTATATTAAAAGAGGATAATGTGAAAGATGAGAGAAATCTCAAACAAGCCTAAGTGAATGTTACCAAAAAGTACTCACCTATGAGAGTATAACGTCTATAAAGAGACCTGTCTCTATAAAGACTCTAATGAAAGTATTGAAGTTAATGCATACTTAATACTAATGATGAGATAAGAAATCATCAAATGAGCTATGATGTCCTTATACTAGAACCCAGCTTCCATGATGTATGAGCTGAATCTAATTGAATTTTAAACTGAGCACCGATACGCTAGCTATGAGCGGTGATGCCTTCCTTCGGGAAGGGCGGAGGTTCATGTTACTCTCATGAGATAAGATTGTCCGACATGCGGGGTATGGGTCTCTTTATATCTCCTAGTCTCTCAACCTATTCTGCAAATATAGGGATCTAGTAGGGTTCAATAACCTATATATGCTAGCATGTTTTGGGTCACTTTAGCCGGTGAATCCACATTTTTGTTGTGGGGCAAACACTGGATTACATGATGCTCACATGATTTATGATAGTTAAAGTTAAAGTCCCCAATGAATGAATGAGGCCAGTCTCAAATGATGCACATATAAAATGAATGATTCCAAAGGTGTTAGGATATGATAATCAAGAGGTGAGCTAGAGTTAAGTAATGACACTAATTCATTCTTTATCATTGCACAACGAACCCGATTAATGTCTTAAACTATATACTAGGTATAACTATTGTTTACACTAGCTTATGAATGTATGAATTGAAGTAAGTATGAATAAATGAAGCAGAATATGTGTTTACTAAAGAATATTTTCTACTTGCGGTCCCATATGTTGAGCCCTCATTTTTGGGAAGTCTTCATGTCATGTCCATGACTCCAAAGTCTCATGGCGTAAGAATGAGTGATTTGAAAGATGTTATGTTCTATATGAATTATTGTATGAGCTATGTGTAAGATGTTACGTGATGTGTGCAATATAATATGTATGATTATGCATGTTACTCTCATGGCATGACTTTCCAAATCCAATTCGGCAAGTGCACTAACTTTTCTAATCCAAATTTGACAGGTCCACTAACTTTCCTAATCAAAATTCGGCAAGTCTACTGACTGGACTTTCCATTAATCATGTTCTTAGAAAAAAGCTATTCTTACTTATTCATATCCTTGGTGTGTGCTTGGATATACCCATACTTAGTACAAGTGTGTAGTAATCACATACAATTCTATATTTTTAGGTGCAGGCAAAGGTGGACGTTAGAGCTTATAGGTCGACGTTGCAGCCATCCGGACGTAAGCATTCATCCAGACTTGGTACGCCCTGATGCATTTGAGGACGCTTGCCTATTTTATTCTAACTTAGTTATAGGATTGAGCTAGTGGGGTATGTTCCACTAGCATTTATTTCCCATTTTGATTTAAGACATTGTTTTGGTGCCATTATGGAAAGCATACATTTAATGCAACATTGAACATTTTTTTTTCATTTGATGATCTTAATGTTAGATGGTTGATGCTGAAAGTATATGAGCTTAATTAAAATGACTTACATGTATGTTAAGAAATTAAAAGTTCAAATTTTCCGCTAAAATTAACCTAGATAAAGTATCGATGACGTATGTAGGATTCTCTGCGACCTTTGAGAGGTCAACGACGCCGGTCTCGTCTGGGGTCTAAACTACGGTCATGACAAAGTTGGTAAAAGATAGAAGTTAATTTTTGAGGATAATAAGTGCACATCAACAACATAGAGTAGTTTCTAAGTCATGGTAGTGAAGTGCACTACTATCCGAAATTACAGACTACATGAAGCGTAGGAAAATTCCCTTCTTTTGATATCGTGACTTTTCCTATTGTCTGATTTCCTTATGTTTTTAGCGTGTGTAACATCAATCCTTGTTGTTTTCATAGAATGAATACTAGGAGAAATATTGGTCAGAGGAGAGGAGGAATAGATGCTCGGGATAATTAGGTTTTACCCCAGACTCTAGCTGAAGGAGAGGCTATATCGGTTAACCCTGCTGGGTCAAATGATGTTGAGGTGCGAGCATGTCTATCCTAGATGGCACAGGCGATCACTATATAGGCCCTGGCAATTACTAACAAGGTCAATCAGCAAAATGTTAAAAAGGGAAAACCCACTGGTTCGTAGCATGGCTGACAAGCTATGAGACATCACGAGGAGGAATCCGCCTATTTTCACAGGGTCCAAGAATTCAGAAGATCCCCAAGTGTCTGTGGACGAGGTACATAAGATTTTTGTGGCCATAGGGGCCACGGATAAATAGAATGCTAAGTTAGCTTCCTATAAGCTTAAGGATGTTTCAGAGACGTGGTGCAAGATGTGGCAGGATAGCCGAGCATTGGGCAGAGATCCGGTCACTTAGGAGCTGTTTAAGATAGCCTTCCTTGAGAGATGCTTCCCAGGGAGAAGAGGGATGCCAAGGTAAAGGAGTTTATCAACCTTATGTAGGGATCAATGAAAGTCAGGGAGTATTCCCTGATGTTTGATAAAGTATCAAGGTATACTACATCTGTTGTATCTAACAGTAAGGATGAGATGAGTAGTTTCCTCACAGGTATCACCGGAGATCCAGAGGAGGAGTGTTGGGATGGATTCTACATGATAACATGGACCTCTCAAAGTTTATGGTGCCAGTCCAGCAGGTGGAGGACATCCAAAAGAATAGGGGCGTCCGTGATGCTAGGAGGCCTAAGCCTCATGATTAGGCAGGTCCTAGCAAAGGAGGCAATAGAAAAAATTTTGGCGTCTGTGAGCAGCCTTGATTCAAAAAGGGGCAACAAAGTTCAGGGAACTCTAACTTTCCGAGGATTAAAACACCTAGAAGAGGCATACTGAAGCAAAAAAAGGGCAATGGAGGTTATATGCAGCGTCCCAAAGAACTATGCTAACTGTGGTCTTGCTCACACTTGAGAGTGCAGAAAGGGTACTAATGTCTATTTCAGTTGCAGTAAGAGCGGGCACATGGTTAAGGACTTCCCATAGAACAAGGGTCAGGCTTGAGGTAATAAGTAGCCTAGGATTAATCCACAGGGTGCAGAAGTAGTTGAGCCTCCTAAGAGGAACAGGTTCTACGCCGTGAAGACCACGGAGGAGAAGGAGAAGTCCGTTGATGTGGTCAAAGGTATGTTGCAAGTATTCTCAACTTTTGTTTATGCTTTACATGATCGAGAGTCTACTCTTTATTTGTAACTCCTTTACTTGCTCCCACTTTTGATATATTGCTTGGAGTTCCGCATGATACTTTAGTGGTTAGTACACCTATAGGAGAAAATGTAGGAACTAATAGAGTATTCAAGGATTGCCTATTAGTTGTATGTTGTAAGACTATGTGTGCAGAATTTTTTGAGTTACCAATGCATGATTTTGAGGTTATTCTTGGCATGGATTGGCTTCTTAGTTATGATTGTATAGATTGTCGTAGTAGGTTTATGAGATTTTATTTCCCTAATGAAAAAGATCTGGTCTGAAAGGGGTACAACTCGAGTAGTCCTAATCCCTTGATTTCGAACTGTAAGGCCAATTAAATGATATCCAAGGGGTTGTTCTATCATCTTGTGAGTGTTAATGATTTAGATAATGACATTCCTTTCGTAGACTGAGTGCCTGTAGTGAATGAGTTCAAAGATGTATTTCCTAATGATTTGGTTTGAGTACATCCCCCTCGAGAGATTGACTTTGGTATCGACTTAGAACCCGATACTAAAAAAATTTCAATTCCTCCTTACAGAATGTCTCCAGCTGAACTGAAAGAGTTGATGCTGCAGTTAAAAAATATCACTGATAAAGGTTTCATTCAGCCAATCATATCCCTTTGGGACGCTCCAAAGTTGTTTCTAAAAAAGAAAGATTGAACCTTTAGAATGTGTATCGATTACCGAGAGCTCAACAAAGTCACTATCAATAATAATTATCCACTTCCCAGAATAGATTACTTGTTCAACCAACTCCAAGGTTCTAGTTTCTTCTCGAAGATTGATCTTTGCTTAAGGTACCGTTAGGTTAGGGTTAGGGATAGAGATATCCCAAAGATAGCCTTTCGTACCCATAATAGTAACTATGACTTCCTAGTTATGTCATTTGGTCTCAGGAATGCAACTGCGGAATTTATGGATCTCATGAACAGGGTCTTCCTTGAATGCCTTGACACTTTTGTCATAGCATTCATTGATGACAAATTCATCTACTCCAACACCAAGGAAGATCACGAACAACATTTGAGACTAACCTTGCAGGTACTTAAACAACATCAGTTGTATGCCAAATTTAGCAAGTGTGAATTTATGCTTAGAGTAGTGACCGTCCTGGGTCATGTTGTGTTTGACAGAGGTGCGGAAGTAGATCCTATGAAGACTGAGGCTGTTAAGAACTAGAAAAAACCTCTTACTTCCACAGATATTTGTAGCTTCTTGGGATTGTCTGGTTATTATCACACGATTGTGGAGGGTTTTTCTTCTAGTGCTGGATCACTGACATCTTTGACTAAGAAAAGGGCAAGTTTGTATAGATAGAGACTTGTGAAAAGAGTTTCCTGGAGCTCAAGGACAGACTCACTTTAGCCCCAGTGCTCACAATGCCTGAGTGTGGTGAGAATTACACTATTTATTATGATATATCTAGGGTTTGTTTGGGTTGTGTTCTTATGCAGGGTGGTAAGGTGATAACTTATGCGTCCAGACAACTCAAGGTTCATGAAAAGAATTTTCCTACTAATGACCTGGAGTTGGCACTTATGGTGTTTGCACTGAAATTGTGGAAACACTACTTGATTGGAGTGAATGTGGATGTGTTCACAGACAACAAAAGACTCTAGTACGTCGTCACACAGAGGGAGTTGAATCTACGTCAGCGGATGTGGTTGGAGCTTTTGAAGGACTAGGACATGAATGTCCACTACTATCCAAGTAAGGGTAATGTTATAGATAATGCTTTGAGTAGGATAAACATGGGAAGTAGATCCAACATTGAAGATGAGAAGAATTAGTTGGTGAAAGATATACACAGACTGGCCATACTGGGTGGGCGGTTAGTTGACTCTCTAGTGAGGGTGTTTCAGTTCAACCTAGTTCTAAAACATCCTCAGTAGTTGAAGTCAAGGAGGGTCAGCATCTGCATCCTATGTTGATGGAGCTGAAGGAATCAGTGTTGGTTAATATTAATGAGTGTTTTGCTTTGGGATGTGACGACATACTTAGCTACAAGAATAGGATATGTGTACTAGATGTGGATGATTTGCGAACAAGGATCTTTGCAGAGGACCATGTTTCCAGATATTCGATACATCTAGGTTCTACCAAGATTTATCATGAACTTAAGCAGATCTATTGGTGGGATGACATTAAGATGGACATTGAAGAATATGTGGCCAAGTCTCATAATTGTCAACATGTTAAGGAAGAACATCTTAAGCCACTTGGTCTTACTCATATTATTGAGGTTCCAACATGGAAATGGGAGGCCATTAATCTAGACTTCGTTGTTAGTTTTCCGAAGAATAAGAGAAAACATGACTCCATATGGGTTATTGTGGACAGGTTGACTAAGTCTGCCCACTTTATCCCTTTGAAGTCTACTTATAGAGCCAAGAGTTACGCGAGACTCTACATTGATGAGATGTGAGATTGCATAGGATTCCTTTCTCTGTAATTTCAAATAGAGGAGCTAAATCACTTCATATTTCTTGAGATACTTCTAGAAGAACTTAGGCACACACGTAAAGCTTAGTACTGCCTTTCATCCTCAGATTGATGAGTACGTAGAGCGCACCATTCAGACATTGGAGGATATGTTGAGGGCGTGTGTGGTTGACTTCGGGGGTAGCTGGGATGATCATCGGCCCTTGATAGAATTCTTGTATAATAATATCTATCACTCCAGCATTGGATGGCACTGTTTGAGGCGCTGTATGGTAGAAGGTGTAGGTCTGGAGTGGGGTGGTTCTAGGTTGGAGAGTCATCCATTTTCACTCCAAAGATCATTCATGAGTCCGTAGATAAGGTAAGAATGATTAGAGACAGGTTGGCTATGGCTTACATTCTGCAGAAGTCTTATGCAGACAACAGAAAAAGGCCCTTAGATTTTGATGTTGTTTACCAGGCCTATGTTAAGATATCACTTACGAATGGGGTGATGAGGTTTGGAAGGAAGCGGAAGTTGAGTACGAGGTATGTTGGGTCATATGAAATCCTACCGTGTGTAGGTGAGGTGGCCTATGAGTTGGCATTTCCTAAGTAGTCAGCTTCTGTTCATCCTGTTTTTCATGTCTCTATTTTAAAGAAGTTCCTAGGTGATCCAACATCGAGTATACGTGTTGAAGGTTTGGGGGTCGATGAAGACATGTCCTATGAGGAAGTACCTATTGAGATTTTAGAAAGACAGGTCAAGGGGCTAGGGAAATATAATCTTGTTGAGGGTGCAATGTGGGAGGCCGAGGACGATATAAGATACCACTGCCCTCATCTTTTCAGCTCTTGGGTTTAGACTTCCTATTCTTAAGTCTATGTTTCCTTCTCTTTCCATTCGTTTTTGCTATTGCTTGTTTGTGGATAGCATTTATGCTATGATCTTACTGATATTACGCTAAATAGTTAGTAGTACAATTAGGGGATTAATGTTCCTAAGGGGGGGATAATGTAACAAAAGTAAAAATGAATATGCTATGTAATCCTAATGTGTCTAGACAAGAATCCTACGACAGACCGGGTTAACATGGATTGATGCCTATAAATCTATACCTCTAAACCCTTGTGATATCCAATAAAACTAACTTAGGGAGTTATTTGAGCTAGGAAAGATTGGGTCCGTCCCTGAAGGGCTCCCGAATATGAAGATTTACCCGAATGAGCCTCTACTAGATTTAAAAAGGGAAAATCTTATGTTTGGATGGTCTAGGGATAAAATGGTCTTTTTCTAGGTTAAGGGTGGTACCGTAATTACCCTAAATATGTAATTAATTATTTACTTAATAAGGTTGAAGGGCATTTTGGGGAAAGACGGCCGAAAATTGGCCATTGAGTGAAGTGTTGCTCCACCCAGATTTGAACCTAGGTGGAAGCAATGATTTAAATTGTTATAATTAAATTGGTATATTAACTAATTATTAATTATTATGTTACTTCAGAAAAAGGAAAAATTTAATTTTTTTAAAAAGGTTTGAAAGAGTGTTAGTTTAACTAAGTCTTTTATTAAGCCTAAACAACCTTGCACTTTTAACTTTCTCTCTCACATCAAAACCTATCTTTCATTCCACATTCTCTCTGCCAAAATACAAGAAATCATTAGAAACTTAAAGTTCTTAATACTTTAATAACATTCACGTTAAAAATATAATCATAACGTATCCAAAACCGTTAGGCAAAGGGAAGGTTTTCCCATCGAAATTTGGTGTTGAAGCACGGATTTGGATGTCAGTTGGAGGAGGTCTTTGGGCAGCAAGTTCCAGGTTTGAAAGTCAAAATAAGTTATGTGTTTTCTTACTCTTGGTCCCTTTCCCAATAGACCCTTAGGACTTAGATAAATCTATTCCGAAAACTAGGGTTGTTCGTAGTTGCATGTCTCTATCAGTAGCTCCAATTGATTCGTAGGCTAGGTATGTTTGCTAGTAAAAATTAGGGATGTAATGTGTTGTCGTGATGATCATTTTCATCTATGTGTTTTAGGATTTACGTGATTGTTAAAGTATATTTTTCGAACACTATGTTATAAGTATGTGTGCAAAGTGTGTGATGCCGTCGCTCTCGGACACGGATTGGAGCATATAATGGCATGTTTTATGGTTGTATTTCATGTGCACAAACTTATTAAATCGTGATGTTCATAAGTGATGTAGAAAGGATTATTTGAGTGCAAACTCTTTATCGAATGTGTTCTTTAAAATGCGCCTAAGAACTCACTAAAAACTACTCCAAACGTATACACATGTCACGTGAAAGAGGTGAGAAAATAGGCTGCAAAAATGTGATCCAAATTTCCAGCATTTTGTTAACTTATTTTCGGCCAAAGCAAAGATAACAGCATTATATTTTATGTTAATGGAAAACAGGTGAGGTCACTAGGGTTTGAACCCAAAAACTCACATGTGAAAAGCTCAAAAAACGAAAATAAAGAGATGGGGTTAATGGGGGGGATCAAACTTAGGTACCCTTGACTGAAAAGTTGGAGAATTTTACTACGGCTTATTATAATTTATAAAAATTAACACAAAAGAGTGAGGCACACGAGATTCGAAACCGAGTGCCCTTAGCGGATTTTCCCTAAGTTAAAAAAATAAATAAAGAAATGACAGGAGTGGGGTTCGAACCCACTATCTCTCAAATTTAAGGATATAAAAGAAAAATAAAAGGTTGAGGCGTGTGGGAATCGAATCCACGACCTCTAGGAAAAATAAAAGAGAATTTAAGGAGAAAATTAAAGTGGGGTTGTGCGGGTTCGAACCCACAATATCTCGGCCAAGAAGGAGAGAATTAAAAGAAAATAAAATAAAAAGAAATGAGGTTGTGGGGGTTCCATTTCACATCATCTGAGTGCCAATGAACGAAAAATAAAGAGAGAAATCAAGGAAAAAATTAAATAAAGGTGTTGGTGCTCGATCTTGGGTCCCCAAACCGTGTGGATTATATCAGAATAAATAAAAATGTAAGTGTTTTCCAAGGGATTTGAAATCGGGTTCCCTTTCCCAAATTCCGTATTGATACTTAAGTCATTTGTGAATAAATGTTCAAAATAATGTTTCCTACATAGAGAAATCAAGATTTCGACTTACTTACAAGATGCATAAGTCTTGTACAACCTAATCTTAGGAAGGCATGATTAACTTAAACGAACTATGAATGAAGCCTCTTGGCTTGTATGTATAGACCCATATGTCTAGCATATGTTTAAAGTAAGTGAACCTAAGATGTATATAACGAAATAAAGAAACCCTAAAAGGGTCAAGTCAGATTGTGAAACACACTAAATGGCCAAGTGCATTGTCATACGATGAAACAAATATTCACGTAATGGGATGAGTAATTATGAAAAGAAAATGTGCTAATGTTAATGAATGAGGTGAAAATACGATAAGAGGGTAATGTGAAAGATGAGAGCAATCTCAAAGGAGCCGAAGTAAATTTTACCAAAACTAACTAACTTGTTAAAGTGTAAAAGTAATAAAGAGACGAGTCTCTATGAACACTCTAATGAAAGTATTGAAGTTAATGCATCTAATGAGCTATGATATTTTCATACTAGAAGCCAACTTCCTTGATGTATGAGTTTAATGTAATGGAACTTTATACTGAGCACCGATAGGCTATCTATGACTGGTAATGCCTTCCTTGGGGAGGGTGGAGGTTTACGTAACTCTCATGACATGAGATTGTCTGGCATGTCGGGTTTGGTTCTCCTTATATCTCCCGTCTTTGAACCAATACTGCCAATATAGGGATCGAGTAGGGTTCAAACCCCTATATAAGCTATCATGTTTTGGGTCACTTTTGCCAGTGATTCCACTTCTTTTCGGTGTGTGGTAGGCACAGGATTTCATGATGCTCACATGATATATGTAGGTTAAAGTTAAAGTTCCCAATGAATGAATGAGGACATCCTCAAAAGATGCATATAAAGAAATAAATGATACCAAAGGTGTTAGGATAGGATAATCAAGAGGTGAGCTAGACTTAAGTAACGACACTAGGTAATTCTTGATTATTGCACAGTGAACCGATGAAATTATTATACTACATCCTAGGTATAACTGGTGTTTACACTAGAATATGAATGTATGAATTAAAGTACATATGAATGAATGATGCAGACTTTCTGTTTGCTAAAGAAGGCTCCCTAGTTGAGGTCCCATATGTTGAGCCCTCATTTTTGGAAAGTCTTGATGTCCAATCCATGATTGCAAAGTCTCATGGCATATGAATGAATTATATGAAAGATGTTATGTGTATATGCAATATTTTATGTGCTATATACTATGTGTAAGACGTTATGTGCTATGCAAGATGATACATATGATGATGCATATGAATCATATGGCATGACTGTCTTAATCAAATTTATCAAGTCCACTGACTTTCCTAATCCAAATTCGGCAGGTCCACTAACTTTCCTAATCCAAATTTTTGAATTCTACTAACTCGACTTTCTATAAATCATGTTGTTAGAAAAGAGCTATTCTTACTCATGCATGTCCTTGGTGTGTGCTTGCATATACCCATACTTTGTACAAATGTGTACTAATCCCTTACAGCTCTATATTTTAGCTGCAGGCACAGGTGGATGTTAGAGCTTACAGGTCGACGCTAAAGCCATATGGGCGTGGAACATTCATTCGGAGTTGGTAGTACCTCATGCATTCGATAACGCTTGCCTATTTTATCTATCTTAGTTATAGGATTGAGTTAGTCGAGTATGTTTCACTAGCATTTCTTTCCCTTTTTATTTCAAACATTGTATTGGTGCAATTTTTGAAAGTATACATTTAATGCAACATTGAACTTATTTTTTCATTTGTTGATCTTAATGTTAGATGGTTGATTGTGAAATTATATGAGCTTAAGTAGAATGAATTACATGCATGTTAAGAAACAAACGATATGATGTATCACTGACGTATGTAGGATTGTCTGCGACCTCTAAGAGGTGGATTCAAACTTCTTTGGTGCTTAATACTTGGTTTGTGATCGAGCATGAGTTTGATATTGTGGGGGAAAATACCAGGAGTGATCCTAATAATGTCTAGAATAGTCCAACCAATGAATCGTTTGAACCTCTTCAATATTGCCACTAACCACTCTACGTGTTGTCCATTCTAATCTATTGCAATTATCACCGGTAAAGTGTCATCTATACACAAGAACAAATACCTCAGATGAGGTTGTAGAACCTTTAGCTTTAATTTTGGATCCTCCCCAATAGATGGTTTTACAAGTCGAGACTCGCAATGTTTTATTTCCAACTCTGTTTCTTCGGCTTTGACCGACATTCCTTTCATTTTTGTGCAGCCACAAAAGACCCATAATCTTCGATACAATCGTTGTCAAAAATCATGATAGCTTCCGCTAGTGCCTCGACACTAGTCCCTATTCAATTTGCACCTCAAATATACTATCATCTTCCCCTTTTCAATGTCGACTAATGCACGCCCATTGGCAACGAATGGTCTTCCTTTATTAAGTAGGACCTTAAAGTCTACCTCACATTAATGAATCACAAAATCAACTGGAAATGTGAACGGCTCCACTTTCACAAGCACATCATGAAGTATACTAATGGGTCTTTTGAGAGTTTGATTAGCCATCATTAATCGCATCGTAGTATGCTTTGAGTCACCTAAGCCTAACATCTCTCCGTGGGAACTGTATGTCCGAAAAGGCCTGGAAAAAAGGTAAGTGACCTAATCACTTAGGAAGAATAAAAACCATAGAATTCCAGTTGCGCCGTCCTTACCTAAATGGACAGAGGCAAGAGATTTATGCTTTCACCAAGATCACATAGTTCCTTAGCAAAGTGTAGCAACCCTTTAGTACATGTAATAATGAAGGCACCCTGTTCTTTTTTCTTCTGCACAAGAGATTTTATAGCAATAACACTACAATGTTGCATTCTGTATTAATCTTCAGTATTCACCGATATATTATTTTTCACCATGTCCCTGATTAACTTAGCATAACAAGGCATTTGTTCCAAAGATTCTATCAAAGGAACATTGATGGAAAGTTATTTCAACATCACAATATTTACCATCTTTAGTCTTCTTCACTAATCTCTAAGGGAATAGTTGGTCTACGGGTGGGTACCACTTTCTAAGGTACCTCTGCTTATTTTGCCATCTAGTCCACCAACTCTTTACTATCTTCTGCTACATCTTCATCCTTTCTCATATATCCTTATACTACAGGCAAGCATAGGTAGATTAATGTTCTGCTTACCCCCTCGCATAGTGAATGCCATGAAAAACCTGTAATGTTTAGAATTTGGATGGTGTTTCATGGAAGAGTGCCACGTTTGCGTGGGTTCCCTGTGGTAAACAAATTCATCTATAGCTCAAGATTCTATATCAAAACTGCATGTGCATCATGATTTTTCCCGTTGTTATGTCGATTATCTCTCATCTCCTTGACATTATCATCACTCGCATCGAACCTCCTTATCATCTTCTACAACATATCTTAAACTCGCACCGTACTACTTCCACCGTCCCTACGAGCAAATATCATATTTTGAGGGGGAACATATGGTCAACTCAGATCATTCAAGTTACCATAGTTATTACGCTTAAGGTTTTTGTCGCAGTTGTAGATCCTATCTCGGAAATATTGATCATCTCAGTTGTAGTTACCATCATTCCGACCTTGGTTTCCTTGACCGTTGGGCTAATTTTACTTATTGGAGTGTGAGAAACCCCCCATCTGATCATTAACTGCATAGGCATCCTCATCATAATAGTACTCATATAATAGTGGTTGTTTAGTAAAATAGTTCACAATTTACCTTATCTTCACCTATGCTCACATATTTAAAGACCAACCCTAGCTCAGTTTTCATCTGTGCTAATTCTTCACGCATCTCATCTGCTGTTGGGTTATTTCTAGCTTGTACCACCAAGATGTTTCTTCTAGTGTCTGAATTGCTAGTGCTCCAAGCCTTATTTGCGAGATATTTTCTACAACTTCTCTGCAGTGTTAGTATAACTACATTCTCCATAGGATCCACCCGCAATAAAACCCAGCTCTCCTTTGTTGTTATCATATTTTCTCTCTAGATATACTCTATTAATGATTGATAATAAATGTGGTGATTTAGGATTCCTCTAACCAATGCGGTAAATTTTTCCCAAAAGCTTCTCATTGACTCTCCGGTAGTACCATAACGTTATTGAAATTGTCTTTGTGTTGAGCTTCAAGGACTCATGATAGTACTACCTTTCCAAGAACACATCTCTCAACTAATCCAAATATAATAGAGATATAGGGCAACTCACCGAACCATATAGCGGCATCTCCTTTCAATGATAAAGGAAACACTCAAAATCAAATTACGTTCATATACTTGTCCGGCCTACCCAAAAATAAAATTCACCTAGGCCTTAGTTTAGCTATATGAGCATGTGGGTCCTCTGATGGAATTCTTGAGAATAAACCCCGCGCGGTGAGCATTTGCATGAAGCTTCTCGTCACCATGAATGTGTGCCCAACTGGAAGAGGGGGTAGGGTCAAGAGCGCCATTGGAATCTGCAATGTTCACATTGCCCCTATAGTAATCCTAATGTCGTGGAGCTGGAGGTTGCATCCTCAAATCATTCTCAAATTGATGATCAACACAAACATGGTTGTGTGCTTTAATCGGTGATTGAGGTTGATTGATTCCTCCATCACCTATACTCTCTTCGTTAGGGTTGGCTGGCGCCACTTGATTATCTATTTTTTTCTGTTTTGTTTATTTTGATATTGAATAGAATGGGTGGTTTTCCTTGGCTTTGTGTACATGGAATATACCAGAGCTAGAACAATAAGAAAAAAGAATGAACAGTAATATCACGAAAAAGTTGACTAAATTTTAATAATGTAAACTAAAGTAAATATCAAAACTAGATTTTCAGGCAGCGGTGCCGAAATTTGATACGCTTAAATAACACCTCCCTAAAGAAGTATAAGTGGTCGTAGTCAAGTAGAAGCCAACTAGTAGGTTGGGATCGATACCATGAGGAAGTGGTCCAGATTTCACTTTTATTCACAACTACATGAATTTAGCCAATGTCTTTTCAAAAACAAATAAATAATGAGGGGCTTTCAGAAACAAGTTTCTCAAACAATGTAAGTAAAAAAGTGAACAAAAGTAAATGTAGAGCTTTTATTAAGTTGTGAGAATAACTACAGTATATGTGTTCCCCACAAGTTCATAACACTTTATTCCTACCAATAGCAATTCTTTCCCAGTGTTTTACATATAAAGTGGTAATTTTTGTATCTTTAATTCCTTGGTCGGACATCTGGAAAATTCCACCCTGTGCCTTTGTACGACTACGTGTGTATAAACTACCAACACTTACTTTTCCCTCATATTTGACATCATAATCGATCTATGAATTAGTTATTGCTTCGCATCAATCGGTACTAGGCGATTATATAGTATCATACTAAATCTATTGTTGATACTTCTTTTCTTATTCCTACCTCCTTTGTAAGGCATGTGGCAACAAGACAAGTTCTAACGCGTTTACTCTTTAAAAAGACTTCTATGAAAGAATTATCACATAGGTGGTTCTTCGGGAGTTGTACCCAAACATTTAGACTCTAAACATGACCACATAGATTCTAGGGTCTCTTACTATCAATTTGAACACAAAATAACGCATAAAACATGCAAAATCACACTAGCACACAGAAGACTAGTTTTTGAACTTCTTGGTCGTTCTTTGACATTAAACTTACAAACTCTGCAAGATTGACTTCTAAAGTTGTTCTTCATCATTTAACACATTATTATCTAATGAAACACTTGCAAAGCTCTAGTTTGTCTTATTTAATTTTGAGGATTTTTACATTTCTACTTAAAAAGAATTCTATTTGGGTTATATGATGTAGCAGCAACCTTCAAGCATTGTATGACATTGATATTTTCAGATACGTTGGAGGACACGATATAGGTGTTTATGGATGTTCTATGTGATAGGTGACTTATTTAATTCTTGTTTTGCACATTTGGATAAGGTACTTAAATGGTGTGAAGAGTGTAACCTTGTTCTTAACTAGGAAACGTGCCACTTTGTGGTTAAAGATGTCATAATTCTGGGTCATCGTATTTTGTTTGAAGGTACTGAGGTTGTTTGAGCTAAAATTTAGGTAATACAAATGTTTCCATCACCATATTTGTTAATGTTAATTGAAGTTTTCTTTGGCATGCATGTTTCTACCCGAGGTTGATATAATATTTGTCTAAATCCACACCACTTGTGCAAGCTACTTAAAACTGAGTGCATGTTTTATTTAGATGAGGCTTTTGAGAGAATTTGGAGAGTTTAAAGAAAATGAACTTCAACACCTATCATTATTTTACTATATTGGGGCAAACATTTGAAGTAATGTGTGTTGGAAGTGGAGTGGCAATTGGTGTTTTATTAGGATAGAGGAGAGAAAAGATTTTGCATTCGATTTACTGTGGGAGAAAACATCTATATGTGGGTAAAAAGTGAACAAAAAATAAGGTTGCTCATCATTTTTGTAGACTATATGAGGGAGCTAAAATAAGGTTAGAGGATGGATTGAGATTAATGATTTTATTTGTTCACTAATCAAAAGGTATTGTTCGCTTCTTGTGATCTTATCCCTTAGTTTGGAGAATTTTTTAACTACTTGAGAATTGATTTGGTTCTGTCAAATTTTTCATTACATCAAAGAAAAATGTTCATGTTTTATGAGAAGAAATTCTTTCGGGATGACACTTACTTGTTTTGTGTTTGTGTTGATGGGATTAGACATCATTGTGTGCCCTATGTTGAGCTGATTAGTATACTAGAGACATGTCATTGATCGCCTGTCGGTTGGCACCATATTGTATCCAAACTACCTACAAATTTTTGCAGTGTGTGTATTAGTCGCAATTCATCCACCAAGATACTCATGATATCACACGGTCTTATGATAGTCACCAGTATGAGGGATAAATCTTCAGAAAACAAAAACGACCAATGAATCCAAATTGGATGAAGTACATTCTTTTTGCGATTAACTATGTGTTCAAATGCGTGAATGAATTTGTGCTTTTAAACAATGAGGGAAAGAATGTCACCGCTTTCTTAAGAAAGAATTGGCTTCTCTATATTTGCTACTCCAAGGGCGGTCATAAGCGATAAAAGTTCTCTCTTTTCCAATAACTTTTTAAGGTCATGCTTGAGAATTATATTGTTCGTCACAACGTAGCAATCCCATGCAATCTGAAGTCGTGTGGCGAAGTTGAAGTATCAAATTGCAAGATAAAGCAAGTTCATTCAAAGACCATAATTGCCAACAAATATAACTGGTCAAGAAGGCTTCATAATGTTGTACGGCCTAATCGAACTACATTCAAATCGTCCATAGGTACGTCCCCCACAATATTGTATGTTCAAAGTCTTGTCATTTTCTGATAAAGAGCAGATCATAAAGTGATGTGGGCACGAAATAAGTTACTTTTTTTGAGGTGCTGCATCGATTGAATGATTGAATGAAATGAATGATCTTGATCTTTTTCAGCCAAGAGAATTTGAATGATCAGCCTTATAATAAGAAAAAATTAAGAGGTACCATGATTAGAAGGTCAAATAGTGTGAAATTAAATCTGCTGAGAAGGTTCTAATAATAAAATCAAGTTGTACTTATTTCCTGGAAAACTCATGTTAAACTGGATATAATAACCCAAGTGTTTCCACATCGAGTGGTTCAACTAGAGAACAATGATGGAACGAAGATCAAGGTTAATGTTCAAAGAATAATGATCAACATGAGGTAATTGAGATTGTCAGTGAGTTTATAAGGGACTGGAGTCTAAATGATGTCTGAGTGATGAAGATGTCTGCGTCGTTCCATGACGTTAAATCAATTGCTGCTTGGGAGTCAAGAAAAGATGTATATCAATCCCACAATAGTAGTTTCGTTTCGATATAGGGGTTTCTCTTAAATCTATATTTTTTTTTATTAAAAGTACATGTTTATTAATTTTTAATTTAAGTGTTTTCTAGATTTATATATCATAGGGTCCATTAAAAACTTTCCACAAAACATATAAAGATAGTCCTAATGTGTTCTACGTGTGTAGGGAAGAAAATACAATTTTCCAAAAATTAAGAGGATTCAGGGGTATACGCGTCCCATTGACAATCCATGAGCTCACCCATGAACTGTGGATGTAATCTGCTGATCAGATCTAAGTGTTCCCAAATTTTTCCAAGTGGTATAGTGAACCACTATACCCACCGATGGACCGTAGGTTGATCCATAGACTATCAAGAGGTCTCGTGGGTCCAAGTTATTGTTATATTTGAACTTTCCTGGACCGTCAATGAAATATAGCTCTTTATTTGAAACACATCCACCATTTCCTTCTTTCCACAAACCATTTTAACCCATTAATATTCCCGAATATAACCCCTTAAACTCCCACTATATCATTATAATACTCTAAATTGTGTTGTAGATTGCACTATAAGAAAGTGGGATGATATTTATAATTGGATGTTTCGAGGTAGGTTTTTGTTTGTTTCTCTATATTGATGATCAACTTTTGCTTAATTAAAACCTTCAGGCTGATGAAGTTCCACATAATGTGTTAGAATTCAAGTTTATACTTGATGTAATTAAGGGATTATGTGGTGCCTTTTTTTAATTGGAAAGTTTTAAAGTTATGCATAGCACAAATCTAGTAAATGGCCACAACAGAGAGACGATAGGTCTACATACAAACAGTAAGTCCGGGTTCGTCAAATAGATCTATAAAATATTTTCTCTTTTAAAATGAAGGTGTAAACTATTCTCTGTCGTTCCATCGATAGACTGTTCTGCATATATGTGGTTACAACAACTTAGAACTAATATTTGACTCTCTGACAAATAGATGGGACCTAGAACTCATAACTTCATCGATGGACCGCAACCAAAAATAACTAATGTCTATAATTTTATTTATGTAGTTTTTATAGGTCCTAAGGGGGTTCTAAAATTATTTACTTATTGTTTTTGGCTTCTTTAAATACTAAATTTTCTTACATATGTACAATTAAAGAAAAAGAGGCAAACACTTATTCGAACAAAGGAATCCAAAGTCAGTTGAACCCTTGTACTTCATTTACTATTCAAGTCGAGAAGAGTACATACTACGGTAAGCCAGAGTCTCCCACACTACCCTGAGACCACGAGGCACCGAAATAGGAATATGGTAAGTTTAGACGAGGAACATCCCTTCTCTACTATCCCTAAAAATTCCCCCACTCTTATGAAAGGGGGTGCGACAGTGTCAAGAGTCGCATTCCATCTCTGAGTTACACTTTGGCTCTTGGTCTAATTTTATAGCACTCTCTACCTTCTATGTAACTAGCCTTGGAGAGGCTAATGAACCTATGTTCCAAATCTCACTTTTAATAGCCAAAAACTTAATGTGTTGATGGCCAATTTTAGAAATTCTATGATGGCCAAAACCGGAACAAGCAGCAGAAACAGGCATAGACTATTATGGTACTTAGTGGGAGCCTTCATATTATACCTATGATTAATGAGTTTTTGAAGTGGCACAAGTTTGAGTTGATGGCAAGGAGTATAAGAATGATTAGTGAGGAGATGACCCGCGAGTTGTACGCCTCCTATGTTGAAATCTTTAAAAATGCTAACTCACTAGTACAGCCCCCACTACACGTTAAATCAATGTAGAAATTCCCCGTTAACATCTCTAAGACCACTCTTTGTTTTAGTTATGGACTGATTGATATTCTACTGATTTACACACCAGGTATGACTAAAAAATAGGAAAGATGTCCCATCATATTGCTGAGGATGGTGAGAGGATCGAGTGGGTGAAAAATTGTACTTTACATATCCCCCATTCAACTCTAAGCTTCATTGAGAATTTAATTAGGCTATTGTGCATAATAGATTATCCCCTACATAGGCGCACAAAGTGGTTATATTGGATAGGTTGTGATATTGGCAGAACTTTTAGCTGGAGTTGAGCGTGATTTCACTTGGATTTTGATAGATAAGATTTATGAGAGATCCTTTGAGATCAGCATTACTTTTCACTTTGCTTGTTTGATATATCATCAGTGCAGGAAATCATCGACGCCTATTTTGCAGTGTGATAGGTTTATAGATGCGACAAATATAGTGGACATAACCATTATAAAGATCATCCCAATTTTATGCACCGTCGAGGGACCCAAACATTGACCTACCTTTTTTTGGGTGTTGATCCTGCTTCTACTTCGTCCCTCTTTAATAGATTCACAGGCTCCCCCTTCCACCTCCACTAGTGAAGTTGCAGACTTATCCTAAGACACTTTCTCTTTAGGGTCCACTTTAGGTTCTCTTTCCGGAGTCCTTATGTTTGAGACAAAAATGGGTATCGCTGTAAGACACAAAATGCCCTGGATGTAGCGATCCTAGAAGAGTTTGAAGACCTTATGGAATCTATGATGGATGGGAAAATTTAGATGGTCCTCACGTACCTAAATGGTTTCCACTTGATAGTATGTGAAAGGCATCGACCGACCATTGATGCAACTATTTTCTAGAAGATGTTGGCTTTACTCATTTAATATGTTGAAGCCCTTCTAACCCCTCTTGAGATACTAGCAGAGACCACTATTTTTTATGAGGCTAATAATTTGTCGTTGGATGCCCTCTTTAACGACAATGAGACACCATATAATCTATCCCATGCAGTTGGGAAGTGTCAGTATTATTCTATTTAGACTATTGGTTTTAAGGACACCCTCCGTGCAAATAAGCGGGAGAGGTAGGTGATTCACGCTACATAGTTGTAGTGTTTGTTGGAGAAGAGTTGCATCTGAGTAGAGTTTGTGAGAAATAGTTTGTTGGTGCATATGGTTCGAGGAGAACTGCTTATAGTGTTCTTGTTGATGATGCGGAGACATTGTTGGCGTTGCTATTGTTGATTCACTTGGATTCGGGTTACCTAACAGACCTGAATCTTTATGGATAGTTTTTCGTATTTTTTATTTTCTTTCTTTTTTCTTAAATTGAGAGAAACTCACATATTTTTGGGGTGGGTGGGTAATTTGGAGGTGAGTGAATGGGTATAATTTGGGTAACCCAATTCATTTCCCTCCCTTGGGGTTTCTTACATGACTTCTTTTTTAGAGGATGTATAACTGAATGTGTATAAGTAGATACAAAGAATGAAAGCATGGCTCCGTAAGGGCATCAAATTCATACCTATCAAAGTGTTTTGAAATGTTCTAGATATATAGGTTTAATATGATAAATGTGTTTGATCATGTTTCATGATAAGGAACCGGTATGATAGCATGACTTAAGCTAAACTTGAACTGGTCCTTCAATAATCCTATAATGAAACAAGGTGTTAAGTGTGTAAGTAGATTTTGCATGTTTATGCATTATGTGTCAATCTATATCTTGTCTTATTCACTACAAGAAAGCTGTAAATTACATGGAAACTTTCGTGGAAATTAGTATGAAATTTTTTAGGAATAATGTTTTTAATGTGAAATTTCATATAAATCCCAAGGAAAATCCCTATGTAATTCATACTTTTTTTAATAGTGGTTTGTCCTATTAAGATAATGTAGTCAAGGTATTGGAAAATTATCATAGGACCTTGTTATAATAAATTTATATAAGCCTAAAAAGATCAAACCAAAACATATAAATGCTCTCTTAGATCCAAATGTATGAGCTTACCGAAAATAGTTTCTTTAGCCTTGGTCCTCCTTGGATATGTGTACCTTAACTTAGGCCAAAAGCCTAAGTAGAGGACGGGAAATTCAAAGGTTACCTTAAACTTTGTCGTAGTACGTGTTCAGATATTGTGCACATCAACTAATTCAAAATATTTAAGAAGAGGGTGGCTGGAGAAAATTAAATTTAAAGAAAAGGGTAAAAAAAAGTCGTATGTAGAAGAAGGGAAGTATAGAAAAAGGTCCGACTAGAGAAAAAATAAACAAAAAGAATGATAATGTTATGAAAAACAAAAAAAGAATAAGAAAAATAATTTAAAAGATAAGTGAAAAATTCAAAGTCACATCTGAGCTAAAGAAATTAAAGTAAAAGAGTAGAAAATCAAAAACTTTTTCACAATTGGTTGATAAAAGAGGTAAATAGACAATATAATGTCAAGGAGGAAAGAAAAGTTGCTTAAAGTACACAAATGTTCCATACCTTACCCTAGTGACCAGTTTGGAGAATCTATGAAGTTAAAATATGAAAGTCAATGGTATTGGGAACTAACAAAATTTAAATTAACTTTTAAGTGTGAGTGTTGATTAAAACATTAAACTTAAATCATATCTGGTGTGTCAAAATAAGATTTCTTTGAAGTAAGGGCACTAGTTATACTCTTTGACAGTTTGTACCTTAGTGATGGTTGAAAGTGTATGTAGTGATATCTATTGGTATGTCTATGTCATAGTTTGATCCGCATGAGTTAGCTTGTTGCGTCTAAATGAGAATATTTGCACAATATGACTTGATTTATTGAGAAAGCCATGTGATTTCTTGAGTTTGTATGTTTTCTTCTATATAAGTGCCGTTTAGAGTCTTAGTGTGTCACTTAAGGATAAACAACAAGTTTATGTTAACGGTGGTTATATATCGTAAATTTAAAGTTTTTTATGCATTTCACTTGTAATTTATGCGTATCTTGGGTAATTTTATTATTGTATATAACATTTTTATGTAATGTTTTACAGGATATTTGTTAAAAATTTGTTGCCTAAACATTGGATTGAAACGACAGACTATAGCTCTAACGACGGTCAATAGGTGATTCAGGGTAGGTGAAGTTAAAGGAAGTTTGAGAAAGAGAGGAACCACGGAGATCAATGGCGGATTACAAGTCAAATTAATGATTGTCCTGCACACACATCAGTCTGATTAGAAAGTTTATGTTTAAGTACTTGAACTGCGAAAGTGAGCCACAGATCCTAGGTCAATCCAAGCTTTGTAGGTCCTGTCATCAGTTAAAACTTCTTCTTGAAGTAATTTTCATTATTTTATTTCCCTAGTTCGTTTAGTATTTAAGCACTATAAATATGAGGTATTCCTTCTATTGTTATGGGTTAGAAAACAATGGATATTTTTTCTTGAGTCTTTTAGAATTATATTGAAAACATTTGGCAATTGCGTATAATTGTTTTATGCAATTTTCACTTTGAATTTTAATTCAATATTTCATTTTTCCTCAATTCTAATTATAAGTTAATGATTTCTAACCTAATAAGAATTGTGAATCTGCAGCATGTGTAGCTAAATTCACAACTCGGGTTGTGGGAACAATGAACAATTAACAATGTATGACTAATAGTTATGTACTTTTGTAATAGTGTTTATGCATGTATTATTTATCTTTTCGTATAAATGTATTTCTACGGGTGTGCAATATTACAACTACCCTCGTTCCTATTTGCCATACAAAAGGGATAATGAATGAGAAAAAGATTGAACAATAGAGATTTAGTTAAGGATTTTTTGTTATATATTACTTTGACTTAAATTAGTTGGCGTGAGAGTTCATACCCAACTTAATCTTCATCATGACTAATCTAGGGTAAGGGTTAGTTAAGATCACACTCGTAGACTTACCATGTTTTGAGTTGAACTTCTTACTTGGATTACAAATGAAGAAGGGATACCCATCTTATATGCCTTGAATGTCAAACACTAGGATAACATTATTATTATTAGATATACTGTTTTAAGAGTTTGTGGGAACACATATTCCCTATTTTTCATCGTAGATTGATATCTCAAATTTTGAATCTTCTTTACTTGTTATTTAATTATTAAAGTTAAAAAAATGTTTTTTTCTTTATAACACCCTTCTGTTTAACTTTCTCGGAAATTGTTAATTTCTATTTAAGTTTAAGTCTTAACCATACTACTCGTGGGATTGACCACAACCTACAAGATGGGTTCCTTATTTTTCCATGACCACTTATACTTCTTTCGTGACGTGTAATTAGAGTGTATCAAAGGTCTAGCTACTATGTTTTTGTACGAACACATCAAAATATTTGTGGACGGGAGGGAAAATTTCTTTCAAGAACATCAATCACGAGTCGATCAAACATTATTTGTTTCATTTCTCTCTAATGGGGGAGGAAACAAAGTGCTTAGACGACTTGCGTAGGGACTTATTTACTTATTGGGAGGAGACACGTATGCATTTTATTTTATTTTGTCATTCCCTCGTAGATGGTTAAGTTGAGGCATAATATTCAGAACTTTAAGTGAATGGATAAATAGATAAATTAATGAGATAGGAGTGAGGTTTTAGAAGTAGCTGATCCAATGTCCAACTCATGGACTCCAAAGAAACATGTTGTTCCAATGTTTCTACTTGACCCTAAACTCAGTAAAAAATGGTAAAGTTGGCTATCTTGTTCAAGGAGGAATCATGCAACAACAGTTTGATATAACATCTACTCCTCTTGATGAGATGACAAAAACTAATTTTCACTAGAAAAGATCAAGCAACTCTTTTGAACTTTGGGATGACAAATGATCAAGTGGAGAAGAATCCAAATCGACATAAAAACAAGAAAATATGATGTCCCACATGAAATTTTTAACAAAACAGGTCATGGAGGTACTCATGAAATCAAAGAGGTGCAAAAGGTATGAAGACTAGATTTTGGGTGCTAGTAAAAAATCTAGGGACAATTGTTTAGGATTTAAGTTTGACGATTTGTTATCCCTCATTCAAGAAAGGTGGAAGGGTCCGACGAAATGCTAAAAGTAATGAAGGTTGAGTTCTGAATTCTTGAAAAGTAAAGAAAACATTCTCCACTACTCTATCAACCAAATTGAATATCATAGGAGTCAACTTTCACCCCATTTAGAATCAAAACTGCAAGAGAAGTATGTTGATCATACGATAATGAATAGAAAGGCTTATAATTCTATATGCTTTGTGGTCATGACTCGGAGTGGGAAATCAATAGCTGATAATGTTAAACTGGATGTTGAGGCAAAAACTAGTAAAGAAGGAGATGAAGTTCGTTTAGAAAAATCTGACCAATCATTAGAAAATGACATACCTAAAGTGGTCGAGGAAAGACCAAAACAACTTACAACCGAGGACTTGACACTATATCATTATGGTGTTTTTTATTCTTCAAAGACTATTAAATTATTTTAAAAAGTCAGTACATCAGTCCCTCAAAGAATGAATAAGAAGGATGAAAAGACAAAGTTCCAATGATTTCTATCTATGTTCAAGACTCTATCTATATATCTGCCTTTAGATGGAGTGTTGTTGGAGATTCTTGGGCTATGAAAAGTTCATGAAAGAATAGTCATCAATTAAAGGAGTATGGACTTTTAATAGGTAGAAGTGTCTCATATTTATAGTTCCATCATTACAAGCAATGTGATTATGAAGATAACTTATCCCGGGCTGTTAACTATTCAAGGTACTATTGGGATGCATCAGTTTTCCAAAGCTTTATATGTCTTAGGGGAGGGTATTAAGTTTTATGTTATATACTATTTTTAAACAACGTGGGTCGGGAGAGCATAAATTATAGAAATTAAATCTTCTAATGGCTAATAAATCTATTAAGCAACCTATTGGCATAGTTTATGAAATCTTGGTGAAAGTTGATAGGTTCATTTTTTTAGTCGACTTTGATTTTTTTATTTTAATATTGATGTTAAGGTGGAAACTATATTATGTAGGCCTTTTGTTCTACCGGAATAGCCATTGTGGATATTAATGTGGTGACCTAAATTTTTTATTAAATGATGAGGAGTTTACTTTCAATGTGTATACATCGATGAAGAAACTGAATTTCATTAATGTAGTTTAAGTTCTTGATGTAATGGATGAGGTTGTGGCATGTGTATGTGAGCTGTTCCGTGTGGGTGAACCTCTCATTATCATTCTTTAAATAATGATGTTGATGAACTTCAAGTTTATGATGCATAGGAATGTAAAAGAGCATATTTATATGCAATATATGGACAAAATTTTTGATTGGTTTCCATGGTGAAAATTGTATTGTTTTTTGGATAGCTAGTCCAGGTACAACACGAAATCCATTGCACTATCCGATCAAGAAAAAAACAACTTTTACATGTCCCTATAGAACATTTTCTTTCAAATACTCTAGTAACATTCCAAAGATGTATGCTTTCTATTTTAGGATATATGAATGAAGACTCAATAGAGGTTTTCATGGATTATTATTCGGACGTCCAAATTTATTTAAAGCATGTCTTTAACATCTTGGACATAAAATTGGGAAAAGTGTCATTTCATGATGAAAGAGGGATTTGTTTTGGGACATAAAATTTTAGGATAAGTATATCAGGTTGATCATTCTAAAGTTAAATTCAATACTAAATTACATCTTCTTATTTTGGTAAAAGTTTTCTAGAGGTTTGGAGGGCATGCATGTTTGAAGAAGTGGTTTATATAGGATTTATCCAAAGTATAGCATCCTCTTTGTCTTTTTCTAGAGAAAAAAATCTATCTTCAACTTTGATGATATCATCCTGAAAGCATTTTTTTAATAAACAAATAGTGTCATCCTCGATCACTATTATACTCGGTTGGAGTACTCAATTTAAAATCATGTGTGATTCTAGTGGTGTTGCTTTGGGGATGTGCTTGATTAATTATTATGAAAGTAAGACCTTGAATGTGTCTCAACGGAATTATACCTTCACAGAGAAAGAATTTCTAGCAGTGGTGTATGCATTTAGAAATTTAGACCGTATTTGTTGGGAACTTTGATAGATATTTGCTGGCTAAGAAATATGCAAAGACAAGATTGATTAGTTGGGTGTTGTTGTTGAAAGAATTTAATTTTATGTAAAACATGGACAATAGTGAAAACACCAAGTGATCGATAACTTATGTTGATTGAAGCAAATATTGTTGATCCTAGTGTAAGGGACATTAAGGTAAAACTTCCCCACAAAACAATGATGTAAATAAGATGAAAACTAACAATGCTATGCTTAGTTCAATAACAATGCAATGTATGGGATTATGCGCGAGGTCCTAAATTTTTATCAACAAATGATTGTGTTGTTCGATGCACTGAATTACTACTTGGATGAACCTTATCTATTAAGGGAATGCGGAGATCACATAGTTAGAAAGTGTGTAACTGAATTGGTGGTAAGTGAAATTCTCAATGCTTGCCGCTCATCTCCAGTCCGGGGACATCACAACAGAGTATGCAAAGACAGCAAAGTGCTCCTAAGGGGATACTATTTGTCCTCACTATACAAATATGGTCATGTTCCATAAAAATGATTACAATGCAAAAAACAAGAAGAAGAATCAAGAAATTATGAGTTACATCCTAATCTTATCCTAGAGGCTTAATTGTAGGATATTTGGGGATGTAACTTCATAGGTCCATTTGTGAGATCTTTCGGAAACAAGTAACTCATTATGACAGTTGATAATGTTTAAAAATAGGTATATCATGAAGCTTTACCTAACAATGAAAGAAAAAGTTTTGTGTAATTCTTAAAGCGAAATATTTTTGGAAGGTTTTGTACCCGTGTCATAAAATCACTGATAGAGGGTCTCCTTTTTGCAAAAGATTTTCTTGGTTGTTGAGAAAATGTAGCGTTAAGCACAAAGTGTTTGCCCCCTATCATCCATAAAATAAGTTTCCAAGTTAAAGTATTCAATTGGAGAAGCAACAATATTTTAGCAAAAATAGTCTATGCAAATCGGACTGGCTTTTCTTGAAAGTTAGATGATGATAATTATTGATGCCACACTACTTTAAAGATATTAATTGAAATTGCACCAAACCAATTATTATTTGAAAATACTTGTGACCTGCCAATCGAGATTGAACACAAAAATATTGTGGTTAATAAAGGTGTTAAACTTGAATCAGTAGGTGTTTCAAAAGGAAGATTAAATCAACTCCAACAATGGATGATATTTATATGAGTTCATATGACACTTTAACCCTTTATAAGGAGAAAATGAATAAATGGCATCAAGCGAAGATACTTGAATAAGAGTTTAATAATTGTGATCGTTTCTCTATAACTCTGTTTTGAGTTTATTTCTTACTAAACTCAAATCAAAATAATCAGGGCCATTCAAATTCATTCTAGTGTTCCCAAATGGAGAAATTGAGGTTGAAACCAATGAAGGTTTGATATTGAAATTTAATGGGAAACAATTGAAGATCGACTTTGGAAAATGGCGTGATGTTTTTGTAATTCAAGTGCTCTATTTTGAAGATTGTTGAGAGAACATCCACATCATGAGACGATGTTAAATAAGGTTATTCCTATGAGGAAGTCCATGTGTTTTGTTGTTTTTGAATAATGTTTTCTCAATATGTAGGTAAAAATCCTCATTTTTTACACAACAACACTGCATCATAGGCCTAACAATTTCGGTTCACCTTCTGAAAAGTTTGCAATCTCGACTAAGGTTGCCATGTTTATCCAAATGGATAATAAATTTATTTGGAAACCTCAGTGAGATGTATGCACTTCTGTCGCATTTCAGAAAAAAGTCAGCGAGACCGACTATGGTTGCCGTCTAGCTCATTTTTTTTGAAAATTTTTCTAGAAAATTTGGTGAATCAAAGAAAGGATGAATAGAAGATTGGCAGTGAAGGTAAGAGCTCTTCCTTGTCTAATCATTTAATTCACAAATTCTTACTTGCTTGAGCTATTAGCTAACATAAATATATATGCATTGAGGAAACTGTTTTGCTTTCTATGGAAAGGTGGCATCGTGGAACCTACCCTATTGGGTTGGTTTTTGATGCCTATCTTTGTGGATTTACCGATGACTTTAATAGTGCTCTTTATTGAATGATATGTTTATACAATTCCACTTAGGTAAATATGCGTTGCATAAGTCTTCTATAAACTCGTGGCACCTCAGTCAGCCGATTGTTGAAATAAATTTATAATATTATAGTCCCAGGTGAGCTACAAAATGTAAAATCTTTATTGATAATTTTTTTGGAATAACATATGTCGTGAGATCGTCTTAAAATATATTCTTTGGTATACGTAGAACTTTCCCCATTTCTCCAATTTACTAATGTAGGCAAATGATATATACATGATCCTCGGAACAATTTTTTGAGAGTGAACTAAATTGCTATTATACCTATTAGTTACAACTTGTTAGAGTGTGACCCTAGCTTGAAACCATTTTAAACTATCCTTTTCATTAGATGAAACCCGAACAAGTTTTACCTCTTTTCCCATTACCTAAAACATTTTTAAGCATTGGTCCATTTGAATAGCTGCCTAAGTTGACGATTTGGTGGGAAAATGAAGAATGTCAAAAAGGTTTTAAAATAGTGTCCCTTGATAGATGGAGGATAAGATATGGAACCCCCCATAGAAAAATTAGTAAAGAAGAAAAGCAAAAGACGTAGATATTGTAAAAGAATGTTGAAATAAACATTTTACAATGTAAAAAAGTAAGGGGGTAACCAATGCTTAAAAGAACTTAAAGTGAATTGTGAGAATTTAAAAAAAGGAAAGTAAAAAATGTGAAATGAAAATAATATAACATTAATGTAGAAGTCACTAAGCATAAATGATCATACATTTACCCTCAACTCTGTTACAACCCTTGAAACACCTTAGTGATCTTAATAGAGATTAATGTCGCATTGATTTAAAAATATGGGAAAGCCTACGACTAAAATCATGCATGTGTTTATATTTGGAAATAATCCAAGAAAAGAAGGAAATTGAAAAGAATACTAAGTACAATGCCGACACGGTCAACGAAGCTCGACTTATTTCACTAAGTGGTTTCAAAGATAAAATTCAAGGAACCTACAAATGAAAATTCCAAAACAAAAAAGGATTTATAGATGTTTTTAAAGTACCAACATTGTTCTTTAACCTTTTAATAAAAAATTGAGGGTTTATTTAATTTGGACATCAACTTGAGAGTTGTAAGGACGTTTCGATCGTTGCCCAAGCTCATGTAAAACATAAATGATAACTATTTCTTGTTCTTTATCATATGTGTCTAAAACCTCATTGTTGAGGGTTTTATTATATGATTGAATGTCTCAATTATCTTATGGGTGTTATTATTTAGGGATTCTTTTGTTGGTTTTAAGTGGGTTCAACTGATAGTTAATTTTAATTGATGAATTGTAGTTTCAAATACAATTCTAGCCTAACATTCTAAGATTGCTTGAGAAAAAAGTTTTATCGTTAAAACTATTGATTGATGATTGTAGTAATAGGGTTGTTGTAGATTGAGCTTCACAAAGTTGGTCTAAATCAAATACTACTGATCTAGCTCGAAAAAGCAGATTGATTGAGGTATTGAGTTGATTATATGAGTTATTTTCAAGGTTCTACAAAACACTATTGATTCATGATAGTTTGTTGATAAATGACTTTTACACCTAAATACTAGCCTACCCATAAAGATACAACGATTTCTCGTGAATAATAATTACTCATTTAATGATATTTGCAATTGTTTGATCATAGAAGGATACCTCTCTACTTGTTTATTCATGAGTGTTTGTAGTTTTCAATGTTCAACTCATATGCCCCCATTTTACATAAATTGTCAAACCCTTGTCATTTATTTAATTCATTATAAAATTTCTACACCATCAATCTATTAGAATACCATTTTACTCAGTAATTGATTTTTTTCTTGTACCACATCCTGTGGGTTCGACCTCACCTCTTAGTTGGGCATGTACTTTATTACGACCGCCTACCATTAGAAATGGCTGAACTGTAGGCGGGCGTTGTCACTATTCTCAACAACTCTCATCAGGTCAACATTTGTTTTACTCTAATACTCGACAAAGTCTTATCTCATAGATATTGGACCCTCTTGGTTAGGTAATAGGGTTCCTTCTAAGACTTCATTCTATGATACGTCTATTAACCTTTTCCAAGTGGATTGTTTGGCTTTTTTTTATCTAAATTTTAAGGGAAATATTAGAATGTTTAAATTAGTATATTCCACATTAACAACTTAAATATACTATTTAGGAACGCATGCCGAACCTCGTTTGATTACATACAATCACACGTACATCTCTTAATTCTCTGTTTAATATTATGACTAACCCACACATCATTACTCTTTTTTAAAAATAGAATCACATATTGTACCACTCACATTAATTGTAACAACCATCTTAACTACTCACCTATAGA
This sequence comes from Solanum lycopersicum, assembly GCF_036512215.1. Lineage (NCBI taxonomy): Eukaryota > Viridiplantae > Streptophyta > Magnoliopsida > Solanales > Solanaceae > Solanum > Solanum lycopersicum. The sequence continues at coordinate 41,785,356 of NC_090808.1, forward strand.
AACACCCTAGATATTCTCTGACCTAAGATAGAGTCTAACCCAGTGAATTATGACCTAAAAAGGGGTAATTACAGTCCTATGTGTTTGGGTAAGGAACCGTGGTAGTTTGGAGGATTTAGAGACGAAAAATAAAGAAGAAATTTTGACGGGTGGAATCTGAGGGTGGTCGCGCATTGCATACTTGGTTCCAATATCTAAAAATTTTAGTTCCGCATCGCGGAGCTGACACAAGGACTTCTGTCTATTTGGACCCTATTGTGCTCACAGACCAACCTTTAGTTTTGAAGATTGTGGGATTTAATAAAATGTCAAGTTGTACTTTTAAATTAAGGTCCAACTAGTGTAGGGGTGTTTTGGGTACTTAGGGAGGGTTAATAGATATATAGATTTTAATCATTTTACACCCATTGACAAATCAAAATCACAAAACGCTCAGTTAGAAGTAAAAAAAATATAGGAGTTTCTCTCCCTCTCCCAAACCTTCGTTGAAGAACTTTGGAGATTCAAGAAGAGGATTAATTCACAAAGGATTTAACTTGATTTCGTGGCTAAATCTTCATCAAGGTATGGTTTCTTTTCCTCTTTGGATTTCTTTCCCCAAGAGGTCCCTCCAAAGATATTTTAAATATTCCCCAAAATCTAAGGAATTTCTGTACACATTGATCTTTTTTAAAAAATGAAAACTTGAATCAATTATGATGAATTATTAGTACTTAAGGTTGTTTAGGTGTATAATGATGGATTATTGTTGTTGTTCCCTTGAAATTTCCTTTGACCCATTTTCTTCCCTAATACCACAAATCTTGGATTGGATGTAGTGAATTGATTGAAGATGATGCATATATCAATTGTTTATATTGATGTTAGTTTTGTTATTGCTTCTTGAATCACCTTATATTGTGTTTGGTTATGCATTGTTGGATGATTGAAGTATGAATTCCCATGAAGGGCAAGAAAGTATGAAAGTTTGTTTTTCCTTGACTTAAAGCATCAAATATTAATTACTATGATAGTAACGATATTATATCTAATGTGTTATTGTAGTGTTAATGACAAGGTCCTCTCATCCTTCACCCTTAACACTTGAATATGCTATGACGTATTTATGTATGATATGGTGTAATTGTTATATGATTGGAAGGTAGTTCTCATGTTTATAATGAAATATTAATGTTAAAGATTTACTCACTTCCTAATTTTCGTAAAAGTGAAAGGACTATTATCACTTATGAACGCGTTTGAGATAATATGATAAGATGTTTACATAAGTGTCTAGTAAAGGCTAATTTGAACTTTTGTTATGACTAAAGATTATTACTAAAAGTAATAAATGCTTAGCACCAAAAGGGAATCTAAATGAGATTGGGTCTAATATTTAGTAAGTCTTGTTCCCCACATGGGTTTCATCATGCTTAACAAATCCGGATTCCCAAGATTTGTGTTGTCTATTGAGATGGAAATCCCACGACAAAGTTAGGGTTTCAAGTAACATCTCCATGACCCTTAACTATGTGCTCATATAGAGCTGTACTTTAGTGTATCCACCTAGATAGATATGCACGAAAGATTAAACCTTAGGCAAGTGTTAGCCCGCTGTTTTTGGTGTGGGAGTAGAACACCGTATTGCATGTAGCTCACTGGTCTAATGTCGGTTACTGCAACTTCTTTCCCTAATGTAAAAGTAAATCGATGAAATGTACTAACTTTTACTAGGGTTTTCTTAAGGGGTTCTACATAGTGTGAGGGAGGGTAAGTGACTTCTCTTACACAACACTTGTTGGATCTTAAGATATTGTTTGAGTTCTTTTCTTATAATGTTGATTATGACTGGTCTATGTTAAGCTATGTCTGATCTTCATGAAGATGAACATTCTTGATAAATATGAGATTATGAATGCATGTATTAAGTAGGTTGCTTAATGTGATACATTCCTTTCAAATGGTTATGAGATTTTATTCGTTACATTGAACAATTATTTCTTAGGTTGTCTATATGTTGAGGTTATATTATGTTTTGATTGCTTATGACTCTTAATTTATTTGCATATTATATTTACTTGATAAGAAACATGGTTTGACTAAAATTTCCTTTTATGCATGTTTCACTTTTTTTTTACGTATAGTAGCCATACTTAGTACGTGTGATGTACTAACTTATATATCTTACCTTTATCCCAAAAATGTAGGTTCGGGCCGTTGAGGATTGTAAAGCTATTTCTCATGGACACTTTGAGTTGTTTCTCAAAGTATTTGAGTCCTTAAGTGCGAGGAAAAGGGCCTATGTTCTAGCTAATAAGTTCTTTTTTCATGATGACATGCATTTTTTTATTTCCTATTTATACACTTCTTAATTATGTAAGGGCTAAGCCTCAATTTCTACTCTTCTATGTGTAGATTGTATGTTTTGACGAAAGTAGTTTTATTTCCATATATGAAGTGAAGTTGAACTTCCAAAGTAAAACTATTAAATTTTTCGACATTTTTATTCTATGGTACATGCCATAACCTATGCTAAGGTATTGTATAAGACCTTATTGGGATTGAGTACGCTGGTAACGAATACAGGGTGCTCTTGGTTCGTGACAAATTAAATATAAGATCATAAGGTTTAGAACAAGGTTTGATTGGTTTCACAAAATATCACTTTTTGAGTAGAATGTTGTTCATGGGTGTGAAACGTGCCACACATATGAATGAGAGTCTATAAGATGCTTAGGAACTGTCACTCTTTGATACTCATTAGTCATTCCTAAGAGTATTTACTCTGTCTAGTCCTTTGTTCTAATATGTTTATTGTACTTATATGAAATGAATACTAGAAGAACTAATACTAGGAGGGCTGTACTTATATGAAATAAATACTAGAAGAACTAATACTAGGAGGGTCGATGAGGAAAATGTGCATGAAGTGATTCCTCCTTAAGTTCCTCAAAACCCTTAAGTTCGTAATGAATATGGGGCTACTTCTAATGTTCAAATAAGGACAACTTTTCATAGTTTAACTCAAGTGTTGGCAACCCAAATGGCTAGAGATTGTAGGGCGCAAGTGAACCCCAATTCTAGCACTACAACTTCTAGGATTATGAATTTCTCAAGGATAAATCCCCATAATTTTTTTGCTCAAAAGTTCGTGATGACCTCCAAGGGTTCATTTATAATGTATTTAATGTAATAGATTAAATGGGTGTGTTTGCTCATGTAAATTGGGAACTATCTACCTATCAACTCAAAGATGTTACAAAAGTTTTGTTTGAACAATGGATCAAAGAGAGGTCTATTAGAGAAGGTCTGGTTATTTAGGCATCATTCAAGATAACATTACTTGATAGACTCTTACCCTTGGAAAGGTATATGAAAATAAAAGAATTCAACAATCTTCATCTATGGGGTGTGAGCAGGAAGAATTATTTCCTAATGTTCAGTAAACTATCCTAACATGCTCATATTATAGCGGAGGATTCTATTGCTAAGATGAACAAATTGTTATGGACATATATGACCTTGTAATTAATAAATGTAGGTCGGATATGTTGATTCCTAGGATGGACATCCCTCGTCTCATGGTTCATACCGAACTAATTGAGGAGCAAAAGCTTAAGCACGTTTGTAGGGAGTTGAAGAGGACAAAGGCCGAAGATGGAAATTCTTCCAAGGACAGGTTAGAGGTACATATAAGCTAACGTTCAAGAATAGGTTCCCAAACCAAGGTCCTATTAATACTCTAAGAGTCAATTAAGATAATGTGTCTACCCCCAAGCCTCAAGAAGGAAGAGGTGGTGGTTCTTATGTTGAGAATCCTATTTGTGCCATGTTTTGTACAAAACATAATAGTGGTAAGAGTTTTCAAATGAAGAGGGATTTCCCTTTATTGAAGACTGAAGGAAGGGAAAATGCTCAAACACAAGCAAGTAGTTTCAATTTCGATTTTCATAAGAAGAACTGTTTGTATGCTCTTTAATCATGAGGTGATCAGCAGAGTTCTTCAGATGTTCTTTGATGTATCATGGTTTCACGGTACTTTTAATGTTTTTTCATTAAGATTGGTGTGTGTCTAGAGACTTATAGTAATTTTAATATTTTTTTATCTTTGTTTTGCAAGAAAGGTGTTGAAAACCAAAACGTAGAAGGCTGTTGAGATTTGTTGCTGAGGTTACCCACGAAGGACATCAATTGTCCGTCATTCCATCGACGGGCCATATATTGTGACAGTCGATCGAAAGTTGAGGATTCTAGAGAAACTCGAGGAAATATTACTTGTTTAGGGCTACGAAAGGATCGACGGTCCATCAATTGATCGACATACCATACTATTGAATTGTTGATTATATTAGAGACAGTCGTAGGACTCAATTTATTATGCGACCGTAAATTAAGCACACAAGAACTACACTACGACTAAAGAAGAGCTTCTTGCGGTGGTATTTGCTTTTGAAAACTTTTCCTCCTATTTTCTTGGCACGAGAGTCATAGTGAATACTGACCACTCCATTTTGAGGTATTTGATAGAAAAGAAGGATGCGATACGAAGGTTGATTAGATGGGTGGTAATATTGCAATATTTTGTATTTGAAGTAAAATATAGAAAAAATATTGATAATTAAGTTTCCGATCATTTTTCTAGATTGGAGGATGAAGAGATGCGAGAGTTGTGTGAAAAGTCTAAAATTGATGATAGCTTCTCTGATGAGCATGTATTAGCCGCTTTTCATGACTTGATTCTATGTTTCACAGATATTGCGAATTATCTGGCAAGTGCTATAGTCCCATCGGACTTGTTGTTCCATAAGAGGAATAAGTTCATGCATAATGTAAAAAAAATCATTTGGGATGAGCCTTACTTATATCGGAGTTGTTCTTATGGGATTTTTCACCTTTGCTTGCCGGATGATATGTTAAGTGTTTTGGAGGCATGCCACTCCTCGCCTGTGGGTGTACACCATAGTGGTATCCGGACTTCCCACAAGAAGTTGCAGTGTGTGTACTATTGGCCAACCTTAATCAAGATGCTCATGAGTTTTCCAAGTCATGTGATAGGTGTCAAAGATATGGAGGAATTTCGAAGATGCAATAGATTCTTTTAAATCCCATTTTAGTAATTGAGTTATTTTTTATATGGGGCATTGATTTTATGGTCCTATTTATGTGTTATCATTGGATAAAATATATACTTGCGGTAGTGGACTACGTGCAAAAATGCGTGGAAGGCATAGTGCTTTCTTACAATGAAGGGAAGAGTGTCACCGCGTTCTTGAAAAAGAACATCTTCTCAAAATTTGGCATATGTTGGGTCATTATAAGTGATGATGGGTATGTTGAGATGTCCATTCTATATATTAAGCAAATCACGTTAAAAACGTAAAATGCAAATAGAACGGATTGTTAAATGAGGCTTGATGATGGTCATTGGGCCTACCGGAGTGCGTACAAGACCCCCATAAGTATGTCTTCATACAAACTTGTATAAGGCTTGTTAGTTGCCAGTTGAGTTAGAGCACAAAGACATGTGGGTGATGAAGAAATTAAATATGAATTAGAATGAAGCAGTGGAATACAGACTTAATGGATTAAATGAGCTTTATGAGTTTTGACAAAAATCATATGAAAGTTCAGCAATCTATAACGAGAGATAAAGAAGTACCACGACCAAAATATTGAAAAGCGAGAATTTGCGGTTGGGGACTTGGTACTTCTATTCAACTAGAGGCTACGCTTGTTTTCAGGAAAAGTCATGTCCAGGTTGATGGGAACCTTCCTTATTATAATGTGTTTCCATATGGAGCGGTTGAATTGAAGAACAATGAGGGTGCGAAGTTTACTGTCAATGGGCAAAGAATAAAGAAGTACCTAGGGCAAGCGGAGGGTGTTCATGAGGTGGTTGAGACATATCACCTTAATAAAGTCTGAGTAATCAAGTATAGTGCATCGTGCCACGACGTTAAATCAAGCCCTTCTTTGGAGGGAACCCAGGGTGTATCCTCTAGACAACAATATGTTTTTGTTTTCTTGGTAGCAAAAGTTGCATTCTCTTATTTCGTTTTGTCTTACTCATCTTCATGTGTTATTTTTTTAGTGTTGTATAGAGATTATTTTAGGGCCCGTGTCTCAAAAGAGTTAGAAAAACACAAAAAGATTAGCTTTATGGGTGTTCAATGTGGAGGGACCAAAAAAAATAATTCTACAGAAAATGGTTTGGTGCATAGATCTACGGATTCTATCGATGGGCCGTCGTTCCATCACCGAGCAATCGATGGTGTCCATTTATATACCATGGTTTCACAATAGTTTTAATGCTTTTTCCTTCAGTTTAGTGTGTGTCCAAAAGCCATTTTGTATTAATTTCTATGTAAGTTTCTCTTAATTTGCAGGATATCTGTCGAAAATGAACGCGGAAGTTATTGATCAAGAAATACAGAAAAGTTACCACCGACGGAGCTTGTGACGGCCAGTCGTGCTTGTGGTGGTCCGTAGGTGTCCTTGTAGTTAAGCTGATGGAGGAAGATGGGGAAGTATTACCAAGTGTGCGGTTACGAAGTACATGAGGGACCGTCGTAGCCATGACGTTCCGTCCTGCTGGTATGTTGTGATGATCAGAGAAGTAGTACTAGTACCCAAATTGCAAGAGTTTCAGTATTATGGAACGGAGACCCTCGATGGACCGTTCTGCTTGTGACGACCCGTCATAACTGCCATCGAGGGTAATGAAGAGAGAAGCAGAAGAATTTGCAAAGTATAGGACGATGGAGTCTATGACGCCCGTTATGACACTGACGACCCGTCGCGAGGTATGTCGACTCAGCCGTGTTTTGACAGATTTTTAGCAAATACTGTCCTTCTTTTATTAGGTTCTTTTTTTCATAAATAGTTTGAAAAAACTCGTTTTGGGGGTTACACTCTTGGTTATCAGACACTTTTATGTTAGATTCTTTGTGAGTAGATTATTTTGATTAATACACCCTGGATTGCTACATTTTTCTCTTGAGTTGATTGTTATTTATTTTGTCGATTAATCAACTAAATATCCGGATGTTATTCTTTTTAATTGAAGTATGTGCATGAATTAAACTCCATAACTAGGGTTGTTGGAGACATGGGTTTATAATGAGGTAAAAAATAACTAAATTAACAATTGTAGAATAATGTCTTGCATGTTTTGATAATTCTTTCGCTTAGAAGTTTTTCAACGGATGGCCAACATTAGAACTCACCTTAATGCTACTTGATGGACCAAGGAGGTAGATAATAGGAAAATAATTATCAACATAAATTTAGTGTATACTATCTAGTAGGCTAGTGTTGATTGGTACGAGGTAATAACTTAGTCAAATATCGAATACAACGCTTAATATGAGGTAAAGGTAAGGGTTAGATAGCAACACATGTAGCTGGACCAAGGTGCGGAGTTAAATATTCTAGATGCCAGAACAAGGATTTAGAAATACATAACTTATCACTTTGCATGCCAGATACTAGGAAAAAATTGTTATAGTTAGAATTATCAAGTTAGAAACCTATGGGGAACACGTAAACCCCAGTTACTTTTATTAATTGATAAAGATCCATCTTATGAATCTGTTAGTTGTTTACTTTGATCTAGTTAGTTATTTTTGTTTATTTAGAAATAAAACCCTCCCTTTTATTGTCTTTGTTTTGTAAAGAAATAATAGACTAAATAATAGTTATAATAGATTGAAATTAAGTCTGAACTATTTTCCTCGTGGGAACGATCCCAACCTCATTAGTTGGGTTCTTTACTTGATACCAACGCTTTACTTTTTATTTCAGAGGTAAGTTTGAGCGTGTCAAATTTTGGCGCCGCTGCTTGGGATAGTGGCTTTTAGATTAAACTTAAACTTATTACTAAAGTTTAGTCGATCTTTTCTTAATTTTACTTTGTTTATTGTTTTTGATTCTTGAAAAACTATATTCCTTGTATGCCAAATACACGGAGAGGAAGAGAACCCTTGTTTTCCTAAGATCACGAATTATAGTGTACACTACGCAATATGAATTAAAACTTGGGTATTAATGATGATGATCCAAATAAAAAAATCCCAGCTCCGGTTGATGTTCATGGTAAGTTATTACCTGCTGATTAGAGTCAGAATCAACAAAAGGCACAAAATCCCACTCCACATCCTAAAGAATACTACAAAGGCTAAGATAATAAAGCAGACACTCAGGGGCCACTTATTTTGTCCCCTCTACCACCAGGCCACACCTTTGTTGTAACTAATAGCCAAATGCAAATGCTTCTTGCCAGAGATTTGTTTTCAGGGCTACCTTATGAGGATCTACATGCCCATTTAGCTAAGGTAAGGGCAGTGTGTAAAAGTTGTGTAGGGAGTCCTTAATTTTATTTGGATGGGTCTAAGAGTGTTTCCTCTTTCACTGACTGGAGAGGCTGCTATTTGGTTCACTAAGCTCCCTTATAACTCAATTTTCACTTGGAACCAACTAAGGGACGTTTTCATTGCACGCTACTATCCGGTCTCTAAGAAACTAAACCACTAAGATACTGTGAAAAGCTTTGTTGCACTACCAGGAGAGCCAGTTAGTAGTTCTTGGGATAGTTTCACCTCATTTTTTAGAAGCGTCCCCAATCACCGCACAAACGATGAGTCACTGAAGGAATACTTCTATCGGCGACAGGATGATAATAATAAAGTGGTGTTGGATACTACAGCGGGTGGTTCTTATGGGGGGGTGCCCTTATGATGAGATTGATGAAAAGTTAGAGAAAATCTCCCGAAACAATAAAGCTTGGAGTTCTAGGAAGTCAGATACTGGGAGAAATACCTTTGCAGTGCAATTGACTCACAACCCGGCCACAGATGACATTCTTGAAGAGATGGCTCAGATGAGAACTAAGCTTGGGTTTTTATTAAAACATGTCACTGGGGTGCAAAAAAGACAAATGCAGTCAATTACTTTCTCATCGAGTTCCTAAGGCTCTAATCAGGAGAATGGGCCCTAAGGTCAAGGGAACCAAGTTCGGATGTATGTTAACTATAATTGTAAGGGTCATTATGTCCGAGAAGGAAATTACAAGAGAGACAAGAACTTTAACAGGGGTACTGTGGTAATAGAAATGATAGGAATGGGCCTATGTTCAATCACAAAATTGTCAAGTTACTCCTACGGATGGTGGAGGTAGTATAGCGCGAGTTGAGAATATGTTGCATAAAATGATGAGGAGGTTCGATGCTAGTGATGACCAAACTAAAGAGTTAAGATGATTTAGCAGCTATTGGGAAGAAAGTCGATACACATGCAATATCGATTAAGCAGCTTGAGTTATAATTGGCCCAATTATCTGCGACTGTGAACACACGGCAACCGGGCACTCTTCCTAGCAACACTGTCGAAAATCCAAAAAATGATTGACATTGTATGACAATCACTACTCGCGGTGGTAGGCAAACCATTTACCTACCTATGCCGTTTAATTATAAAAAGGTGACAAAATATACTGATAAAGTGGTAGAGGTTAATGGTTAAGTACAAGATAACACTGGAAAAGATGCTGAAGTGCCTCAAAAGGTAACTACCATGCCTAGACCCCCCCATTTCCTCAAATATTAGTGAAAAAGACCGAGGATAGTAAATATCGTCGTTCAATAACAATGTTGACGCAGCTTTCTATCAATGTCCCTTTCGTAGAAGCTTTAGAAAAAATGCCCGGTTATGCTAAGTTTATGAATGATCTGCTTATAGAAAAAAGATACTTTTGACAATGATGATAGAATGCAACATTGTAGTGCTATTGCTACAAGATCTCTAGTACAAAATAAATAAGATCCGGGTGCGTTCACTATTCATTGTACAGTCGGGCTATTACATTTTGCGAAAGCATTATGTGATCTGGGGGCAAGCATAAATCCCAAGCCCCTCTCAATATACAAGAAGTTGGGTTTAGGTGATCCATGGCCCACTGCGATGCGGCTACCAATGGCCGATAGAACAGTAAAAAGGCCTATAGGGATACTCTACGATGTGCTAGTAAGAGTGTAGTGTTTCATATTTCTGGCAGATTTTGTTATTCTTGATTGTGAAGTCACTTTTTAAGTTCCCATTATTTTTGGGAGGCCATTCCTTGCTACGGGAAGATCCTTATTAGATATGGAAAAGGGGCAGATGAAATTTCGGATGAACAATGAGAAAGTGACCTTTAACATTTGTTGGTCCATGAGGAAGAGTTGTGAGCTCCAATCGGTATCTGCTATATCCAACAACGTTTGTGAGTAATCTGAGACACAAATAGAAGAACGTATAGGTGTACAAGCATTAGCGGCAGTGATAATGAATTTTGATAACGATTGCATTCAAGAGTATGGGTCATTAGTCGCGGCTCTTGACCAGTTGATGTTGGGTTTAAACAGACGGAATATTAATTAGACATGAAGAATCGCGAGTCTCCACCCGCGAAACCATCTATAGAGAAGGCTCCAAAGTTAGAACTACAAGCTTTCCCACCTCATCTTAGGTATGAATTGTTAGAAAATGGTGACACTTTGCCGGAAATCCTTGCATCAGACCTGAATGAACAACAAGTTGAGAGTTTGGTGAATGTTCTAAAAAGATTCAAAAGAGTTTTTGGGTGCACTATTGCGGACATTATTTGGATCCCTCCTAGTAATTGTTCTCATAAAATCTAACTCATGCTTAATATGAAGCCAAGTATTGAGCACCAGAGACGCTTAAATCAACCTATGCAAGAGGTCGTGAAGAAGGAAATTAGTAAGAGCGTTGTTGGCAGAGTAATCTATCCGATAGCTGATAGTAGTTGGGTATGCCCTATTCAGTGTGTACCTAAGTAAGGGGGAATGAATGTGGTCCCCAATGAGAAAAATGAACTTGTTCCAATGAGACCGCTTACTATATGAAGGGTGTGTATGGATTACCGCAAATTAAATGCATGGAATGAAAAAGACCATTTCCCTATGCCCTTCATGGATCAGATGTTGAATAGACTTGCCAGAAATGGGTGGTACTGTTTTCTTGATTAATATTTAGGGTATAATCAGATTTCTATTGCACCAGAAGATCAAGAGAAAACAAATTTTACTTGTCCATATGGGACCTTTGCGTTCAGAAGAATGTCGTTTGGGTTGTGCAATGTACTTGCCACATTTAAGAGATGTATGATGTCGATAATCTACAACATGGTGGAAGAAACTATAGAAGTTTTTATGTATGATTTTTCTGTGGTTGGTGATTCATTCGAGTGGTGTTTGAACAATTTATTTGAGGTCCTTAAGAGATGTGAAGACTGCATGTTAGTACTAAATTGAAAAAAAAGCTACTTCATAGTTAAAGAGGGTATTGTTTTGGGTCATCACATTTCATAAAAGGGCATAGAGGTTGATAGAGCTAATGTCGAGTTAACAGAGAGACTTCCCCCACCTATGTCTTTAAAAGTCGTGAGGAGCTTTATTGGGCATGCAGATTTTTACCGGAAATTCATGAAAGATTTTACTAAAATTGCACATCTATTGTGCAAACTGCTGCAGAAAGATTGTAAATTTTATTTTGATGAATCATGTCTTAAAGCATTCGGCGAGCTAAAGGAAAAATTGGTGTCTGCTCCTATCATTATTTCTCTGGATTAGAATAGTTAATTTGAGGTGATGTGCGATGATAGTTAGGTTGCTCTTTATTTAGTATTGAGATAGAGAAAGAACCAAATCTTTCACCCCATTTACTATTCTAATAACCCCATAAATAAATCTTTGAAGAACTACACAGTAACTGAGTAAGAACTCCTTGCACTAGTCTTTGCTTTTGAAAAATTTCGCATCTATTTGCTTGGTACTAGAGTTATAGTGCATACTCACCATTAAGCATTGAGATATTTGATGTCAAAGAAGGATGCGAAACCGAGGTTGATTCGTTGGGTATTACTGCTACAAGAATTTGACATTGAAGTAAGGGATAGAAAAGGGACCAAAAATCAAGTTGCCGCTCACTTGTCCAATCTAGAAGATGAATCTATGAGAAAGTTAGGGAATAAGACTGATATGAATAATACTCTCCCCGATGAGCATATATTGGCTTCCTCAAAAGACTTGATTCCATGGTTTGCAGATTTCGCGAACTATCTTCCTGGTGATATTATTCCATCGAACTTGTGTTTTAATCAAAGAAAAAAGTTAATGTACGGTGTGAAGAAGTTATTTTTTGATAAAACATATTTATATAGGAGTTGTGCCGACATGCTTATTAGGCGTTGTGTTCCAGAATGTGAGATGTTGAGTGTTTTTGAGGCATGCTATTCGGAGGACATCATAGTGGTATCCAAACCGCTCATAAGATATTACAATAAGGTTACTATTGGCCAACTCTACTTCAAGATGCTCATGAGTTTGATAAAGCATGTGATAGATTCCAAAGAGATGGAAGTATTTCAAGAAAGCAACATCTTCTCTAAACCACATTCTTGTGATTTAGTTATTTGATCTTTTGATATTGACTTTATGGGACCTTTTATGAGATCTCATGGAATGAAATATATTTTAGTAGCGGTTGATTATGTAAATAAATGGGTGGAAGCTATCAATCTCAAAAAATGAAGGGAAGAGTGTCATAGTGTTCATAAAAAAAGAATATATTCTCTCGTTTTGGCACCCCAAAGGGCAATTATTAGTGATGGGGGCTCCCACTTTTGCAACAGATTTTTGAAGGGATAATTTGAGAAATGTGAGGTTCGCCATAATGTGTCAAATAGAGAGATCAAACAGATATTGTCGAAAAGAGTGAATGCTAGAAGAATGGATTGGTCATTGAGGCTTGATGATACTCTTTTGGACTATCGGACAGCGTATAAGACTCCTATGGGTATGTCCCCATACTAAATTTTATATATGAAAGCTTGTCATATTTCGGTTGAATTAGAGCATAAAGCCATGTGGGTTATGAAAAAGTATAAAATGGATTGGAACGAAGCTCTAGAACAGTGGGTAACTGGATTGAATGAACTCGATTAATTTCGCCTGAAATATTATAAAATCTCAGTAATCTACAAAGAAAAAATGAAGAAGTACCATGACCAAACAATTAAAAGACGAGAGTTTATTGTTGTGGATTTCGTTTTTTTATTCAATTCTAGGTTGCGCTTGTTTTCGGGCAAGCTCAAGTCCAAATGGACTGTCCTTACTTGGTTACCGAACTATTCCCTCATGGAGAAGTTGAGTTGGAAACTAAGGAGAGTGTGCGGTTCAAGGTGCAAGGAAAATGCATAAAAATCTATTTAGGGAATGCTGAATCGGAGAATAAAGTGATCGCGGCGTACCATCTTGATGAAGTCTGAGTTATCAAGTGTCCTTAGTCGTGCCGACGTAAAATAAGGCGTTGGTTAGGAGGCAACCCCATACTTATAGTATTTATTTCTAGTAATGGTAGCATTTTCTACTAATGGGTTTTTAAAGTTGCAAGCACATCACCAGGAAGTTCTACAGAAAATAACTATGCAACATTCATAGATGGAACAGCGACGGACAATCAAGCACGCGACGGACCGTCGTATGAGTCTATCGTGCGAGGTAAATCTATCATTTATTATGAATACTAGGGCAAACGTGATGGAACCTATGACCGACCGACGCATATGAGACAGACCATCGTCGAGGACTCGTTGCGTAATTAAGGAGACTACCCCACACGACACGGTTGGGGTAATTTAAAAAATTGCCAACCTTTAAAAAACCCACCCCATCATTTCACCCATTTCCTTCCCTCTTTCTTGTATTTTCCCTCCTTTTTCAACTTCCAGCTTCATACCCCCTTCTCTATGAACACATCCTTTCCCCAAATTCCCTTATTCCGGATATATCTGTTCTATTGTCGGAGTCTGCTGCTGTGATTCACTTCTTGATCACCAAGTACCTTCTGCGCATGTTTTTCCCAAATTTTCACGTATGTATCTCTGATCTCTACCTATTTACATTGCATTTGTTTTTTTTCTAATTCGTATTAGCCTATTTATTTTTGGTGGGTTTCATGATTTAACCCAATTTTGTCTGACCTCGGTTAAGAATACTTAAATTATATTTTTAACACTGTTGAATTAGGTGCTTTCACATTGTTAGTTTGCTAGGTATTTGGGTTAGACACATGTAAGTTAATCCTAAAAACTCTATTTGAGTCATAGGGGATAATTGTGACATCCCCAGTTCCGTCACTGCAATACGGAACGATACCCCGATAATAGACCGTCGTACCTATGACGGACCGTCATAGGGTCTGTTCAAACTCCCCAACACCTCGATGTCAAATTTTCTCCAAGTGTCCACCAATAGACACATGTGACGGACCGTCATTACCATGATGGTCCGTTCGGCCCAACCGTTCTGGTTATTAGAGACTCTATTCCTAAAGGTCTCCAACTTTTTCTAAGTGTCCTCTTACGGACATCTACGACGAACCGTCATACCCTCGATGGTCCATCCTACACAACCGTCATGACGGTCAGAGACCCATCTCCTAAGGGTCTCCATACTTTTTCTAGAAGTCCTCTAACGTACATCTACGACGGGCAACCATACCCTTGACGGTCTATCCTTCACAACCATCGTCACGGTCAGAGACCCATCTCCTGAAGGTCTACATACTTTTTCTAAGTGCACTCTTACGGATATCTATGACGGACCGTATTATTCTCGACGGTCCGTCCTACACAAACGTCTCGATTGTTAGAGACCTCTCTCCGAAGGGTCTCTACAACGAACATCGATGACGGACCGTCATTGTCACGACGGTACGTCCTTCTTAACCATCATACTTGTCAGAGACTTTCCTTCAGGCGTCACTACATCAACATAGTTGAAGTAAGACATGACGACCCCATGACAGTCCATCGAACTCATGATGAACCGTCACCTTATCCGTCCTGTTTCACTGTTACTATAGAAAATTCATTACTACTTAGATATCTTTCTCGTACTAATATGGCACCAAAATAATATCGAGTATACGCACGTTGGCGATCAAAGTCAGTCGCCCTGTCTGCCTGCCTTGTCATTCGCTCTGATGAAGAGCATCACCCTGAGTACGTTCCCGCAGGTACTACCACTCCATCCTGAGCTTCATGTTCTGCTAGAGCTATGCTTAAAAAAGTGGCGTCTAGCGTAGTCACTTCCTCCTACTCTAATAAGGAGCACACACTGACCGGGACACCTTCTGGGTTAGCTACTCATGAAGAAGGAGTGTTTGGCTCCTTTAGAGGTTCGTGGTCGAAGGAAGCATCCGTGTCTGTTTAAGTCCCTGCACCCGCCACAGCTGCACAGTCTGCCTCGTTTCATGAGGCTGACAGTTTTGAATCCACTCCCGGCTCAACGGCTCGTTCTCTCACCCCGGTTCTCGACCAGACCAACTGGTGGTGTTTTGACGGGCAGTATCAAGTTTATTATAAAAGAGTCATGAAACGGACCTTTACATTAAAGAGGTGGGTCCTTAAAGAAAGTCTTCCTACTGTGACAGAGATCAACAATCTATACAGCAGACACCGACATGAGTGGACAACGCGTTTTTTGGGCCGTTATAGTTAAAAGTTTGTCAGATAGTTCTACGCATTCTACGTGGCTACTCTCAGATCACAGATTGATAGGCGGGCTGCCCCCACCGAAAAGGCCCTACTTGAGCATGTCCGAGTACGTGGTATTAAGGTTGATATCTTCCTGCCTGCCATCCGCTAGTATTTATAAGGCGAGGATTTTTATGCCAACTGGACCACTGTCACTGCCGAGTTCGACTATCGGTGGAAAATTATCAAAGATGGCCAATTCTTGCGTGATCCGTAGCTTAGAGAGACCACCAAGAGGTAGATGGCCCTGCACTTGTCTGTTGATAGAGAGGGTTCCGAGTGGGTAACCGTGCTGAAGGGAACCATCAAGAAGGCTAACCTGACCTTCAAGGCTAAGTTCTTATGGTTGATTGTCCGCCACCGCCTTTCCCCACAGCCGCTGATAATATAGTCACATGGGACCGTGCAGTTCTGATGGAGACGATAATAGATGGGTTTGAGGTGCACTTTTCTTGGCTTCTACAGGCGGTCATGCACGAGAGTGCTTTTAAAGTCACAACTATGTACCCTTTACCATGCATGATATTTTCTTTATGCAGGTCCAAAGGTGTGCCCATCTAGTACATTCATCAGCTCAAAACTTCATTCGGCACTGTTGATGTCGACCTCATTAGGTATGAGGCCAATGAGTTGGCTCCACGCAGAGGGCCCTGTCCAAAGTTGCCTCCACTTGGTGACAATCTTGCTGATACGGTAGCATAGGATCGCACGGCTATGCAGGCTGCTTATGAAACCAGTTACACTACCAAGGTCTATTGTATACCGGGTAGTAGCACTTCCCCGAGCTCCTCTCTCTAAGCCTTTTTACCCAATCTGGTACCGCTTGCTATGGTCCAGAAACTACAGGTACATATGGCTACACTTCTGCATCATATCCAGCTTTGGATGCAGATGTCTAATTCTCAGGCAAAAGAGCACTTGGAGCGCAGAACGGTCCAGCACACATAGCGGAAGATCGTTGCGGTTCATCAACGCTTGGACGCTTTAGAGTTGCGGGTGCTAGCCTGGCCAGCCCCTCAGGTGAAAGTGTCGACCCTTCAGGCTGCAATCGAGAGTTTTCGAGAAGACATTGATATGATCCTTGAGACTAGTGTGCCTGATCTTGAGGCCCCTTCTACAGAGCCTGCTGAGGGCACAATGATTGCTTCCTTATTCGCCACTTCTAAGGTTCAACCACCCCCCCTCGAGAGCATGCCAAGAGGCATAAGGGTTGAGAGGATGATGAGGCTAGAGCACGGAAGAAGGAGCACTGTGAGATGGAGGTTTCAAAGAGAGCCTCGCTTGCTGATGAGGAGGCGCGTCAGATGAGGGTTGTAGAGTCTGCTGGTGGGGCATCATGCTCTATAGATGTGGCGATTACAGGAGGCACTGCTGATAGTGTTGTTGCTGATATGGACACTACTGAGGGTGTCCAAACTACAGAGGTAGTGGGTTCTGTGGAACTAGACCCACCAGCTTGCTCATCGTCGACGCTTTCCGCTCCAGGTTTGCTTCACCTACCACTCTTGTATTTCAATTTTTTATGCATTGGGGATAATTGCATGTAGTTTTGTTGGGAATGTGGTAAACAGAAAGTGAGTGCTAGGGTGAAGTCTGAGTAGCCCAATTCACTATCCTATTTTGGGGTTTTTTTGCCTGTGTTCTTTTTCCTCAAGAGACATATTATTTTTATTGTTAAACCGACATGTGTCTCTCTTGTGTACATAGTTTAAATCTGACGCATGATGACTAAAATGATATCCGAATTAAATGAAAATGATGCATGACTAGGCATAATAATTGATAAATTTGTGGATTTAAGCATGACATAGGGATACACCACTGCGTGACCCTAAGTCTAAAATTCGAACTAGCTGTCTGATTATCTGGTAGAGTAATGAGATGTCAAGTGAGTGTGCGGAAGGTTTAAATAGTCCACTGTTTGTAATGAGCTAGAATTTGCCTGGTTAGTCCTGCTAAAAGTAAAATGTAGTAGATAATTAGGAAAGTATCATAGTCCCTTGTTCAATATAGACAATTTTTAGCCTGAATAAAAAAAACAAATGAAATTAATCCCTCTTTGATCCAAATTATTTTAGGTTAAAATAGTCCTTACTTTTTTTCCCCAACTGATATTTTCTGGGAATAATTTGTTGGCCCTGGTCCCTCCTTGGACATGTTCACCTTAGCTTATGCAAAAACAATAAGTTGAGGGTGGTTAATGTAGTAAAAAACCCTTTGATGGCCCTGACCCACCTTTGAGTATTGTGTACTTTGGCTGATGGCAAAGACATGAGTTGAGGTTGGCTATTACGAGGAATGCTTTGAAAAGTGGGGTTGAAAGAACAATGAAAAAGAAGAAAAAAAATAAAGTGATTCAAGATCTACTTGAAAGAAAAGTGAAATAAAATATACAATAAATACAAGCAACAAAAGAAGAGAGTCACTTACACGTATGAAGAAAGAAGGGAAAATTGCAAGGTGAAAGAATATGAGAAATTGGGAAAAATAAAATAATAAAAAGTGGTATATTTAGCCGATATGTCAAGGAGGGCAAAAAGTCACTAAAGTATACCTAAATATACCCTACCTTACCCTGAGCCTATGTTATAAACTAAGAAAGTCAAATCGTGATCTTTATAGTTGAATAGCGTATTTAAAGCCGTGAAAATAAGGGCAAGCTTATGGCAATATGTATGAATGAATTGTGAATTTGTTTCTGAGAGTGAGTGTTGAAAAGTAATCTTTATACTCAAACTGAAACCATTGTGTGAAAAAATGAGGATGTTGTTTTGAAGTGAGGACAATAGTAGCAATACCGGAAATATTAATACTTCGGTGAGAAATTGAAGAGGATAGGTGTTAGTGCGTGGTGAGTCTGTGTCATGGTTTGATTCCACATAATTCAAGCCTAATAGTGATAACATGCATAAATATGATGAGACTGATCGGGATTGATAGACAAATCATTGCGAAAGATAAAATATGGATACTATTGTATAACGATTTTGTAGTGAGTCATAGTGCGTCGCTTAAGGACAAACAAGCAATTTAAGTTGAGGGTGTTGATATATCATGGTTTCATGGTATTTTTAATGATTTTTCCTTAATTTTAGTGTGTTTCCAAAACTCCTTTAATTTTAATTTTTTCTACGAATATAATTGACTACATAATAGTTATAATAGTTTGAAGTTAAGTATGAATTATTTTCCTCATGGGAATGATCCAAACCTCAGTAGTTTTGTTCTTTACTTGATACGACCGCTTTACTTCTTATTTGAGAGGTAAGTTTGAGCTTATCATCCATAGATCCCACGTATATCTAAATTTTATATATGTTTTTTGTGCAATTGATGATTGGTCGACTTACTTACTAACCGTCGATGAGGTGTCATCAGTCCTAAGAACCAGTGACCTATCCCGTACTGACCGGTTATATTAAAAAAAATCATGTTCAAATAACCTCCAAAATATTTTTAAATCCTTTATCAACCGTTTCCCTCCCCTTATTTCCTTCATTTTCCATCTTATCACCACAATTCCCCTTCCTATTTTCATCAAAATCTCCAAAACTCTGAAATTCCCCAAACTCCCAAAATCCTCTCCTTGCAAAATTCTACTTGTTTTTGTTGCTTTCCCTTGTAAGTGTTCAAAGCCGGGCACATTCGTTGTTGACAAGGTAACTCACCCAATCAATCTACTACAATTTTTAGGTATTTCCAATTCCTTTGCATAAAGAATTCTCATTCATTTGCTGTTAATTAGGTCTTGACTTAGGGACAAAAGAATATGTATGTTTTTACTAGTTAAATATTACGTAAAATGTCTCTTAGAATGATAATAAGTATATGGGTAGTGGTACGTTAGGTCTAATATGAGTTATTGACATTTCTACTTTTGATTTTGTAGCATCTTTCAGTCCGATAATGAACGTTGCAAAATCAAAACCCTAAGGATGAACAAATGGTCTTGTAATTGTTGTAATGTTATGGGTATACTTATGAGAGTCTAAATTTTTCAAAATGCTCTACTAATAAAAGGGGTCTAAACTATATTTGACCAACAACACGAGACCCCGTCGACAGATCATCGGTTCATCGATGGGCAGTCGATTGGGTCCATTGATTGATCAACCTTAAAATTGATGAATTCTGAGGTGACTGAAGTTGACTACGGTCCGTCAATTGATCAACGGGTCATTCTGCATGTCCGTCGTTTCCATGTAAAACCCTCAACAGTGAGAGTTCAAGAATTTTTCTAAGTGTAAAATGACGGAATTTGACTACGGTCCGTTGACTGATCGACAGACAGTTCAGCATGTCCGTCATTTCCAACTGAGAGGTATGTAGAATGAAGAATCTAAATTTTTTCTATGTTTCTAAAGATGGACACTAAAAATGATTTATCAACACGTCGTAGATAATTCTCACCAACAAGTACTGTAGTCTGAATTGAACTGTGCTTTGTGTTTTTATACTTGTTTATTTGTTTTGTGTGTGTAGTAAGATTGCTATGAGACTAACAAGTGTTTTACAAGTACATATGGCCCCCAAACAAAACATCATTTATTTCAGGGTCAGGTCCATGTGTGTGGCACCATCCCGTCAGATGATTGGTAGTTCCGACGATGAGAAGGATCCTGAATACTTGCCCTCAAGAACTCAGACCCCTAGACCAGCTGCAACAGCCACTCGGGGCACCCACAAGAAGGTGATTTCTGGTGCAGTCACTGCCTCCCAATCTGATGAGCACCGTACACTAATCGGCACAACATCTGGGCCAGCCTCAGGTTCTGAAGGAGAGTAAGGATCCAACGCAACATCAAGTACAAAGTCACCCCACTCTACGGGGTCGTATATGGTCACTGCCTCCTATTCTAGATCACTAAGAGCCACTCAACTACAAGTGTCTGCCCAACAAGGCTCGTCTGAAGAGGTTCATAGTTTGGAGTTTTCTCCAACACCCTAGGATGATGTCCCTAACTAGTTCTTGATGATACCAACCGGTGGTGCGTATCTGGACATTATCAGGTCTAGAGGGACGCAACAGTTCTTAATGACAAGGGGATGATGACCAGGTTGGTGATAGTTGAGTCGATAGTTCTCGCAGGGAGCCTTCACACAATCCTTGATATTAATAAATTGTTTACCTGCCACCGGCTCGAGTTGATGGCTTTGAGTCTAGGGTCGTATATCGAGGATATTATTCGAGAGTTCTACGCCTCATATGTGGCGACTCTCCAAGGTTATTTGACAGGCAGGTGAAACCCGCAAAACATGAGCCACTCACATCGGTTCTAGTTCAAGGCTGCTTGGTAGACGTTTTTATGACCATCACCCGTCATTTCTTATATGGAACCTCGATGGATATCTCTGACCGCCTTGACCCTAGAGTTTGGTTACAGATGGGTTATGGTAAAGAGTGGCTAGTTTATGAGGACCAGGGATCATAAAGGTTCTACATAGGAATAGTTATTGTCCATTAACGGTGAAGGAGCAGATTAGGTGTTAGACCCCATAGGCCTCACTTTCACATCCATGTTCTTTTGGGTGTTAGTTAGCCACCGCCTATCTCCCACGGAAGCAGATTACAATCTTACATGGAATAGAGCAATTTTTGTAGCAGCTTTGGTAGCCTATTTGGAGATTGACTTCGCGAAGTTATTGATCTCAATGATACATGAGATGGATATATGACCTCTACTACTTACCCATTCGCTTGTATTTATTTTCCATATATGGAGGGATGCTGGCGTGCCCATTTGGCACCGTGAGGCCCTCCGTACTCCTGTTAGGACTGTGGATATAGGTTACATTAAGCATGAGTCCAATGTTACGCCACCACAGTGAGGGACTAGAGTTGAGTTGAAATAGCAAAATGAGAACTTAGTGGATATGAGAGGGTAAGACCAAGGGGATGATATTGCAACTTAAGATCCTACTAAGATAAACCCGACCGAGTCAACCCATGACACTAGTAGAGCACCTATTTCTTCCAGGTCTACTCCACTATCTGCAGCACTTGTCTCGATAGCTAGGTTCTAGAAGTTAGAGGTCCAGATTCTCACCTTGTTGAATCATATCATACCTTTGATACAGAAATGGAGTACCGACGCTTAGGACCGAAATGAGAAAGAGGTGGCCTAATAGACAAGAAGAATATTCAAGTATTTCTCTAACGCCTTGATGTATTTAATCTACGGATTCTTGCACGCCCAACCACCATTATTGACTTGATTACTCTTGAAGAGGTTTTGGTGAGTATGTGTTAGGTTGTTCATAGTATCCTTGAGATGAGGGGACATGAGCCCGAGATTGCACCTATAGAGCTAGCGGAAGACATAATGCTTGCTTCACTATTCACTCCCCCTAATGCACCACCGCTTTATCCACTTGAGCGTGCCAACAGGAATCGTCGCAGAGTACCACAAAGGGAGAGGATGCTTGTACGAGGAAGAGTGAGCTGATGGACCTTTAGGCGGCGAGAACATCCTTGATTATTGATGAGGAGACCCGTTAGATGAGGGCTCGAGAGTTGGAAGTTGAGGCATCTAGTTCCAAAACTGAGGATATTGAGAGGAGCACCACTGAGGGTGCAGAGATAGTTGTGGGAATCACTGAGGGTGTCCCTTCTAAAGAGGTTACGGGTTCTGTGAAATCAAACATGCCTGCTTGTTGATCATCGGTGCTATTCGCCTCAGGTTTTGCTTCACCCACCTCCTTGTCTTTATATTTCTTATGTATTGGAGACAATTAAATGCTTCTTTGTTAGGGGTGGGGTACATGAAAAGTGAGTGTTAGGGTTAAGTCTGAGTATTCCAATTAACGATCCTCTCTTAGGGGTTTTCTTGTCTGTGTTCTTTTGACCCAAGAGACTGATTACTTTAATGTTGAACCGACAAGTCGTAACTTGTACAAATTATGAAAGTTAAATATGAAGAATTATGGATAAGCCTGAATGATATCCCTTTCTAATAAAATGACTTAATGGAAAGGTATAAAGTAGTTGAATGTGATGGCTCAAATTATGACATAGAGATCATAGGACCTTGTTTGAATTACCAAACATCTTGCCTAAAATATTGTGCACCAAATGATATTGTTATTCTTTTTTGATCCAAATATGTTAAGCCTATAATTGACCTTTCTTTTCTTCGCCAACTCACCTTCCTTGGCATAAGGTGTTAGTCCTAGTCCCTTTTGTGTACATGTGCACCTCAACTTAGGCCAAAAGCATAAGTTGATGGTAGCTAATATAGAAATTGACCTCGTCTTGGACCTGACCTAACCTTGGGTAATGTGTACCTCAACTCATTGCATACACATATGTTGAGGATGTTTATTATGAGTGATGACCCTAAAAGAGGGTATGAAAAGTGTAACATGGAAAAGAAAAGAAAAAGTGATCAGGATAAGTGAGCAGTCAAAATTCTTAAGTGAATAAAAAAAAAGAGAAAAAAAAGTTGAATAAAATGAAGTAAGAGTCACTTCATAAGAACAATGGAAAAACCAAGGCAAAGATTACAAGAAAAGAAAAGTAGGGCATAATAGACAATGAAATAGGTAGGACTCTTAGCCGAAATGTCAGGGAGGAAAAAATGTCAGTAAACTGTACCCATGAAGTCCCTTTCTACTTCTTTGTTCATTTTAGCCATGTTGTCAAGCAGTTGGACAGCCACTGCATACGTTCGTTTTGCAATACCACCTAGAATGAATTGGCCAACAAACAAAGTATCCTGGATAGAGACATCTCTAGAATAAATCATGAAGGACCACCAAGAATTCTATGAGTGGGCATTGGATTAATAGTTCATTAAATCTTTCCCATGACTCATGGATCTTCTCAACCTCCAGTTTCCTTAATATAAGGATGCAGTTGTAAAACATCATTACCTCTAATGGAGGAAAATCCATTTGCTTGCGCATGCTTGACATATTCAACTTACACAACAACTCAAAGAAAAAAAATGAAAGGTGAGGTTAGAACAACTACAACTAACAAGTATGAAAACTCTTCATAAATACACATTCTCACATAAGACCACTCCTTTATAGAATATCTATTTTGATGTTTAGCGTAATCATAGACACAACGTCTAGTTTGAGTATCCATGATAGTGCAATATTATAGTAACCCAACCATGAGTTAGAGTCGTATCCCAAGGTAGAGTTAGTGAGAATTAGTATAAAACTATGATTTCATTCTAATAAGACGTATTTAAATACTTTTTCGATTAAAAGTGTCATAAATCAAGAGGTGAAGCAATCTTCAATAAAAAATTTGAGGTATTGTTAGTGATAAGTAAGAAATTAAGAAAAATGATCAAAAATAGAAATCAATGAGAGGGGCTATTTTTGGGATGTGGTTAGGAATACATGATAGACTAAATTATTGAGTACTTATTTTTGATATGGAATTCACTAATTAATTCTGACTAGGCTTAGTAATAAGGGTGATGATATAAGCTCTCTCTCAAGCAACTTATCCCGTTTCAAATGGGTTCCTCTCGGACATCGACTTGCCGCATAAAGATAAGCCTACGCCTTAAGCCACTCACTCACTCTAGCTGAGTGTGTGAGAATGAGACTAGGGCTTAGTCTCTCGATTTGAGCCTCATGGTGACTCCCTCCCACCGACCATCAAGTCTTCAAGTCTTCAAAACCTTCTCCAACTCCGAACAAAGTTAGATGAAATCCCTTTGGATTTTCAAGTCTTCAAAACCTTCTCCAGCTCCGAACAAAGTTATGAAAAATTACCATTCAAAGCTAAAAATAATTATAATGTTTGACTCATAAAACATACAACTCTAACTAGTGTTCATAGTTATCAAAGATTTGTGCTGCAGTGGATCGTTTGACGGCGTTAGTGGAATTGCCGATAAACTCGGAGATTCGACCATAGGAAGAGTTCATTTCCATCTCGTACAACCCTTCAATATCGTCGTTCTTTTGATCATTAAGCGATATGGTACTCCTTCGTGGAAGTACTTTGGGGTGCACCTATTGCACCTTATTACTGTAGATTTGTTCGTTTCCTTCAAGGATCAGCACACTGGAATAGAAGGCGAATAAGGCCCTGCGGTAACTTGTCAAGTGAACTAGGGGATTATAAAGATTTCATTTCTTCCCTTTTTTCCTCCCTTTTGTCCCTTTTTGTGATGTAGTGTCCATGCTCTGCGTCAGACTTCAAATATCTGAAACTTAAACATTTTGATCACATATTTAAATAAAAGAAGCATTTGAGGAAACTATTTTTATTAAAATATATCACTAAATGGGTCCAATTTGTGGGGTCATCACTTTATCTAGTCTACTGATTTACAAGATGTTAATTTTATTGTTCATTTATATGTTGTTCAATATATAATATTAAGAAAAAGAGAAGAATGCATCTTACAATTCATATGCAATATAACTTAAAACTAAGTCACCACTAAATAGTTGTTTATACAGAAGAAGGTTTTGGTTTGTCACTTCATATATATTACATTTAGACAAATCTTTCTTCTTATATTTTGTTGACGTTTTGGGATTTTTAGCGAGCTGATGCAGTAAATCTCTATAACCCATATATGAATATATAGTGTGTTCGTCCAAAGCTTCTAGTTTTTATGGTGTTACCTCATGGAATAGTTCTTTACGTACTTTTTGGACATTAGAAATTTATTTTATGTAGTTTGATGAATAAAAGGAAAAACCTAAACTTTAGCGTTCGTTGAATTCTAAAAACTTGATGATCCTTCTCCAGTAATAGTTAATCATGTTATATTTTTCTCTGTTCATAGTGCTAATATCAATTTCAAGCCAACAAAATTTTAATGATTAAAGGTAGTAGATACACGAAAATGTTAGTTGGTTGAAGTTGAGGCATCATCAGATGCTAATAGGACATCCAAGGTCAACTCAACTCCAAATGTTTTAGGAATATGTATAAAAATAGATGAATGGGTATGTGTATTTTCTCTTTTTTGAAAGGCAAGAAACTTTATTAGCACTAACCTACTTCATTCCTTTAAAAAAAATTCCGCTCATAATAATTTATAGAAGGGAAGGAGGGGTATCTTCCACAGGAACATGTTGGATAGTGGATTCAAGACATTAAAATAATCTTTCATAAAAGTACAAAGTGACAAATAAATGAAGCCATGAGGTTCCTAATAAAAAGTTTTCCATTTTCATGTGTTCATGCATAGATTGAAGCGTAAGCATTGGGATAGATGCTCTCACAAAAATAATTCGTGTCTTCCCAAGGAATGAACAATTGTTAGTAGAGATCATTCAAAATTTTCTTATGATCATTGTAATTCCTGTTGGACCAACATTTCCGCTAATACTTGGTGGTGTCTGATATCAATTATGACTCGACTTCATCTTATAATTTTTAGGTTACTTTGCAACTGCTTATGACTTATACACATATAGGAGTTGTTGATATTTGTAAATATATTAAGGTTTCTTCATGAGAACTTCCTCGGCAAATTCGAGCATATTTTCCTCAACCATCATTGCATTTTAAATGCTTTTTTAAATCTAAGTGTCATAACTCTATTCCCCCCTCCCAACCTCTCTCCTTTTTTGTTAGAATCACATTTTTAATACTTGTCGTTAGTTGGTATATGTTGCAATAGAAAAGCACTAGGTGAAGAATAAGATAGCTAAAGAATTTAATACAAATTTTTTTTGTTCTTGGGCTTGGTACCTTGATCTTTGTTATGTGTCGATATCATATAACTATACTTGTGATAATTTTTGCATTCCTTATAGTGATATATGAAGGAAGACACTATTTTGAATGTAGTTATATAAAATCTAATTCAGAAACAAGAATAAAATTTTTGAGGATGACGATTAAATCAATATGTCAAAGGATTGCAACACTTGTAAGTGAAGGTGCAGTTGAGGCAATATATGCATATCGTGGATACATAATATCGATACATATCATAAATTGATTTGTAGTGTTTAGTTTTATTTTAATCTGCTAGGATTGTTGCCATTAAATTTTTTTATGGTGGACGCAGTTTAATTTCATTTATTTAATTGAACGATGAAGAATTTTAACCTATTTTGATATTTGAATTTTATTTTGGTGAATTCTTTTCTAGTTTACAACTTCAAATATTTCTTTAGTTATGTATTCCCAAAGTTTATTGTAAATATAAACATTTTAATTTATTTATTATCTTATTTAGTGCTTTAATAATAAGGTATAATTTGATTTTTGGGTATATGCTAAATAAATTAGCGACATGTCAATATGCTAGATTAATATTATATAGACTAGAATAATTTCCACAGTATAACAATGTGGCATAGGGATGTCATATTGTGTGGCTTATTTAGTATATGTGAATTATGACTTGTACATTCGTAAAGAGAACACTTGGCGTATAAGATATTAAAGAGATCATTTCATAATGTAGTTTCAAAGTGTGTCCATATGAGAAGCTATAATCGTGGCCTTTTTACATTATAGGCAAATCTTTTATAGAGTAAATTGTTACGAAATATTTTAAAAGTGTAGCCTTAGGTAAAAGGTTATGTTACTTTCTGCCACCCATAAAAAAGTGTTTTCTAATGGCGAAATGTGCGACCTTTGATTAAGAACAACACTTTTGACAGTTTAGACCACACTTCTTTTGTATTTTGAGGGTTTATGCTCTAAAATAATATGTATTTTTCCATGATTCTCTATGTTATTTATGTCCTTAAAAGAAATTTATATTATTAAGAAAATGTGGTTTGATTGATTTTTCCCATGTTGTTGTACATTTAGTACGAATTGCGTATATGCTTCATAGGATGATTTTTTTTAATCATGATTTAGTTGTGCTTTGTGAAAGTATATTTCATAAGGGTTCAGTGAAATCGTGTTGAGCATGCTTTTAGTTGGAAAAGGTAGTTCATCCTATAAATACGTGAAATGTTGACTTTTCATGGATATAGAGTTTTAAGATGTAGTTCCTACTTCTTTTTGATGCATTCTTTCTGTTTGAGATAAAGTTGAAAGTTTCGTCCGTTCATCGTACATTATTGTAATGTCACATGCATGATCTACTTATAGTCTTGAGTCCTTACTTCCCCAAGGTTTCTATATTGTAATGCGAGGAAAGATTTTACCAATGTAGATATATTGCAACACCCTTGAAATTACTAGGCTAAACTAGGGCAAAAACGTGAGGGTTAGATCAAACAGGTGGAAAAATGTCAAGGGAGAGGATTAAGGAAGTCCACTATCCTTTGGCACTACCCTAGGAACCATGACCACCACCATGACTTGTTTTAATGTCCAAGGCACGTTGTGTAGTGCGTAGTGAACTAGGTTTGAAGCTCTTCATAATCAGCCAAAAATAAGTTCCTCTTCATAAGCCACTTCACGGCTCATGCTGAAAACTATAGCTCGCGGTAAGGTTCATGTAGGAATGTTAAGTGTGTGATGGTTGATAAGAATTGGAAAGGAATTACCTCAAAAACAACTAGATGGACCACAAGTGGTGGAATACGCCATGGCTTTGGAGCCCCTCTTAAAGTTTCCTTGGGCTTGTGCGCTTAAGGCAATAGTTTCTTGGACACTAACCTAATTACACGGAGAATACCATGGCTCGTGGAGCCTCTTCTGGAACCTAGGAAACTCACTTAGTGTGATGGGTGTACTGAAAAATTCTAGTTTAAGTCCAATCGTCCATTAAAACTCATTATTTCCGAAACCCAAATCAATGTCAAAAATATATTCTTTTAAAAAATAATCTCTCTGGTAAACTTAAGAAGAAGAAGAAGAAGAAGGAAATAAAAGATAGGGTTAAAGGAGAAAGGTTTTCACACCAATCACGAGGTTTGATTTCTAATGTATTCTAATATTTCATCCATCGATAGGTTTCATCCATCGAGTTCCTTCAAAAACCTAATTTCAAAGATAGAAGTCCCCAAAAAAGTAGGGTTTGATTTCAAATTAGTGGGTTCCTTTCAAAAATTATTCTAATGTTTAAATTAGTTATATTTTTTTGATTAATTGATGTTTTCCCTATTTTTTTGTGATGAATCCTCCACGAATTCAAGAAACCCCATTATTACTTAAGTGTAATTTATAATGTGGGTCTTTTTTGTTGCAAGAAAAATGTCATGAAATTATGCATGTAGTGATTGTTTTAGTTGTATTATTAATTTATCCATGTATAACTTTTGAATTTTAGATGTGATTATTAGACGAGAGTCTTAAACATCAAGGAGTTAAAGTATGAGATTATGCATTTTCTATAATATTTATGCAATTGTTTTAATGATGATTTAAGAGTAAAGTGTTAAGTTTCTTGTTGATATTTTTTTATTTTTGAAAGGACTTTCTCATAATACACATTGAACATAATGTAAAAGATTTCTCACATAATGAATATTAACAATTTGGAAAAGCTTTATCACCTACTTAAATCTAAGGCGTAATATTCTACTTGACTAGAACATGGATGGTGATAGTTTTTCACGCACGGTCTAGAGAGTTGAGATAATAATGTTTATTTAATTGGTAGGAAAAGGTCACCATTTCCTGTTAAAATCTAAATAGATGAGTTAATGATGCACCTTGACTTTGTAGGCCAAGGGAACCCATTCATGAGTAAGTAAAAAAATAGAATTCTAATGATGTACCTTGATAAAGTACGCCAAGGGCAACCTTTCATAAGTAATGATGTTAATAGAGAATTAAGTACTCCGTGAAGATTTGTTGCTTATGACAGAGGGGATATTATTTGAGGTTGAAACTCCCACATTGTCAGGTCAGATTTCTAGAAGTAACCTTGAGATGGAAGCTCTCACATATAAAGGTAGGGTTTCACGTACCAATTTCACTATCCCATAAACTACGTTCCCTCGTAGGATATAAGCTAGTTGATCCACTTAATTTATGAGTAACCTGTTAAACCTTTTCCAAGTAGACCAACCCTTTTCGGTGTAAGGGTCACCGGATTCCATGTTAAAGCTCACATAGTCTCAGGCTTATTAAGCCATATATCAAACATGAAAAATAAATTTAAGAATAAACTAAGATATGCTTGAATAAGTATCGTTTAAGTGTTTAAAGGCATTAAGGATTTGCTAGCTTGCATTAAAAGATGATGATGGCCTATCGGGTTTACTTAGCATAAGTGAGATTATGGGGCTTTGTCCATGAATTGCTCAAGTACTCCTTGGGGGAATTAATGAAAAGTTTATTTTGCATTATAATGTTTAAACTTTGTATATTGCATTCACATAAATGAATTATTTATTTTGTATGTTTTCAATACTGTATGTAGGGCTATCACACTTAGTGAACTTTTTTACTAACTTCTAATTTTCAAAAAAATTTTAAAAGAGTAGCGTCCAGCTCTCAAGGTAATCCTTGTTGTGGCTAAAGCATGGATTTGACTATTCTACTTGCTTGTTGGTGAGTTCTAGTAATTGAGGACGGGTGTTTTCACATTGTAGTTTCATACCTTGTATTTCCTATTTGACTTTATTGTATGGGATATGTCCCTTTATCATTTATAATGTTATAATAGATTTCTTTGTTGATACATATATTCTACAATTTCGTGATTCTTTTAAGAAAAAATTAGACTTGAAATGCGTTTTTACTCCTATTGTTCTGTTTCTTATGTAATGATATGCTATGTGGGTCGTATTGATTCCTTCGGGGTTGTATACACCATATTACATCTAGATGGTATTGAGGTCATGAAAAGCTTTGTAATCAGATCACTAGTATTAGAATAATTCTAGGATGATGTCTAATAAGCCATTTGTAGTACATTCTTGTTCATGTGTGTGATATTTATGAATGTGAACCTACAACATGCTTAGGAAATTTCGCTTTTCTCTCTATTAATCCTTACTCTATGATGTACATGAAATGACTACTCAAGGAACTTTCGCTAGTGGATCTGAGAGAGACAATGTTGATCAAGGAGCTCTTTCTCATGATCCCCCAGTTCTAATGGACAATGATACTAGTAGCAATCTCCTTATAACATTAACTTTGTGCCCCTGTAGGATATTATCTAGTGGATCTACCTAAGATAAGAGTTACTGATTCTACCTTAAGCAAGTAGACCAACCCTTTTCTCTGTAGATGTCGTAGAAATCCATGTAAAACTAAAATGGTCTAATGTTAGTTATGAGTATTTCTCTTATGATCAAGAAGTTAAATAATGAACTAAGGAATGGTTGAAGAAGTATTCCGTAAGTGTTCAAAAGCTTTTAAGATTTTACTAAATTGCACTAAAATATGATGCTAGCCTAAGTTGTTTGCTTAGAATGTGTGAGGATTTTTTGTCTTATTCTTGTGTTGCACAAGAGCGCCTTGAGTGTATTTATAAATTGTTTATTTTATGTAATGATGCTGTTTAAAATGGTAAGTTGCATTCTTTCAAATGAAATATATCTTTTATAACATTTTTAATTCTTTAAGCATTGTTATCTCAGTGAGTGAATTTTTAGACTAACACCTATTTACATAATAGTTTTCCACTTGTAGTGTCCACTTATAATTTATATCGTTGATGTGATTAAATCTTAGATTTGCTTATCATCCTTGCATGTTTATGAGTTCTCATGATTCAAGGACGAATGACTTGCATTTTAATTTCATTTCATGTATTTCTTTTTGGACTATATTGTATGGGTTATGTCCCTTTCTTAATTTGTATAATGTAATATATTTTTTTGTTGAAACCTAGAGTCTACACTTCCAATTTTTATTTTATAAAAATATTATACTCTAAATTCAATTTTTCACTTATTTTTTAATTTCTTAACTTCCAAATTTTCAAAGTCTTTCAAAAAGTTTCTTGGTACAAAGGTTAAGCTTAGCACTATTTTTATCCCCAAACCAATAGGCAAGTGCAGCATACGATTTTAACTTTGGAAGACTTGTTAAGAGTTGATTTTATGGTTAATTAGAATGGCAATTTGTCATTGGTGGAATTTTCCTATAATAATAGCTATTACTCGATTATTGGTATGTCTCCATTTAATGTTTTTTTATGGTAGAAGGTTTAGCTTTTTGATAGGTTGGTTTTAGATGGGTGATGTTACGTTGATAGGTCCTGAGCAAGATTATGAATCCATTTAGAAACATCAACATATCAAAGAGATGTTGAAAATGACTCAAAGATGACAAATATCTTATGTTGATGTTAGAAGAAGAGATCTTTGGTTCGATGTTCATGATTTGTTCTACTTGAAAATATCACGTAAGAAAGGAGGATGCGATTCAATAAGAAAGCAAAGATATTTAGTCCCCGTTAGGTAGGTCCATATGAAACTTTGAGGTGTAATGCTAAGGTTGCCTATGAGTTAGATTTTCCAAATGAGATAAAATCAAGGAATCTGGTGGTACACATTTCTATGCTTAACTTGTGTATTGAAGATCCAACATCGATAACTCCATATGAAAGGATTTGGATTTGATGACAGTATCTCCCATAGGAGAGTCGATTTTGATTTTTGACCTGCTAATTGAGAAGAAGAGGAATAAGGAAGTTTCATCCGTAAATATATTGTGGAGGAATCAAATGGTTAAGGGTGCTACTTGGGAGACCGATTCTGATATGACATTCTGTTATCCTCATATATTTCCTTCTACCCTTAATGTAGCTTTAGCTAATAATTCCTTTTGTTTTGTTCCATGTTTTGGAGCCATGTGTGTTTTACTTGTTCCATGATACTCTAAGTTATGAATTCTTATGATGGATCATGTTGTTTTGCATTAAATTTGAGTTTCCTATACGCTTCATATGATGAATTCTTGATAATGCTTTTTTTATGCTTTTTAGAGTAAATTGAATAAAGTCTGCATGAGATTTTGTTGAGTATGTTAATAGGATGGAGTATGTAATTCCTTACGAACATGGGAAACATTTAAAACGCATGCATAATGATTTGTTATGTGTATTTCCTACTTCACCGTGATGCATTACATGTGTTTCATATGAAAGCTATGTTTCCTCTCTCATTTTGTGCATTTTATGATGTTCCATGCATGATAAGATTCTAGTCTTGCGACTTTTGTTCCACAGGGTGTCTAAAATGTCATTCGAGGGAGAATGTTTTCAAGTGGAGATATTTTAAAAACAAGGAAACTTGTAAGCTAAACTGGAGATAAATATGAGGGTTAGTGTCAAGGAAGGAGGGAAAGGGCCAAAGGAGTGGGCCAAGTAAAGATTTATTTTTGAAGATATTTCCCCACCTACAATGACCACCACAAGGGCTCGTGGTCGGGTAGATAGTAGCCCTACAAAATCTGCCCAAAACAGTTCCCTCTTTACGAGACACATCACAAATCATGGTGAAGACCACAATACATGGGAAGGTTTGTAGAGGAAATTTTGTGGTAGGGGATGAATGGAAGGAAGATTAGCCAATGCCTCAAGGTGCAATAAAGGTACCACTACATATAGA
Organism: Solanum lycopersicum; assembly: GCF_036512215.1. Taxonomy (NCBI): domain Eukaryota; kingdom Viridiplantae; phylum Streptophyta; class Magnoliopsida; order Solanales; family Solanaceae; genus Solanum; species Solanum lycopersicum. Next base: position 41,818,345 of record NC_090808.1, read on the forward strand.
TTCCGTCATGAAGATTTCTTGGGCTTGTGGGCTAAAGTCACTTGTTTCCTACCCAAAACCTCAAGTCGACAAAGGAAACCACAACTCGTAGTCATGACCATGTATCATGGGACCCCTCATTTGACCTGGCAGGTCCCTTAATGTGAAGGATGTTTTGGGTAATTCCGGCTTTAATCGAACTTAAGTGAGGTCATTTTGACTTAACTTAGGGTTTATATATATGTATTTATTACTCAAAAACCAACCTATTCAACTTATTTTTTCCAAAACCCAAATACATTCGAAAAGTTCATCGTCTATTAAAATTGTCTCACGAAAAAACTCAAAGAATATGAAGGAGAAGAAGGAGTTCAATTCTTGAATTCAACAAGCAAGGTTTTCAACACCAAATTCAAGGAGTTCCTTTAGAACTCCATGAATGATATCTTGCATTCATGGAGTTCCTTCATAACTCAATTTCAAAAGAAAGATTGAAATTCCACATTTTAGGGTTCGATCAAAGAGTGATGGATTCCTTTTAAATCTGATTCTAATGATTGAATTATTTTATTGTAAGCATGAATTCATGATTTCATATAGTTTTATGATGTATCCATAAGAACCAATGTGATTCCCTTATTTCTCGATTTTATTCTTATGATGTGAGTCTTTTTTGGTGAAAGGTGAATTTGATGAATTTATACATGTTGTTATACAATCACATATATTTTAGTGAAATCCATGTGTAATGCTTAAATTCTGGACGTCTTGATAGATAGTAGGAATTGAATTTTGAAAGGAGAAGTTGATGAGATTATGCATGTTTTCATGAAGTTTATTTAAATGCTTTAAGAACACCTTGAGGGTGTAGTGTCAATGAGTAGGTTGTTTTTGTGGGCTTATTGAAAATTTAATCTCATGAACTCAAAATTACATGATTTTAATGGTTCTCTTATGTAACTATGGCTCTAAGGTTGAAAGGCTTTCTCACCTAAATGAAACAAAGATACGATACACATGTAGAAATCGATGGTGAAAGATTTCCTCATGAAAGATCTAATGAGCTATCCTAATGAACTAACTCTGATTGTTCGCCAAGGACATCCTTCCATGAGACATAATATAAGTAATATTTAATAAGTATTTTAGTGGGAATCATTCTTAGGACCGAGTGGATATTGACAATAGTATGGATGCTCTAATATTAGAAAAGATCAGGTTACTAGAAGATGTCTCATTAGATAGAAGCTCTCCCGTTAGTTGTTGCGGGGTTTCTAGTAACAGTCTCCATATTCCATAAACTACGTTCCCCATAGTTAATTTAGCTAGTGTATCAACCTAAGCTACCAAATCATTGTTCTTTTTTAGGCCACTAAGACAACCCTTTTCGATGTGGCGAACACCAGGTGATTATGTTATGGCTCATATTGTCTCATAAAGTTAAGGCTTATTCCTATTACAAGAACATGGACATAAATGATGAAGAAAGGTTACATTAGATAGTATTGTACATGAGTTCCAACGTTTCAGAGATATGTTTTTGATTTATGACCTCTAACCTTTTATATGAAATTTAAACTTGTCAAATTGCATGACATTAAATATAATATTTGTATGCATAGATATAATACTTAGTGTATTATTATACTAATTTTACCTACATTTTGCCCCAGTGTAGGGTTTGATTTTCGAGGTGATAATTTTTTTGCTATACATACGACTTGAATATCATTCTAAGCTTGGTTAGTCGTCATGGTTCCAGGATATGTTTTTCATATGTTTTAGTTTCTTTCATATATTTTGCCTTTTACGGAATGTTACATGGGCAAGGTTTTATTTCATTAAATTACCGTAATAGATGAATATGTTTAGACTAGATTCTATAACTCTATTTTCGTTTATGAAAATTTTTAGACGTGTATTGTGTTTTTACTACTATATTTTTATTGCATATTTTATGAGAATTGTTGTCTTGTATGGAGTCCTTCGAGTTCTATGTGCCATATTACATCTAGGGGTACCCTTTGGTCGGGAGAGTCAACCACAGTCTGTGAGCTAAACCACAAACTGTAGAAGCATCTCTGAGTTGGTCACCCTGCCAAGTTACTTGAGTTCCAAGACCACAGCTCGACCTAAAGACAACAGGTTACACCAGAGTTTGTTGTTCAATGGCCCAATATAAGGTTTTTGATGACCAAAATATTACCACAATGACAAGTCGTGGGTAAAACCATGGTCCGTCGAGTGGGTTCGTTGGTGGTTAGCTTTCAATTATGTACAAAGGTAGTTGAGTCTTTTCCTAATTAATTAGTTCTTATGTTTATGAACCCTATATAAGATTTTTAAACCCCCAAGTTAAAACATTCACTTAATTAATTAAAAATTAATAAAAGAAAAACCAAATTACCTCTCCAAAGATTTCTTTCTATACGAACATGAAAAAGAAGAATGATTTAACCTAATGTTTCAAGTAGATGTCACTATTCCTCCATTTAAGACTAGATTTTAAATTGAATGTTTGATAGTTTTCATCCATTGATTCACAAATTCCTATATTTAAAACGGTTGAATTCCCTAATTGACTAAGGGTTTTCTTCAATTTTAATGGGTTCTCTTCATAGTCGACTCTAATGATTTAATTATGATGTCTTAGGCGTGAATTGATGAAATATGATGATTTTCGTATGATCCCATTTAGTCCCCATATGTTTCATGTTATTAATAATACGATGTTGGGTAATAATGTTCAATGAATAGTTTTATAACATTATGTCTTGAAATATTTACATATATTTATGATGAAAGTAATATCTCATTTTACCTATGTATGAATGATTGAAAGTGGAATTTGAACCTCAATAGGTTAGTTATAGGCTTATGCATTTTCTAATTAAATATATGAAAATGTTTTAAGGGTAATTTGAAAGTAAAGTTCCATGATGATGTTGTGTTGTGAAAGAATATTATAATAAACACATAATAGCATGATGTGAAAGGTTTTCTCGAATAGAAGAGGATTCTTAGGTTTAAAGGCTTTTTCACCTAATTAAATCAACCTGTAGTAGTTATATTAGTTAAACTATCTTGTATTTGATATCCAAGGGAAACCTTTAAATGAATAATGAACTCAAGTGAGAAATTACTATTCCATGGGATTTATGCTTATAATCGAAAGGTTATTGATTGGATGGAAGCTTTTTCGTAGTAGATGTCGGGTTTCTAGAAGAAATGCCATGAGATAGAGTCTTTGCATGAGTAAAGTCCATATTTGTAGTAGAAATATCCCTATCCCTTTACAATGTACCCCCATACGTTGAATAGAATGTCAGTACACTTAAGCTAGAAGTTCATGGTTCTACCCCATCATAAGTAGGACAACCCTTTTCATTGTGGGAGAAATTGGGATCATGTTATAACTCACATGTTGTCTATGTGGTTAGAGGCTAATCCTCATAGGTAATAATTGACTAAGGTTAATTAAAGAAGGATCTCATATGACCTCAATAATTTAAAGGTTAAGTTAGCTTGCATTTACCATGATTCATAGAATTATGTTTTTTCACTCTTTTATATCATATTTTAACTTTCTCAATTGCATGTCATAAATTAAAATTTTCCACATGGAATCATTAACATATTTTAGTATTATTTTAATACTTGGTACATTTTTTTGTACTAAGTCATACATTGGCCTATATATCCCCAAATATAGGGTTTGACAGTGAGGTTACTCAATTTCATGTCTAGAGGTTTCTTTGACATATTTTTTTGCTTTTGGTGTCCTCATGTGTTTGAGGACGAAATTTATTGTTTCTCTTTATTTCTTCTATTTTTTAAACATTATTTATGGACTAGGACAAAATCATTTAAGTTGTAGTATATTACTATTATGAGACAAGTCTTTGGGACTTCCATTTTTTGTTCCTCATATGTTTTGGCTTTGTAGGACCCCAAAATGAGTTAGGGTGTCTAGAGACTGACATGTTTTTTAATAAGTTTATAAGTTCCTAAAAAGACTTACAATATTTTTTAGAGGCAGTGCGTGAAGATTTAGATAATTTGGAAGTCAAACATCACGGGACGACCAAAACGGTCAACGACTAGTCACCTATGTGCCTCATCTGTCTATACGTGTTTATATATTTTATTTCATGACCTTATAAAGAATTTAAATGAGTTTTAATGATGTTTAAAGATTTTATATGGAAATTTGATAAGTTTGTAGGTCAAACGACCAAGAACATCCAAGGCGTTCGAAAAATGACCCTTAAGACGCTCATGTGTGTCTTGATAGGGCGTAGACTATTTTTACGAGTTCCGAGTATTTGTTTTGGTTGAAACTCATGTTGGAGGTCTACAACATGATAAGGGTTTTATTTACGTTGGAAACTTTTGGGTGCGAATTCTAAAGGGACCTGCAAAAATTTGATAAGGACCAATCGACAGAAGTCAAAGGACGACCAATCGATTGACAAACGGCCAGTCGGAGGGTTCTGTCGATGTTGGCTTGTAGCTACTGCATTGTGACTATTTTATTTAAGGGTTGAATGGAAATTCACCCAACGTCCTAAACGGACTATAATTGATTAATTTACCTATATTTGGGTGTATATAAAGGATCAAACACGTGAAGAACCCATTCTCAATTCCCTCTCACGAAATTGAACCTTTCCCTTCAAAAATATTCTCTCTAGAAACCTCCATTGTTGTTGAAGATCATGAAATGCTTCGAGCTTGGATTGTAATTATATGTTCACCATGTTTTAGAGGTTTTCATTTCTAAAAAGATATTGTGATCCGTCATCTCTAAGTAACCTTTCACTTGGAGAGTTAATCTTAATGTTTTCAAAGAAAGTTTCATGATCAAACCTCCTCTTCTTCAATTTATCCGTGGGTTCATTCTCAAAATGTTTTCATGATTAAATCATGATGAATTGGTGTTCATGTATTGGTTTGAACATGATTTTACTCTAATTGCATAATGAACTCATGTTCTCTTTCTAAATCGATTTAGTCCTTCCATGGGCTTTCTAATCTTGACTCGTTATTGATTGAATTATCATTCTATAATGTTGAAAATGTTATATATGTTGTTGTTTACATGAATTGGCGTTGAATTGAGGATGAAGAATCCATATGGATTATTGTATGAAAATTTGAACTTGTTTAGATTAGTATTCAATAATTCACTGTAACATTGCCCTCTTAATGATATAATGTGAAATTCGATTGTGTACGGATGGTTGTATCTACTGTCTTAATTTGATATTATTGGTCAATCCTAAATAGTGATGTTTATCAATGTCAATTAGCCTATGTTTCTTCTACTTTCCATTGATTTCAAAAATATTATGTTCACTATGATCTAGAGGTTATAGCAATTATTGTAGGATTTGTGCATATTATATTGTCCTTAACTACTGCCTTATATTGATGATATTAATGAATTGTGGGTATGAATGATTGATTATCAATGAAAAGGAGTCTTGGCATGAATTCTTCTAGCCTACAATTTTAATGTTGTAATGAACACTATGTGATGTTAATTCTAGGGTAGATGAAGTATTATTTAGATTTTAATTATATTTATTTAGGTACTTCTACAAATGTATATTATTAATGCATGCTTATTGATTAGCAAAACTACGGGAGTTACATGATGATCAATAACTCCTTACTTTCTACCATTTATGTGATGTACTGTACTAGTGGTATCTTGCTCTTGTGACAACTTGTACATGGTTTCATTTATGATTTAAGAACTTATAGCTACTTCTCTATAGTGTATAGATGATGAGAATGTATTATTGATCAAATATGATCAAAGATTGATGAACTTGTAACAATGGGTCATCTCTCTACTTTTCTCGATTAATGTAGTTTATTAAGCCTTGTATGACATTGTGTAGTATGGCCCACTTAAGGTGGCGGTGTTTTCTTTATTGTCATTTTATATGTGTTGGCCTTGAAGGAAAATTGACAAACATATGAACATGTAATTATGATGATACTATGAGAAGTTAATGCCTACTTTCCTATTCTCGTAGTTATCTATATTGTATGACCATTGTATAAGCAATTATATATCAATGTTAGGGTAAAGTATAGGTAGTTACATTAATTAGATAAAAAGGGTTAATAACTCCTTACCTATGTACCTCTATGAGAATGCATGAATAGCACAAGTTAGGAGTCTCAAGTGTAATATCTCCTATGCTATTGTTTCTTGTGTGGTCTATTCTTGGAAGAGTATTATGGTATAAGAGGGTGGCTACATCAATCTGTTGTTGTTAGCCATTATGTGATCATGTTAAAACCAATTCACACACAAACTCACTTACATACATGTTAAGATGATTTTTATGAAAATATGATATGTGTTTTCTTAGGAAGATTACTTGATAGGTGTACTAGTATGGGCAAGGGTATGGGAAACTATGCATTACACATGTGTACCTTGATACGATAGTTCTAGTTTTTGTTTCAACATATATACGAATATGAATGTATGTAGATGTGTTATTTAAGGTGATATGTGAAAGGTTTTCTCACATATAAGTATACACACACTTACATGAATGATAATCTAGTCAATACAGGAGCTTTCAAAAGGTGTGCTCAAGTCTATCCTAAACTAGATAGTGCTAATAGATATGCTACGTCCATGTGAATGGATATTCTCACATGATTTAGGTTGATGAAGTTTCATCTAGGACCTATGAGCCAAGCATATGAGGGGATCAATCTCGTTGGACTATATTTTATAAAAATAATGTAATAATGGGTTTCAATAAATAGAACTTAGCTTAGCACCTAGTGAACTTGAATACTAGTGTGTGTCCCTGCCTATGGTAGGATGGTAGGTTACCATAAACCCTATGAGGTGGATAACCACAATTCCTCAATAACCATAAATAAGGTTTCCATAAGTGAATAACCATAATGCCCCATTTTTTCATTGCCCCATTTTTTGCATAAATAGTGTTTCACATGTACCTCTAAGTTCCATAACTATGGTTGTGACATTGGATCTAGAAATGTCATATCACTTAGTATGCGTGTTAATCTTCTACATTGTCTAGGTAGTAACACCTTCCATTGGTGGAAGTCTCTACAACACCGAATTCCATGTTTACCACCGATGGTCTTAGTTTCGGTTAAGGATATAGTTTCCCTAAAGTAAAATTGACAATGGAAGTATATAAATAGGATCCTTACTAGGAGGATTTAAGGTATGTTACTTAGAATATGTGGAAGTAATGAACCCATCTAGACATTGCACAAGTACCTCCTTAGGAAGTCCTAGAAAGGTGGCCTAATATGTATGATTATGTTTATATCCGTATGCATTACGTAGTAGTATTGGTCTACTTATTATGAATATGTGAATGGTATGAATCTATAAGATGTGATCCTATCCTTATATGCACTATGTTGGTCTAAATGACTATATGATGAAGGTCTTATATTGACATGAATGAAGTTTTCTTCACTTGCTTAATTATGTATGAATTGAATGTTAAGGTTTGTGGTCTCATTAAAGGTTTAATAAGAATGTATACGGTTATGGGTCTTGATATGTTCATTGCACTAGTATACTAAAATTGGTGTCATGAATAATGTCTAATAATGATGTATATGAAGAAAAGTAAATATATGTGTAAATTGGTGTAGCTAACTGTAATGTTCTAAGGTTTTGACTTAAATGTGACTTTGATGTATTATTCTTGTATGAGGATATGTCTTTGTTTATGTAGGTTTTATGCATGATTTCTTTGTGATCTTAAGGTGATACCTTGCACCAAGTATAACTAGAGGGTTACATGGGAAGTTAATGAAAAAAAAAGAAATAATGCTCACTATTAATGGAAAAGAGCTCATTGTAATGACTCAAAAATGTCATAAGTTCTATATGTGATCTTATGTAATGTTGGGCATTGGAATATGTTTATATGAAGTATATCAATAATATAAATACTATTGTTTACAAGTTTTATAAAGATTCACTCAAAAATGCATGAAGTATGATTTAAAGAAAATGTCCCTTTTAAATGTATGTTTTTGCATGGTTGTCATACTTTGTTTATTCTTGTACTAATCGCATTATTCTCTAATTTTTATACAAATTGTAGGTTATGGATGCTTAAAAGGATGTCATGATTGATGAGCTTGATATGTGATTCCTAAGATCAAGGAAAGGGGTCCTTAAATTCCAAAGATTCCCTACTTATGTCTTAATGTAAAGCTTATTAATGTTGTATGGTTATGTGTAATGTTTTAATGGTCGTGTCCTTAATGTATTCTCAGATTGTTGAGTCTAAGATGGAAAAGAGACTTAGGTTCTAAATATGTATTATGTCTTATTTTTATATTTATATGAAGTCATGTTTCTGGCATCTGATGTGCTACGAAAAGTTTTAAATTTTCCACTAAATTTACTATGTCAATGCGATGAATGATAAATATGTGCTTGTATAAGACCTCCGAGAGGTCAAATACGCTACGTTACTTCTAGTGGATGCTCCCTCGATGTGAAAAATGTGGTATCACAACATGAGGTTTTAAAAGTTGTTTATGGTCCAAGAAGTCTAATATAGCCACGTCTATTAGAGTCTTGTATCATTGAGTGTGAGTCGCGACACATCAAATGGTACGAGAAACTATAGAACGATAGAGTTTCCCTTCTTTATCATTCTCATATTGTGTCATACAACTCAAGTATATAAGCTCTCTCTCTCTTATGTTTTCTTGTCCGGTTGTCTTTTAGATATGATTGCTTGGATGAGATTGTTCTACATGCTTGAGGGAGAAAAGGTGAGTTTAAATGCTTATATAGGTTTTATGGTTGAATGATTACGTGTGAAGGTGAATTTTGGTATATTTTGATGATGTGATGCCAGTTATGGCTATATATATATGATTTTTTTGTGAAATAGAATGTTATTTTCAGAAATGTACGTCATAATATAGTTATACTAGAAGTTATCACGGTTGACATGAGTTTCTTTTCGAATAATGTGTTACTATATGGTTTTGCATGATGGTAGACTTATGATACAATTTTAACTTGAAATTCTTAGTGGCTACTTATTGGAAGCATGCGACCCTAAGAATATGTACTTAAAAGTGCTTAATGTTTCCCTTTATATACATGTGGTCCTTGATAAGTTGCCTAGCATGGATTGGAGTCTTTTGTATAGACTCGATCCTAGGTGTTATGATAGTATGTTTGCCTTGGTAAAGTTTTGCATTTTATATTGTCATGCTTTCCCCATCAATTGCCTAAATGTTGTATTTTTTGAAGTAGATGAAATGTTTATTTAATTGATGCATATGAAAATTATAATGAATGCAAAAAGGAAAATTGCTATAAGCAATAAAGAATGAAAGACTTATGGCATGATGAGTTGTAGAATTTTTTCTAACTTCTATTGTATTGTTTGTCCCTTTAAGTTGTGGAATTGATGTTTCCCTAGAATGGAGGATAGTACTCTTTTCTTTATAGGGTGATGATGTGGGTTTGATTGATCTAGAAGTTAGCTTACATTAATGTTGAGAAAAAAGAAGAAGCCCTTAAGACTAAATCTCCTATATTGTTTCCCCTAATGATGTATGACCTTGGTGATGACTTTTATTTTACGAAAACCTTATATCGTCTAATGATATTACCAAATTTGATAATTGGGGAAAATTTCCTAGATGATAAGGTGTAGAATACCATAATGTTCCTATGTTAACTTACTATAAATCCTTCAAAAGTAGTAATCACTTGTAAGTGATGAAAAATAAAGGTTGTTAAGTTAAGATCCACTTAAGGTTGGTTAAAGTTTCTCTTAATTGGTTTACCCTAAGTGGGGGATGGTGATGGAGTAGTAAGGTCGTAGATATTTTCTATCTTGTCCTTCTATTCTTACTTGAACTTGAATCTAATAAATTCTTGGTAATATTGTTCATTATTAAAGTTTTGCATAATGTATGAATTACATGAACTGTATATGTTTGGTAAGTATTTATTGAAATTACCTTGAGAATATTTTCAGATTCAAAAGTGCATGAAAGAATTTTTTTTCGCTAAAATCCATGCTTTCTCATGTTAAATTGCATCTTGATATGCTAGTTGTGTTTCACGAGTGGAATGGAGACCTTAGACGAGACCGGCGTCGTTGACCTTTTAGAGGTTGCAGACAACCCTACATACGTCATCGTTACTTCATCTACGTTATTTTTAGCGGAATATTTCAACTTTTTGTGACTTAACATTTATGTAAGACATTCTACATAATCTAATAAACATTCACAATCAACCATCTAATATTAAGAACATCAAATTAAAGAAACAGTTTCATACTACATTTAGTGTATACTTGCCAAAATGACACAAATACAATGTCTGATATATGATGACTAAGAAACTCTAGTGGAACATACTCCACTAACTCACTACTATATCTAAGCTAGAATATAATGGGCAAGCATCCTCAAAAGCATGACGGCCTACCGAATTCGGATGAATTCTCCACGTCCGTATAGCTTCAGAGTCGACTTGTAAGCGCTAACGTCCACCTGTGTCTGCACCTAAAAATGTATAGTTGTATGGCATTAGTACACACTTGTATTAAGTATGGGTATATGAAATCAAACACCAAGGACATGCACGATTAAGAAGATCTCTTTCCTATCGATATGAATTATAGAAAGTCAAGTAAGTGGACTTGAGAATATCAGCTTAGGAAAGTCATGCCATGAGAGTAACATTCACCATTGTACATAGCATTTTGCACACAGCACATAAAATATTACACATATCATATCACATAGTTCATATCATTTATTCATAGTCCATGTGACTTTTCAATCATGGACTTGAAATTAGGACTTCAGAAAATGAGGGCTCAACATATGGGACCTCAACTAGGTAGTCTTCATAAACAAACGCAGAGTAAGCTTCATTCATTCATAAGTACTTCATTTTCTTTCATCCATTTAAAAGTGAAACAAGTTATACCTAGGTTATAGTTTAAGACTCTCATCGCATTCAATGTGCAATAACCAACAATAACCTAGTGTTATTAATGAAGTCTAGATCACCTATTGATCATCCTATGCTAACACCTTTGGTATCGTTCATTTCATTATGTGAATTTGTTGAGCCTGGACTCATTCTTTCCTTGGGAATATTAACCTTATGCGACATAGATCATGTGAGAATCATTAAATCCGGTGTCTTCCCCTCATTCAAAAGAGGTGGAATCACCTGCCAAAGTTACCCAAATATACTAGCGTATATAGGTAGTCGAACCATGCTAGATCCTTATATTGGAAGTGTAGGTTCAAAGATTAGGAGATATAAGTAGACCCATACCCGTTATTCGAGACAGTCTCATCTCATGAGAGTTACGTGAACTTCCGCCCTTTAAGCAGGAAGGCATCACCGCTCATAGCTAGCCTTACAGTGTCAGTATAAAGTTCCATTACATTCAACTCATACATCATGGAAGTTGGCTTCTAGCATACGGACATCATAGCTCATTAGATGGTGGCTCATCTCATCATTAGTATTAAGTATGCATTAACTTCAATACTTTTATTAGAGTGTTCATAGAGATTGGTCTCTTCATTAAGTTTACACTCTCATAGGTGAGTATGTTTTCGTAACATTTACTTAGGATCATTTTAGATAGCTCTCATCTTTAACATTAGCCAATTATCATATGGTCACCCTCATTCATTAACTTTAACACATTTGCTTTTCATAATTACTCACCCATTCACGTGAATGTTCATTTCATCATATGCCAATGCACTTGGTCATTTAGTGTATGTCACAATCTTACTTGAGGGTTATATCATTTTATCACATACATCTCAGGCTCACTTGCTTTTAAACGTATGCTAGACTTATGAGTCCACACATACAAGCCATGAGGCAAACTTCATAGTTTGTCTAAGTGATTCATGTTTATCCAAGATTATGTGGTACAATACTTATGCGTCTTGTAAATATGGCAAGATATTGATTTCAATTTTTAGAGGAAGCATTCATTAAATTTTTGTTTACATATGACTTATGTGTCAATACGGAAATGGGAATGGAAACCCGATTTCGAATTGCTTGAACAACAATTAATATTATTTTAAACTTTTTAATTGCAATTTTCAGATTTGGGAGGCCCTAGTTCAATTCCCTTCAAGCCCATAATATTTCATTCTTGTTCTCCTCTCCTTTTTTGTTTTAAAGCAAGGATGTTGTGCGTACAATCCCCCACAAGTTTATTATTTTTATTTTAATTTATCTCTTAACTTTCTCACCTATCCAAAAGGTTGTAGGTTCAATGCCCACTCTCCACATTTATTTTCTCTTTTATTTTTCTCCTAGCTCTCTCATCCATTCAAGAGGTTGTGGATTAAATCCCCACTCTCCACATTTTATTTTCTTCTTTATTTTTCTCTTAACTCTCTCATCCATTCAAAAGGTTGTGGGTTCAATCCCCACGCTCCAAATTTTATTTTCTCCTTTATTTTTCTCCTAACTCTCTCATCCGTTGGTTGTGGGTTCGATCTCCACTCACCGCATCTATTTTTCCTTTAATTTTTCTGATGAAATTTATATGTAATTTTATTTGGTGAGGTCATGGGTTCAATCCCAGAGAGCTCACATTCAATTTTTTTTTAAACAAAGCGAATTTTCCTTATCTTTTGCCGAGACTCTAAATTTCCAAACCATTTTCCTATCAATCTTTTGTTGATTTTTTTTGTAGCTTTCATGTTATGTTATATTGGGTTCAATATATAATTATCTCACCTATTTAACATTCATTATTCATTGCATTTTGTACAACATTTTTTGGCCAAATCCAACCTACCAAATGCTGGAAATTTGTTCACTATTTTCACTTTCTTTTTATCATCATTCATACGTTAATTGTTAAGGCACTTCGTGGATCATTTAGTGCATCTTTAAGTGTAATCTTTTATGATTATAGTCAGAGAAGAATTACCATTAAATCCAGCAACATTACACCATTTTACGCCTCATGATTTAGACAAACATTCGCACATAAAATTCAACAATAAAAACATATAATTTTTAAGGCTTAAACCCGAAAATCATATCACGACATACACATACATTTTTTACAAAATTTCTGTAGACATAATTCATCTTTCATACAATTCTGAACAAATAATCATGAACACATTATAACAAAAATCACAATTCATACCTAATGTACAAGAAAAAATACCAACCCAGATCAGTTATAGGATCTAGAGACTGGGAACCTGTAATGGAGAACAATCCTAGTTTTGAAATAGAATTATCTTAGTCTTAAGGGTGTCTTGGGAAAGGGACAAATATTAAGAAAAGACATACCTAATTTTTATGTTGTTCAATACTTGAACTTGCTGCCCAAAACATCACTTAATTCACGTCCAATCCCGAAACTCACACTTTTCCAGACTAGAGTATTACGTTTTGCTTTAACGTTATTGGATTGCTTTCTCGTTTCTGTTTTGCGTGCAAGTTCTTCAAATTAAAAGCATTTTTGTTTTCCGATTTAATTCTCACGTTTAGAAGCAAGAAAGTGTGAAATGAGTTAAAGGTAGATGTGAAGGACGAGAGATAAATGTGAGAAGTGAGTGGTTCCTTAGAATTAGGATTGTAGTTTTAGACTTAGTCAAAATAAGGCTTTGTTAAATTGTAAAAATCTGATTTATTTAAGTCATACGTGAAAGGACGCATTTCCCTTACAAAAATCTCAGATTTAAACCCCATTCTAATTCACTTGGGCATCGCTTCCATCGAGGATCAAACCTGTGACGTCCCCATTGTTAAAATGGGGCCCTACGGGTCCACCCAACCCTAACCTCCCCATTTATTAATTAATTAATAATAATAATAATCTTATTTTGCTTTTTCTTAAATAATCATTTAAATATCAATTAAATAAATTAATTCTCAAATATAAATAATAAAGTTAAATCATTTCTTCCACATAGGTTCGAACATGGGTGGAGCAAGATTTTGCTGAATGGACAGTTTCTGCCCTTTTTACAAAAAATATCCCTCCACCAAATTAATTGAATAATTAATAACATATTTGGGGTAATTACGATACTACCCTTAGCCTAGACAAAAGCAATTTTACCTGTAGGCCCTCCAAACTTAAGATTTCCCATTATTAAGTCCTGTAAAGACTTATCAAGGTAAATGTTCATATTCAAGAGCCCTACATGGCTGGACCCGACCTTTCCTAGCTCAACTAACTCCCCAAGTTTGTTTTCTTGGCTTTTCCAAGGCTTCAGAGGTATGGTTCTACGCGCATCAATCTGTGTAAACCCGGTCTAGACGTACGCATTCTAAACACACTAAACATTACTTAGCATATTCATTTTTAGCGTTACTACATTATCCCCCCCTTAGGAACATTCGTTCCCGAATGACACTACTTATAATGTAGAACAACATCAATCACAATATAACATAACTACTATGCACAATCAAGTAGTAGCAACAAATAAAAGAGAGATAAGGATAACTACTATGCACAATCAAGTAGTAGCAACAAATAATAGAGAGTTAAGGAAACATTGACTTAAGAGTAGGAAGTCTAACCTTATACAACTATTGGCAATCCTTGTATACTCTATTAGTTCTTACAGTTTTCCTGAAGGTGTACTAACCACTATAAGATCATGCAAAACTTCAGGCAATATTCCAAAAGTGAGAGCAAGCAAAGGAGTTACAAAGGAAAGCGTAGACCCTGGATTAAGTAAGGCATGAACAAAAGTGGAGAATACTTGCAACATACCTATGACCACATTGGCGGACTTCTCCTACTGCTCACTGCCCTTCAGGGCGTAGAACCTTTTCCTCTTAGGAGTCTCGGCTGCTACTGCACCCTGTGGATTAGGTCTAGGTTGAGCATTATCTCAAGCCTGACCCTTGTTCTATGGGAAGTCCTTGACCATGTGTTCGTTCTTTCCACAACCAAAGCAGGCATTAGTGCCTTGTTTGCACTCTCCACTGTGATCACGGCAACACATAGCACACTCCTTTCTAGGACACTTCACATCTCCTCCATTGCACTTCTCGGGCTCTGGTCTGCCACTCCTCTTAAAGTTAGATTCCCAGAACTCTGATGGCCATTTTTGAATCTGGGCTGCTCACGGATGTCGATGTTGATCTAGTTGCCATCATTGCTAGGACCTGCCTAATAAGAAGACTTAGGCTTCGTAGCATCACAGACGCCCCTCTTCTTCAGACAGTTTTCTACATGTTGGACATGCACCATCAGCCTTGAGAGGACCATGTTATCGTGGAGCATCGCAGCTCGATGCTCCTTCTCTACATCTCCGATGATTCCTATGAGGAAACTACTCATCTCATCCCTGCTGTTAGACATAAGGGAAGTGGCATACCTGGACAACGTAAAAAACTTCAGGGAACACTCCCTGACTATCGTGGATGCAAGCTTAAGGTTGATAAATTCCTCAACCTCTGCCTCCCACATCTCCCCGGGGAAGAATTTCTCCAGGAAGTTTGTCTTAAGCAGCTCCCAAGTGATCGGAACTCCGCACAACGCTCGGTTATCCTACCACATCTTGTACCAAGTATGTGCAACATCCTTGAGTTCATAGGAAGCCAGCCCAGCCTTCTCCGTATATGTGGCCCCAATGCGTACCAAAATCTTATGCATCTTGTCCACAAACTCCTGGGGATCCTCTGATTTCTTCGACCCTGTGAAAATAGGAGGATTCATCCTAGGGGAATCTCGTAGCCTTTTTGACATGCTACGTACTGGTGATTCCTCCCTTTGAACATTCTACCTTTTAGTCTAGGCCATCATATACTGGGCCTACATGGTGATGTCCTGAGCTATCTGAACCGGTGCGGTCTGCACATCCGTATAACTTAACAGAGCTGGGTTTACTGGCATGGACACTCTTTTAGCTGAATCCTGGGGTGGAACTTGGTTTCCCCCAGCAGCTACTCCTCCTCTCCTCTGGCTAGCATTCCTCCTAGTATTATATTTATGAAAACATTAAGGATTTATGTTAGACACGCTCATAACACCAAGAATTAAGACATTAGGAAAAGGCATGACAAAAACAGAAGAAGGGAATTTTTCCTATGCATCATGCAGTCTCTAATTAAGGATAGTTGTGCACTTCACTACCATGACCTAGAAACTAGTTAATGTGGTTGATGTGAAATTATTATCCTTTGATGTTATCCTATTGCTCTGATAAAAATTTTGTCACGACCGTAGTCTAGACCCTAGATAAGAACGGTGTCGTTGACCACTCAAAGGTTGTAGACAACCCTACATACGTCATCGTTACTTCATATAGGTTAATTTTAGCAGAAAATTTTAACTTTTTATTACTTATCATAAATATAAGACACTCTACATAAACTCATAAACATTTACAACCAACCATCTAATATTAAGATTATCAAATGAAACAAATAGTTCCATACTTCATTAAGTGTATACATGCTAAAATGGCACCAATACAATGTGTGAAATAAGATTAGAAAAAAATGCTAGTGGAACATACTCCACTAACTGAAACCTTTATCTAATCTATAATATAATGGTCAAGCATCCTTGAAAGCATGAGGTCCTACCAAATCCGGATGAATTCTCCATGACCAAATAGCTTAATTGTTGACCTACAGGCTCTGACGTCCACCAGTGCGTGCACATAAAAATATAAAGTTGAATGGAATTATTACACACTTGTACTAAGTATGGGCATATACAAGCACACACCAAGGACATGCATTATTAAGAAGTGCTCTTTTCTATCGATATGAATAATTGAATGTCAAGTCAGTGGACTTGCCAATTTCGGATTAGGAAAGTCATGCATGAGAGTAACATGCATCATAATACTTATCATTTTTCCAAACAACACATAACATATTACACATATAATATAGCATAGTTCATATCATTCTTTCATATGGCATGAGTCCTTTGAATCATGTATTTGGATTTCCCAAAACGAGGGATCAACATATGGGACCTCAACTAGGGAGTCTTCTTTAACAAACACAGAGTCTGCTTCACTCATTCATACGTACTTCATTTTCATTCTTTCATATACTAGTGCAGCCACTGGTTATTCCTAAGATGTAGTTTAACACTTTCATAGGATTCGATGTTAAATGACCAAGAATAACCTTGTTTTATTACTTAAGTCTAGCTAACCACTAGATCATCCTATCCTAACACCTTTCGTATCGTTCATTTCATTATGTGCATTTGTTGAGCTTGGCCTCATTATTTCTTTGCAAACATTAACCTTAACCGACATAGATTGTATGAGCAACATAAAATCCAGTGCATTCCCCACATCAAACAGAGGTGGAATCACCAACCAAAGTGACCAGAACATGCTAGCGTATATTGGGAGAAAAACCCTGCTAGATTTTTATATTGGCAGTATAGGTTAAAAGACTTGGAGATTTGAAGAGACCCATACCCGACATGCCGGATTGTCTCATCTCATGAGAGTTACATGAACCTCCGCCCTTTCAGAAGGAAGGCATCACCGTTCATAGTTAGCCTTATGGAGCTAAGTATAAAGTTTCATTATATTAAACTCATACATCATGGATGTTAGCTTCTAGCATTAGGACATCATAGCTCATTAGATGATTTCTCATCTCATCATTAGTATAAAGTATGAATAACATTAATATTATCATTAGAGTGTTCATAGAGGCTGGTCTATTCATTAACTTGACACTCTCATAGGTTAGTACGTTTGGTAACATTTACTTAGGGTCATTTAAGATTTCTCTCATATTTGATATTAGCCTCTTTTCATATTGTCACCTCATTCATTAAATTTAACACATTTGCTTTTCACAATTACTCACCCCTTCACGTGAATATTCATTTCATCATATACCATTCCACTTGCCCATTTAGTGTGTTTTACACTCGTAGTTATCCCTACTAGTGTTAAATAATTCAATTGCATACATCTTAGGCTCTATTACTTTTAAACATATTCTAGACTTATGAGTCTACAAATACAATCCATGAGGCTTTATTCATAGTTTGTCTAAGTGGTTCATGTTTATCCAAGATTATGTAGTACAAGACTTATGCAACATTCATTAAATATTTGTTTACGTATGACTTATGTGTCAATACGGAATTGGGAAAGGAAACCCGATTTCCAATCCCTTGAAGAACACTTAATCTTATTTTAAACATGATAATATGCAATTTTCAGATTTGGGAGGCCCTAGTTCAATTCCCATCAACCCCATAATTTTTTTTTCTTGTTCTCCTCCCCTTTTTCGTTTTAAGGCAAGGAGGTTGCAGTATCAATCCCCCACAAGCTCATTATTTTTATTTTAATTTATATTATAACTTTCTCACCTATCCAAGAGGTTGTACGTTCAATCCTCACTCTTAACATTTATTTTATCCTTAATTATTCTCCTATCCCTCTCATCCATTCACAAGGTTGTCGGTTCCATCCCCACTCTCCACATTTTATTCTCCTTTATTTTTCTCCTAACTCTCTCGTCCATTAAAGAGGTTGTGGGTTTAATCCCCACTCTCCACATTGTATTTTCTCCTTTATTTTTCTCTCAACTCTCTCATCCATTCAAGAGGTTGTGGGTTCGATCCCCACCAACCACATCTATTTTTCCTTTCGTTTTTCTCATGAAATTTTTATGTAATTTTCATTTGGTGAGGTTATGGGTTCAATCCCCTGTGAGCTCACACTCAAATATTTTTTATAAACATAGCTAATTTTCCTAATCATTTTCCGATACTCTAAATTTCCAAAAAATTTTCCTATCAATCTTTTGTTGATTTTTTTTTGTAGCTTTCATGTAATGATATATTGGGTTCAATCCTTAGAGATATCACCTATTTTACATTAATTTTTCATTGCATTTTTTACCGCTTTGTTTGGCCAAACCCAACCTACCAAATGTTGTAAATTTGTTCACTATTTTCAGCTTCTTTTATCATCGTTCATACGTTAATTCTTAAGGCATTTCATGGATCATATAGTGCATATTTAAGTGTAATCATTTATTGATTATACTCAGCCAAGAATTACAATTAAATCCAGCAACATTACCCCATTTTACACCTCAAGATTTACCCAAACATTCGCACATAAAATTCAACCATAAAAATATATCATTTTTAAGACTTAAAAACGAAAAATCATGTCACGACATACACATATATTTTTCACGATTTCAAACACATTATCACGAAAATAACACTTCATACCTAATCTACTAGAAAACATACAATGATCAGTGGTAGGAGCTAGTGACATGGTACATGTAATGGGGCACAATCCTAGTTCTGGAATAGAACTATCTGAGTCTTAAGGTTGTCTTGGCAAAAAGACCAAGAGTAAGAAAACTCATACCTTATTTTAACGTTGTTTTCACACTTGAACTTTCTGCCCAAAACTTCTCAAAATTCACGTCCAATCTTAAAACTCACACTTTACATGACTAGCATATTACGTTTTGCTTATCGTTTTCAGATTTCGTTCACATTTGTGTTTTGTGTGCAAGTTCTTCAAGTGTGAAGGACTTTTGTTTTCTGAGTTTTTGTCATGTTTGGCAGCCAGAAAGAAAGTGCGAAAGAAGAGAGAAGTAGGCGTGAAGGAGAGAGAGGTAAACGTCAGAATTTAGTGGTTCCTTAGTATTAGGATTGTAGTTTAGACTTAGTCAAAATAAAGTATTGCTAAATTGCTGAAATCTAATATATTTAATCACACGTGAAAGGACTTATTGCCCTTACAAAAAATAAGATTTAGACACCATTTTAATTCACTTGGGCGTCGCTTCCATCGAGGATCAAACCTGTGACGTCCCCATCGCGACAACGGGTCCCTTCGAGTCGACCCGACCCAAACCGCCCCTTTAATAAATTAATTAATTAAATAATAATAATATCATTTTAATTTTTCTTAAATCAGCATTTAAATATTAATTAATTCTACAGTATAATTAATCAAGTTAAATCATTACTCCCACCTAGGTTTGATCCAGGTGGAGCAAGATTTTGCACAATGGGCAATTTCTGCCCGTTCTATCAAAACTTCCCCTCCACCAAATTAACTGAATAACTAATTGAATATTTATGGTAATTACGATATTAACCATTGCATGGAAAAAGACTATTTTACCCCTAAACCCTCCAAACTTAAGATTTCCCTTTTTAAGTCCGATAAAGACTCATCCAGATAAAGTTTCATATTTGTGAGACTTACATGGATTGACCAAACCGTACTAGCCCAAATAACTCAATTAGATAGTTGGTTTGAAATTTTAAAGGGTTCAGAGGTCTTGTTTGACGCGCATCAATCCGTGTGAACCTGGTCTAATTGTAGACATTATAGACATATAAAACATTGCTTAGCGTATTCATTTTAAGGGTTGTTACATTGTGCATTTGAATTGATGATATAAGATAAGAAACATGTTAATAGTCACCTGTGAGGTGAAATCTTTACCCTTATAATGAAAAGTTTAGTCTCTTTAAAATTAAATATGTTGAGTCTCTTTAAAACTATATGACTTTTATGATTTGGAGTGCTTAATTGTAGGCTTACTCTTGAAAAATAAAAGCATGTTTATCTAATTGCTCAGTGTGTGCCTATGATTTGTGTGATTCTTCCTAAATGATGCTTATTGCGAAGGTGAGTACTACGTTAGAAATTGAAATTTTATGAAATGACTTCCTATTTGTTGTGATGTTCTTGTTGTGACCCACCATTTGGACTTCAATAGGAAGGAAACATCAGCATACCATGTTTAAAAGTTGAAAATTTCTCATTTTTAGAGGAAATTAACCATGTACTTTTCTTAGGTGTGAACTCATAATACATTTATGTGTGTTGAGGAGAAGGAAATTTTTTTATGGACACCACTAACCATGGTATGGTTGAGTATGACCTTCATAGCACTAGGTCTAATAAAAATCTTTGTTGATTCAAATAACTCAAGTATATGTGCATTGAAGCATGAGTGCCTAATTGTTTCTTGAGTGTTGGTTAAATCTGCTTAAGTTTGACTGAAAAAATTGTTGCAAGATGAGTTATAAATAAATTGAAGTGTAATGACCATGTTATGATTATGAGAAGGATGTTCCTCCTACAAACATAATAAGAGACTTTATGTTTGATGCATTAAAGAGTAAGTCACTAATAGTTTTGCTTGCTTGTGTGCATTGAGTGTTAAAATGATTTGATGATGTTATAAATGTTATGAACTTCTCTATGATGCATTGAAGTCCTTGTGGTGATTAATGTATTCTAAATGTCACTCGAGGACGAATGTTTCTATGTGGGGGATATTTTAAGACCCCAAAATGAGTTAGTGTTTCTAGAGCCTAACATGTTTGAATAAAGTTTATAAGATCATTAAAAGACATATAATATGGTTGACACACTGTTTAAAGTTTGAGTTTATTTGGAAGTTCAACGTCAAGGGACCACTAAAACGTTCGACGAGTAGTCATCTATGTTCTTCATTGTGTCTATACGTGCTTTTATATTGTTTTTAATGAGCTTATGGGGTCTTAAAATGAGTTATAATTATGCTTAAAGATGTAGCATGGAGTTTAGAGAAGTTTGGAGGTAAAACGACCAAGAACGGCAACGGCGTTCGAAAGATGGATCTTAATACGCTCAAGTGTGTTTTTATGGGGCCTAGCTTGTTTGGATGAGTTGTAAGTACTTTTGTTTGGTTTAAATTCATATGGGGGTTATAAAACTTGTTAAGGGTTGTATTTATGTTTTAAACGTCCGGGTATGACTTCTAAAGCACCCCACAGAAGGCCCCACAAGAAGGACCCAAGGCTTGTCGAGACACTGCCTTGGCAATGTCAATCGACAAACCAAACGACGGCCAGTTGGTCAACCAACGGCCTGTTGGTGAAATCTCGTCGACGGACACCAATCTTGGGCAGGTATAAACTCAAAAATTGTCTAGATATGTATTGTGACTTATAATTTATATATATATATATATGTGCTATGATAAGTTCTAAATTTTCTAGAAAATTTACTATGTTAATGCGACGAATAATAAATATGGGATTATATAAGACCTTCGAGAGGTCAAGTACACCAAGTACCTCTAGGGGGTGCTCCGCAAATGTGACATGAACTATTATTTTAGTCTTACTGTTCTATTTCTTATGTTATGACAACTAAGTGGTCTGTGTGTAGTTTCTCAGGGTTCGATACGCGATGTTTTATCTAGGGGGTACCCTTTGGCATGTAAAATTAATTATGTGAGTAGGGGATTTAAAATTTGAGTACACCCTTAATTGAGTAAGGAAGAACATTCTTATTCTAGTCAGAAAAATGAAAGGTAAAACAATATACATCACCTAGAATGAATGGAATTCCTTAAATGCAAAAGTTTCATTGAAATAATTAAGTTCTTTCTTAATTCTTGAAATTTAGCAAACTTGGACACATTGGAAAGAAGACTCAACGATCTTCAATTTTCTATGTAATGGTTCACTGAAATATTTGTGTGCTAAACGATATGGTCTATTTAGGTTTACACAAAATAAAAGGCATATGGCTAACTTCTAGGTGTTAGGTCTACTGACCATAACACCATAAAAAATTAGATCAGTCCCTACAATCGTATTGAAAAATGAAGAATGGTTCGAGTCTTGATTGTGATTTTTTTGGGATGTTATAGTTCTAGTCTGTTTTAAAGAAAAGGAAAGATTTCAGGAGGAGAAATTTAAGAAAATTTTGACCACATTTGACTAATTACCTTCTAATCAAAAACTAGATTTCTTTGACTGATATTTTTGAAGGGGAAAAACATGACTCTTTTGAGCTTTAAATTAACTCAACATTTTTAATTCACAATACTAGGATGTGTTTTAAAGTGCTCATTTTTTGTGAATTTGAAGAACAAAATCTTAAAAAATGATCATTAAGGTATTGTATTTTTATCTATTACACAAATAAAAGGACAATTAATAGAAAATATTTCATAACATATATCTAGACATCACCTCAATAGAACATTGAAAGCATAAGTCCTCTCAGAGTGTTAAGATTTTCTTTAACATAAATGAATTTAATTCTCCAATGAATATAAATCTCAAGGGAAACATACTAGCAATGCTTGTTCTATGTTTCAATATTAATAATTTTGATCCATCATTCTGCCATTAGATCATAATCCTTTCAAGGCTTCCAATGAAACCACTCTAACAATTCAAGTAACTTTTAGAATGCATTTGTCAATTGGGAATAAGAATGTCATTTTAAAAAATGATGACTTTTGTGGCTATTTTTTGAAAAAATGAGTTACAATAGACTTCACATGCATTTATCTAAGATCTATTGTTCATTTCCATTTATAACACATGGAAATTAATCACAAAAGTTTTTTCCATAAAAATGAATTACCCACCAAAGTATCGACACAATTCATGTTGTGGCAAATGTTTCGGTGATTAGGTTGCACGTGTCATGAAAGGTAATGAACAAATATCCATAGATAAATGCAAATGATGTCTATCAAGGTCTTTATTTCCACGAACAGCCACAAAAATATTCCTTTTCTAACAGAACATTTTTATGCCCAATTTGTTCAAACAAGCTGAAGCGGTTATACAAGATGGACAAGCTCCAGTCACCCAATATAAACTTATTCCTTTGAATAATTAACCAAATTTAATTTAGTAAATATTTCAAAAGTTTAACACCAAATGGGAATTTTAATGTTGCGTTGAATTAGCATTATTCGGAAATAAATAGATAAAATAGAATAATTCTTAAGGTAGATCACATTAGTTTAACATTCGCTACTAGTGGCTGCCATGGCTAGAAGTCGTGAAAGATGTAGAGGAAGAAATCAAAAAAATCTTAATCCTATAATACACAATTCTATACCACTAATGAACCATGTTGACCAAGGCAAAATAAATTACCACAACACTACCCACTAGGTTTAAAACCACCCATGAGTAGTACCTCCTCTAGGCCGATAAATTGTTGAGGAGGGTACAACTAATATTCATCACACTAGATGAATTGAAGCATAGTTATTGACTTCTAGTTTTGAATACCCGAGGAATAAATGAAACAACAGTTCCCAGATCTGCAAAAAGAGAATCTCAATATCCACTTGCTCACAACATTGATGTTTTTGGGTTTAACGGTACCACATACAACAAGATTCTATGTGGACCTCCTTATTAACTAATAATGGGGCATCAAAAAATGGTTTGGCTATAAAATATATCCATTAAGAAACTATGAACGGGAAACAAATGGTACAACTAATACAAGAGGCAATTTATAGAGATGTAACCAAGTGGAACTCATTTTTACTTGCGTATAACACTAGGAATAATGCTATTAATAGATATATTGGGAAATTCTGGGCATGTTATGCGTAACCAAAGCTTTTCTACCATGAAGAAGGAGAGTACGTAATATTCCATTTCACCATATATTTCAATGATCTACTCTTTTCTAGTAAATACACAATGAACTATAAGCACGTTATTCAAAAACCTTGGACTCGGCATTTTTATTTAACTGACTCCTACATTAATTCACTTCTTTATTAAAATTCCAAATTTTCCAATGTTGTATGATGGGACAAAATTATTTTTTAGAATAGTGAGTGTTTTGGGGATTCCTAGTTATGGTAATGACTGCACATTAAAAAAATAGAATCACATTCACAGGGATGTTGATAGAAGTGAATATCTATAAAACCTTTATCTATGACATAATTGTTTTGGATCCTGATTATAATCTGTATTAGAAGAAAATAGTGTATGTCTTTCACTCTAACTTCTGTAATGTATGTTCAGTATTTTTACTCTCCTTCCAACCACAGGATATAAAAGATCTAGTAGCAAAACAATGGAAGAAACCTGAGTTAAGGAAGATTTAACAAATATGGATGGATAAAGATGTTGTTCCCTCTAAGATCATCACAAAAGGTAAAAATCAGGTTACTAGAATATATGCTCAACACCCTCAAAGATCAGGAGGAACCATAAAAATTGCAGGTCCTAGCTTTCATGATCCTTAAGGAACTTTAACTCAGACTAGTACTAACGTACCTCCTTAAAGCAAACTTAGGAAACTCTAAAAACATGTATGGTATATGATTTGATAAGAGAGATACATTTTGCAACAACAAACACCCTCCTTATAAAGAAGACCTTTCTTAATTACCTCAATGCATGGATCATCTAGAAAGTGCAAGGTATTAATAAATGGCTCGTCAATATGTATCTCAATCAGTATCGGAATAATAATCATAATAATCTTGGTCGAATGGTTGAAACAAGAGTTGACGAACAAAACTCAATCAATGTGGCTAATCATCTGATTCTTAAGTAGAACACCCTACATAACTATCACGATTTAGTGGATGGATAGGCTAGGATTCAAATTATTAGATGATTCTTAAATATGCTCTACATCCAAAGTTATTCACTGTTGAATTACTACCAGAGCTAGTAATCTTAAGTGTCTCCTTACTTTAGTATATAGACTCAACTAGGTAGAGAAAAAAAATACTGTCGGGATAAGTTAAATACATATTAACAAAGGTGTCTCAGAGCAAGAGATAATAGATAATCATTCTAATTTTGTCCTCCAGAGTGATAGAATATATGGGGCTCATCTCACAACTATAGATATAACAGCTACTTCACTAAGCGCATATAAGATATATGGATTCATGAACTACTATGGAAGGGATACTATTATACATGAAGCAATAAACAACTACGAACAAATAGAAACCATAGAAAAATCCATAGAATATTTGAAAACTCAGAATGATGATGCAATGGGAACATATAGTTACTATGTATGATCTTCCTAAAACCACATATAATTTTGAATGCTAGACTAAGTGGAAAGGGTTATATGGAGGGCCAAACGTTCATTTAAATTCTTCAATATTTGTGATAATAATTCAATTATATTGTAGAACTATCAAGAATCAATAGTGTTTAAAAGACAAGGTAGTTAAAGTGTGGGAAAAACTCAAACCTCTCAAGTCTGTGTTTAAGGACTAAATAATGAACAATTCTAGAATACTACATAAAATATCACCCATGCTGGAATGGATATTGCCAGATAGTGTCACATGCGCAGCTGATCAACTCCATAAATTAAAACAACCTCTGCAGGATATTGAAAGTTGGAGTACTATTGAAGAAAGTTCCCGGAGAAAGAAATGAAGAGTTCAATGGATAAAGAAAGCAGATATCAACAATAAATACTTTTCTTTAACGATGAAGGAGATGAATACAAGAAAGACGTATGTATAAGCTTATACATCACAAAGGTTAAAATGACTAATCTGTACGACTTTAAAAAATATGGTATGCACTCCTACAAATGAATTATCGGAACTACCAAACAAATTCTTCATGGTATCAACATACCGGTAATGCAAAAGGGTCCAACTATTTTTCATTCTCATGGAGTGAAGTTATAAAAAAAGTTAACTTAAATAGAAAGTATATGAAGCATTAAAAGCAATAGGAAATAGAAATCTCCTTGAGTAGAATGATACTATATATATTTCTTTAAAAGATTATGTGGAACTAGTATAGAAGACATTTTTTATTTTAGATTGAATTTGCTTTCCTAGTTTATTCATTGTGTGGATTTTAAAGTGTTTGCAAATTTTTGAATATTAAATCATACTAAATGGTTAGCCCAGTTAACCTATTTATGAAACTAAGATATTTAGACAAGGAGATTCTATGTCTCGATGGTTTCTTGTTACTGCTACAATCCTAAGTGCTCCGAACTTTGTAATATTCACCTATGCTATTCATATGATATTTTGTTTTCTTTAAGAGGTGATCACACTTCTATTGTTGTCCTATAAAAATTCTTCCAATTTTCTCAAGCCGTTGGTTTCTAAGCAAACAATGGAAAGATCTACTTTTTGTCAATTTTCTACTGAATTTCTCTCAAACAGAGAGTGTTTCCATTATATAGAGAACATAAAGATTACAAATCCCTAAAGATTCTATCCCTAGAGTAAGTTATTATATCACTACAATTTAGAGTTCGATCCATAAAGATCTACTATTCTATCTCTACAAATCTACCATTCAATCGCTCCAAAATCGCTATTCTATCAAAATATTTATATCTTTGATTTTAAAATAAATCGATATGATCATGCTAATTTATATAACTATATAATAACATTAATATATACAATTATTTAGATTTCCATCATGCTAAATTCCCCCTTCAAATTGATGCAGGTGGATGAAGAAGCATCAATTTGCTACTAGAAATTGATGGGATTGTCATGCCATAGATTTAGTAAATGCATCAGCTATTTGAAAATCAATTTGAAAATCACTGGATACATGATAGAGTAATGAATCCTTTATATATAGCTTCTCATATATAATGCCAATCGACTTAGATGTGTTTGGTCCTCTCATGAAAAACTAGATTATTAGTAATCTGAATAGCACTTGTAATATAATCATGGAGAGGGGTAGGATGAGATTGAGGAAGTCCATTCTCAGCAAAGTAATCCACGAAGCCATACAACCTTAGAGAAAACAGTAGAGATGCAATGATATTCAGCCTCTCTTAAAGATTTTGACACACGATCTTGCTTCTTACTATTCCAAGATATCAGTTACTCTCCAAGAAACATGCACCGACCAGTGATTGAACGATGAGTATCAGGGCATCCTGCCCAATCAGAATCACTAAAAGAATTAAGACGAATAGAAGAACGACTTGGAAAGAATAATCCACGAGTAGATATTCTTAGAAGATACTGAATGATGCGACGAACAGCCACCAAGTGGAGATGAAGGGGAGCTTGCATAAAATAACTAACTTGTTGAACTGCAAAAGAGATATTAGGATGAGTAATACTAAGGTAATTTAGACTCCAAACTAATTGTAGAAACTTAGTTGGATCAGGAAAAATATTGCCTTCCTCACGACGATACTCCACATTAATTTTCAATGTAGTATCTATGGAGGAGGAATTTTGACAGCCAGCAAGAGAATTCAGATCCTGAGCATATATGTGTTTGTTTAGAAACACATCTGGAGCAACATTATGAACTTCCAAACCTAATAAACTATGTAGGAGTACTAAGATCTTTCATATGAAAAGAAAATTTAAGATGTTGTTATAGGCTAGTCATTAGTAATGAATCGGTTTTTGTGATAATGCTCTCATCTACATACACCAAAAGAAGAACACAACCTACAGATGTTTTTTGAAGAAAAAAAGATGAGTCATATTTGGTCTGCTTAAACGAAAACTGTAGCAAAGTAGATCAAAACATATCAAAGCAAGCCCTTAGAATTTATTTTAATCCATACAAAGACGGCTTCAACTTTCATACACTTGATGTAGGCTTAAAAACAAAATTGGTGGAGGTTTCATATAAATATCTTCTTTCACATCACCATAGATAAAAGCATTTTTGACATCCATTTGATAAAGAGACTAGTATTGTGAAGCACCAATGGCAATAATAGTTCGCATTGTAGTCATTTTTGCTATGGGTGCAAATGTCTCCTCATAGTCCATGCCATAGTCTTGTTTGTTACCAAGAACAACCAATCTATGTTTGGATCGACAAGGAGTTACGGAGTTTGATTTAACAAACCCATTTAAATCCAATAGGGCGGACATTTGAAGGATATGAAACAGTGTCCCATGTGTCATTTTCTTTAATAGCAAGAAGTTCTTCCTCCATTGCTTTCTGCCAATAGTCATGCTTGGAATCTTGTGAGTAATAAGTTGTAACAAAGATGTTAGATAAAGTGGAGGTAAATCCATGGAAGTTTGGAGTACACAATACTCTAGTAGAGCACCGAGTAGGCTCAAAAGGACCAATGTAAGCCAAAATATTCTTGAACATGAAAAATACCTAAGATTCGGAACTAAGAAAATACGCCCACGTGAACCGACATCCTGCCTTGCTCTAGGCTCAGGAACTCATCTCTCCTCCTATCCCTCAATGTCCGGGGTATATACTTCTCCATAATCAAGCTAGAGAATGATGCCCAAGTCATAGGTGGTTTTTGTGCTGATTGACACTCAACATACGATCGCCACCACATTTTGGCATTCCTCTGAAATTGATAGGTCACAAACTCGACGCCAAATCGTTCTACTATGCCCATCTTGTGTAGTAGCTCATGAAAATCAACAAGAAAATCATAGGCATCCTCAGATTCAGCACCCTTGAAGACTGGAGGTTTCAATTTCAAGAACTTGCTGAAAAGTTCATGCTGATCACTTGTCATTATAGGCCCTGTAGTCAATCGAGGAAACGTGCCTATTTCCAATGAGGCATCCATGCGAGGAGCCACAATAGCTGCATGTTGTACTCCCGGAACCTGAGGTGCTGGTGTAGAAAATACTGGAGGTGTCTTTCCTTGATCAGATAACCCGCTATGATAAGCAAGAACCCGATTAATCATCTCTGGGGGTAGGTTGGGGTGGTAATTCTTCATTCTGCACTTGCTTATTCTCCCCTTCCTCACCCTCTCTTACTACTTCCTCAGTTGGTGGAGGAGTCACCGCCCTAGTACTAGATGGGCCAGGTGTTTGTCCTCTTCCTCTAGAGGACGTCCTCCCGCGACCTCTACCACGGCCTCTTGCCACTGCTCCTCTTCGAGTTACAGCCTCAGTGGCAGGTCCAGATGCATCTTTTCTTGCCGGCGTTGGTGTTGGCGCAGTTGTTGCTCTAGTTCTAACCATCTGCGAAATAGAGTGAAGATGGTCAGTTACCAATTTGTATCACCTAGATACCAATTGGATCCAAGTACTAGCACGAAAGAAAGAAAGAATGGAATTTTCTTAAAGTCATGTAGCCTCTCAAAGAAAGTAAAGGCGTCCCCCTACCGTTCCTCAAGACTCTACTAGACTCGTTCTTCTGTGATGACACCAACGAACCTAATGCTGTGATACCAAGTTTGTCACAACCCAAAACGAGCAGCGAATGGCACCCACACTTATCCTACTATGTGAGCGAACCAACCAATCAAAACCCCAACATTTCAACCATAATAAACAGAATATAATGCGGAAGACTTAAGAATCATTAACGAAATCAATTAATAGCTTCTAAAATTTAATACTTATTATTTCCCAGAATCTGGAAGTCATCACCACAAGAACATTCTATCCTCAATTACTAAATCTAAGAGTATCTAGGAAGCTAGGAACAATAGCTCACACTGAAATCTGATTATACTGAAGTCTGGCTAGAGTTGCGGTTGAGTCAAAGTCGATGGCACGTTTGCTGCACTCCACAAATAACAAAGAAAGAAACATACAAGTAGGGGTCAGTACAAGGTACAAGTACTGAGTAGGTATCATCGGCCAACTCAAAATAGAAAGAAATATATATCAGATAATAACATAAAATCGACTACCATACTCAACAGATAACAACAACAAGTACCATAACCATTGGCCACAAACCAAGCATATCTATGAGGCCTCACGCCTCCACACCATAGTCGTTTGGGAAATAGGTTCTTTAAATTTGAGTATATTAACCTGATTCAAGATTCATTCTTTTTACTATCCTGGTGTCGGAACGTAACACCCGATCCTCTACTATCCTGGTGTCGGAACGTGACACACGATCCTCTATTATCCTGCTGTCGGAACGTGACACCCGATCCACTACTACTATCATGGTGTCGAAATGTTACACCCGATCCACTACTAGTATCATGGTGTCGGAACGTGACACCCGATCCACTACTACTATCCTTGTATTGGAACGTGACACCCGATCCACTACTACTATTCTGGTGTCGGAACGTGACACCCGATCCACTACTACTATCCTGGTGTCGGAACATGACACCTTATCCACTACTACTATCCTGGTGTCGAAACGTGACACCCGATACACTACTACTATCCTGGTGTCAGAACGTGACACCCGATCCATTAACCTCATTCTTTTAGTTCATCAAGCCTTCTTTTATACTAAGGCATCATCATTAACAGAGAGGGTTTTTAGGTTTAAGCTTCGCAGCCTTATCTTTCCAACCCATTACAATTACATAATCACATCATGCAAGCATACAATTAAGCATATAGAAGACTTTACAGTACTACCCAATACATATCAGTCGATATTAAGAGTTTACTATGAAATAGCATAAACCATAACCTACCTCCATCAAAGAATCGTGATCAACCAGTCAACTTCTCCAATGCTTTGCTTTCCTTTTCGTTTCTCCCTCTCTCGTTCGTTCTCCCCTCTTCTCTCTGTTCTTTCTATTTTTCTTTATTCAACCCCTTTTTCTTTTACCCTAATTACCATATAATTAAGTATAAAAGATGGTAAAATTAACCGACTATTTATTTCAAAGTTATCTCCTTTAACCCCCAAGTAATTGAATTATTAACATTAAGCCACTAACTTTATAATCATAAGCATGAATAGTCCAAAACACCCCTTTAGACTTTTAACCAAAATCCGACCCAGTCAGGGTTACGCAGCCTGTGACAGGCCGTCGTGCCTGCGACGGTCCGTCCTGCTGAGTTGTCACAGAGTTCAGAGACTCAATTTCATTTAAGACCCTATGACGGTCCGTCGTGCCTACGACAGTCCATCCTGCCATGTCATCGCGAAGTTCAGAGAGTCGATATCAGTACCCAAATTTCCATAGTTTATTTGTTTTGGAACGAGACACCCTTGAAGGTCCGTCGTGCCCATAACGATCTGTCGTGGGATCCGTCGACCCAGACAGTTATTACCAGAATTAAACTTTACTGCTCAAAACGACTAAACAGGCCGTTACATCGGGCTTCTGTGCTTACTATTTATTTCTTGTATATATCGTTTTTCTAATAATTCATTTATATTTATCTTAAATTCGATTAAATCATTAAAATTATATTTTAATATATTTTGGGTTATTATACTATTATTATAAATTAACTCAATTTACATTTTTGTTTATGTTTTTCTCATCCTTGTAAAGGTCTTCACCATATAATAATTCTAACTTATGTTGGAGTATTATTACTTTATTTATGGAGAATATAATTAATTCTATCTTAGGGTCTTCTTATTTTATATTTTCTAACTTTTGCGTAATTTTCTCACTTCCTTTAATCCATTCTATTGTTTTTCGTTTTTTGTTATTTACTGGTTGTGCTCCTATTTTTTATTTACATGATGTTGTGAACCACCAGTGTGTTTTTGTTTTTATAATTGGGTATAATTTTTCTAAAAAAGTCATTCCTAATACTATATCTTTTGTAGTCAATTCAAAATAATATATATTTCTTCTATATTTAATATTTTATCCCATATTTGTTTTTTGATATTTTTTGTCTTATATGTGCTCATGCTTCCTTCATTATTAAATCATGTCGCTACTATCGAAGTTTTTAATTTTTTCTATTTATCTTCCGGCAAACAATTGTATTTACATATATTAGCTTCCCTTCCTGTATCTATCATCGATGTATAATATTTGTTGTAATATTTCTCTATTATTATCTTTGCAAGTATATATATTTTCATATTTTTATCCTGCCAAGTTCTTTTTTACTATTACTCCTTCATTTTTATAATTTATTGTAAAATGATTGTCTTCTAGATTATATGATTTTCCTTGTTCTAACCATTATATTTCTAAAATAATATTTTCATCTACTTCATATATTTTAAATTTTATTACTATTGGTACTCCCCCAATCATTATTTCCTTTTATGCAGATTCTTCGGCATACACTAATGCTTTTGATAGTTCGGGGCATGATTGCTCAGTAGTTATTATTACATCTTTCGTTACTAATTCTTTTGTAATATTATTTTCTTCTTGTCCTGTTTCGATTAATATTAAAAATTTATGTTGTTCCATTATTCCCATTATGTAATAATGATGTGGTTTTATTTAATCTTCCATTTATTTTTGTGGAGTTTTATCTATTCTTCTTGAGGTACTCATTTTTGATGATATTTGTGTTATTTCACAGTTTTTTTTTTTTTTGATGTGCTTAATCTTTCTTTTACAATTTATAAGTCTTCTTCTTTGTCAATCTCATTATAACTATAATTATTTTTATCTATGGCTCTTACAATCCTCTCAAAACGATCTTCTATTTTAATTTAATTTTTTGCTGTTATTTTATGTTTTACTTTTCGGGGCTAGTTCTATTCACGACATTTTTCAATATAATACTAGTGATTTATCTATGTTTCTATCATTTATTGCTACTGAGTAGTTATTGCTTATTATAAATTTAAATTTTCTGTATATGAGGTTACCTTTTACTGCATTTAATATACTTTTTTCTATGGGTTGTATGACACTATCATCCTCTATGTATATTTCTATGGGTGTATCTATTCCTTCTCTAAAGCATGCTTTTATTAGTATTTCTGTTCCTCCTAATTGTACATATTTAATGGATTTTTAGCCTTAATGTCTTGTATTTTTTTATTTATTATTCGTTTATTTTTTATTGGTATTTCGGCCTTTCCTTTAATGTATTTGCAATCTATCATATGTTCTCTTTGACTTACTACATAATATTCTTTTGTTGTCGTTTGAACCAGATTCTTATTGTTGGTATTTCGAATATTTTTTCAATGTTTAGATCTAATTTTTTTCCTTTTATTTGGTCAAATATATATTATTATCAAATATTATTTTTTGTTCTAAGGATT
Source organism: Solanum lycopersicum (assembly GCF_036512215.1). Classification (NCBI taxonomy): domain Eukaryota; kingdom Viridiplantae; phylum Streptophyta; class Magnoliopsida; order Solanales; family Solanaceae; genus Solanum; species Solanum lycopersicum. Next base: position 41,852,058 of record NC_090808.1, read on the forward strand.
CTTCGTCTTGATGTTCTTCATTATTTATTATTTGTAGATCTATTTCAGTCATTTGTTGTATTATAGAATTCATTATCTCATTCCATCTCTATATTGTTTTATCCATTTCATTTTCTGATATTTAATATTTGCTATCTTCACTTTCTAAATCATAATCCATATACTCTATCTACGCATATTTTTCATCGTTTATTATTATTTCTGATATTTATATTCTCATTGGATTTTAGTTAATTTACAGTCTCTGGCTATATTTCCTAATATTTCATAATTATAAAACATACATTCTGTGAGTTTTCTTTTTTGTATATGTGTTCTTTTGGTTTTGGAGTTTTTCACATAGTATCTTCTTGTCGATATTTTAAATTTGCAATTTGATCTGTATTTTTATTGCTATTTTTATAATACATATCTGTATGACCAAATTGAGGTGTTGTTTTATTTTTTCAACATGCCAAATTTTCTGCTAATGTTTTTTTTCATTTTTTTTCGTCTTTATGTTTTTCACACAGTTCCATAAATAATCGTTGCAAAAATTTTATTCTACCTCCTAAAGTATCTGTTAATTCTGCTTCGTTCAAAATTTTTTATGACTTTTGCATTAAAAGGTTCTTGTAATTTTGTAAAATATAATTTTATGATTTCTTTACTTTCTTCTGTGCTATATGTTCCTTTATAATAGTATTCCATAAATGCAGATGTATATTCATCTATGTAATATATATTACATATTGCTAATTTTATCATTAGATTCCGATTTTTGCATGTTTATTTATTCTATTCTTCTACCTCTGTTGTCATACTGCTAAATTCATTTCTTATCGCTACTTCATATTTATATAATATTTCCATAGTTGTTTTTTAACTTTCATCTGATAAATTTTGAAACCATAATTTTATTGTTCCTATAAGTTTTCTTTCTATATATCCATGTGTCTTTATTATTACTATTTTTTTAGCTATTAATTGTTTTGATATATATCCTATCCATAATTGGATTGTTTTATTTATATCTTCCACACACTCTAAATCTAGAAAATTATGTTGTTTAGTTTTTGGTTTAGGTGTCTATTTTTTATTCAATCTTTTATCGCATATAGTTTATTCCTTGTCATTGTGTCCATAGTTTTCATTATAATATTTCGGATTTTATTTTTTTGGATTGTTTACTCCTGATGTGCAAGTTTTTTCATCCATGTCCACGCTTCCTGTATTTATTTCTAATTTTCTTGCATTATCTATATTTCCTAATATTTCAATATATGTTTCGCTTGTTTCCGAATGTTATTCTAGATCATCGTTGTTTATTCATCAATTCTTATTTCGGGTCGATTATCTTGTTTAGTTTCTTCTTTTTAATCTAAATCGTATTCTAGTTGCAATTTTTCTTTGAATTTAATCATCTCATTGGCTAATTTTTTTTTTTGTTCTTTTTCTCTTTGTTTAATTTTATACATTTCTTATAATATTGCTAGCTCTTTTTCTAGATCTATTATTTGAGTATTGTTTACTACTTCTAATTATTGTACTTCCCTTTTTGCTTGTTGTTTTATATTTTCAATTTTCGTTTTTCTATCTATTTCTTCATTTTCTTTTATTTTTCTTATAATATCAGTTAAACTATCTTTTAATCTTATCATTTCATTTTCTAACATTAAATTTTTATTGCCACCTTTTTTCTTATATCTTCATCATAGATTAGAAAATATTATTTTAGTTTTTAATCCATCATAGTTTTCATATATTTTTTCATCTATCGCGTATTCTTCCTTATTCATTTATAGAATGCATTAACGTTTATATTCTAAACTTTTTATTTGCATTTCTAGTTAAAAAATAGTTTTTCTCTGTGGTATTATAGATTATTTCAAATTCTTGAGAATATGTTATTATAAGTCTATTTTGCCTATGTCTAATTCTTGTATTTTCGCTATAAGTATTTCAGTACGTTTTTCTTTGTATTTGTTATTCTCTTTAATCATTGTATCTTTAAAATTTAATATATTTTAATCTATTTTAGAGATATTATATATTAATTGATCTAATTTTATGCAATCTATTTTTGTGATATTGAGTTGTTTTTATTTCAGATATAGTTTATTTAATTTTCTTCTTATTTTTTTCAACATTCTACCAGTATATTCCTTACTATGTTTCGTACTAACCATAGCTCTGATAACTTTTTGGGGGGAGAGATAGAGTTTGTTAAAAAGGTATAATGTTTGCAAAAGACCAAATTCAGTCTTTTGTTGCAATTAAAAAATAGACACGTGAATATGGGTAAATTAACATCATAGGACATAGAGAATGACCACAAGTGTAAACTTTATTTAAGACATTTGAATTTCAGAGATTGACTTTTTGCATGTTGTCATATCACCCAAAGCATGTTCCACAGATTACTTAATTAATTGAACATACCAACATATAAAACTACAACATGGGTACAACATTCCGATTTGATTATTACAAACACAAAAGGCAATCCTTATAACGTTCAACTCCTCAAAATTGTGTATGCCAAATTTGTTCATAAAATGTAGACGGAGAAAAATCAGAGAATATTTGAAGAGAAACAAAAGTGGTGGATAATAATATTAAAGTACATAGCCTAGTTTATATGATAAGTACCTCATGTTATTGTTTTTGTATTGTTTCATGAATGTTCTCTTGGTGTTCAAAAGACACACATAGTGGCACAATATACACATGAAACATAGTACATTCGAGCTTCATCAGCTGCGAATAAACCCTTTTGGACGAGCAAGTTGCTGTTATAAGTTTACTTCAAGCAAAGGAAGATCATGGAAATCTTTGTTGATAATCAAGATGTAATTTAAACTGAAAATAATCATTTTTCATATGGAAAAATAAAAATATCAAGTTCAATCTTTATTTCTTGAGAGAGATGCAGAAGAATGTAGGCACAAACTTACAACAATAAAAAACAAATTTTCAAGATATGACTTTCATAAAAGACTTGGGGTTTTTACTCAAGGAGGAGTCTTGAAAGTGGTGCCTCAAAATCTAGATTTTAGTTTGGCCTTATGTTATATTAGTATACAACTTTAAAATATGATTAAGTTAAGATAAAAATGGATGCAATGTTGGGAAGAATTTAATTAGTTAGTTGCTGCATTTTACGCTTATGTTATTAGAGATAAGGTTAGCTTATTTTACTCATTTTCTTTAGATTTTGATGTTACGAATCTATGTATATGCATTGTAGTCATTATTTAAATAAACCAATGCAATGTAAGCTTGTTCTCTTTTCTTACTTTCTTTGTCAATATCTTTTTTTCTCCTACACTCATCCATCGTAAATTTAACAACAGGTTCGATAACTATTTATATTTACTACGTTTTACTATTATTTTGGTTATGATTAGGATTTGTTATTTAGGTTCAGCACCTGCGTATAAGAATATTGTGGATTAGAATTTAGGTTCAGCTCCCCCACATCCAAAAGTTACAGAGAGGACCAAGAAATCGTTGATCATTTTACTTCAACCTTAAAGTTCTTCCTAGTCATAGATAAGCGAGCAACTATTTAGTTTTCTTGATTCTATTCATGTTTTGAATATTTATTCACTTGAAATAAATTCTAAGAGTATAAGGTAAAATTATACTCTCTTTTTGACATAAAAACTCATTAATTATGAAGTTTAAGATTAATGATTGATAATGATGTTTAAAATTCATGTGAAATGAATAAACAAGAGAAATATGGGGAATGGGAATTGGAAATGACTATTGTAAATGAGCGTTATTGAATACATTAACTTTACTAATGCATCATTTATATTTAATCCATATATATATATATATATATATATATATATATATATATATATATATATATTAATGGATTGGATTGTCAAGCCTACCCCTTTTTTTTTATGAATCGAAGTTGTGAAATTTGATTTATGTATTGCAATACGTGCTCCACTTTAAAAACGATCAGTATGTGCAATTATTAAAATTGAAAACATGAACAATTGGGGTAAAAAGAACCAATTCGGCAAACTATCAAAGTTTTTTTACTACAAGCAATAAAATTTTTTATACTATTAATGAGATTTTCATAATATAAGAAGAAGATGCAATTTAACTTCTAGTTCAAAGGAAAAAATTATTCTAGTAATAATTCAACTTTAAGTAATGAAAATTACAATATTGGTGAATACAATAGTCCTTAAATGTAAGTAAATTATCATTAAAGGAGAAAACTAAAAAGATCTACAAAAAAAATTCAGGTTCATACAAAGAAAAAGGAAACTCATCTCTTTATATTTTGATGTAAGACCTTGTTTTTAATCATCTCGACGTAATTAGACAAGGTCTTAACACTTCTGCTTCAGTCTTTGAATTGTTGATTTTTCTAGAGATGTATTAGCTCTCTAACTTCAGCTGGAGTATTCAGCCATATTTGATGATTATTTCCTTCATATATTATATGACAAAGTATTGAGTTAGAATTTCAAGTAAAAAGTTATAAGTCCTTAATAGTACATTATTGTTTATCTCTGTAATTGGTTTTTCTACTCCTAATGATTTTGCCTTGGCTTCAACAATCACTTTGATTTTCCTACTTTTATATGTGGATATTTGTGTTGTGTTTAGTGCCCTATCTATAACTACAGAGGTTAAAGAGAGTTGCCACTAAATAAAAAGTATTAATAACTACAGAATAACTTTGATGCAACTAGTTTGTAAACGTCCATTTGTAATTAGCCAGTGAGTGATGAAATTATCTAGTAAATTGAATTTAGTATGTTCAAACTAGTTTGTCAAAGTCCTTTTGTACCCAATTAGGCACTTCATATGCAATTAGGTATTAATCTTCAATAAATCATTTTGTTATATTTCTATTGCAATTAATCTATCTCGCATTATTTTAACCCAAACTATAGATAAAAACAAAAGTGATACGATGATGACAATGTTATTGTTGCATTTAAAAAGTAAAATAAATTAAAAAGTTAGCATCCATTTTTATGAATTTCATTATACTAGTCTCGGGCACGTGCGTTGAATGTGTATCGATAATAATTAATAAAACTTATATTATTCTGAAGGAATATTAAGGTAAATCAACAGTGCCATGTGTACCTGATAATTCCCAGCAGAAGTCATCGATATGCTTTTTTTAAAGGTAGAGATCAAGTCCATCTTTGAATCACCAGGAAATATAGATATGTGTTCACAAACTAGAATTTTGCTTTGTGTGTTCATTAATTTTCTGAGAAACTAAATTCTTTTTTTCTTGGCTGAATGTTTGGATTTTGGTTTTTCTTTTTCACACACTTTCCTCTATCTTTTTCATGTTTCACATTTCCTTTAAAATACTCTTACTTGGAGTCTTTTAAGGAAGGGGCAGGAAAGTTACATTTATAACTATTCCGCCTTATCTTTTAAAATGATTTATTCAAACTAATTAATTAATTTATTAATAAGATAAGACACTAAAATGATCGAGTCGGGTCTCGGTCCACATAGGCGACAAATGACCCAAAACATACATTTCCCACTTCGCACATGGTGTACAAAACCCAAGTCAACATGATATCAATCAGACACACAATCGACAAACAGTTTGTGCGACCTGTGAGCATGAATAACTTACCTGAAAGGTTTTACAAGCTCTACATAAGAATCTAATCACATATTGAAAGAATTCAATATTATTTTAAGGACACTATTACACACAATACACCAGACGTCATGCATTACTTCAGTAGTTCCTTATTCGATCTTTGAATCGCTTAAATAGGGGGACTCGAGTTCATTTTTAACTTTATACAGACAATTAAAGTTGACTGTAATAGTCGGTTTACGTATACAAGTTAAATTGTTCATTTTAATCATCTTCCCTTTTTGCTCAAATCTATCTATTTCATATCAACTACTTTTATGGACATGTATTGCATTTCCGAATTGCTCATGGCTATTAGTAATATGCTAAAGTAGCAACACCAATTTAAACTTCAAGAAACGGTAAAAGTCAAAGGATATTTGATTCAAAAGTCATTTTTAACTTTTCAGGGTCTCACACAATGAAGAAGCATGGAATATTTTTCAATGAATAATTAATTGCTACACACAAGTGGCATTAAACATTTGCTACAATCTTTACACCTTAAATTGGTGTGTCTCTGATTCTTCTGATTATTCAACATCGTACAAACCTTGGTCTAAACAACTCAAGATGTTTAACCCTTGTTTCACTTTTTAGTGATCCTTAAGATCATTTCTTAGAAAAACTTGTCTGGATAATAAAACAAGTCATAAAATGGTGGTGAAACTCATCTCTTTACATTTCCCGACGTAACATGCAGTTGCTCGTGTGAGAGAGTCAATCTCGCGACTTGGTTGATGCATTTTATATATTACACATTATCACATGCATACTAAATTTAAACATGAATTAATTAGTGTTTTATATAGAAGAGAATATCATAACAATCATGTCAATTTACTATCATGATTGGGGTATAGACCCCAGACGGCACCGACGTCGTTTATTTCTCAGAGGTCGCAGACAAACCTACATACGTCATTCTTACTTCATCTAGATTAATTTTATTGGAAAATTTGAAACTTTTTGTTTCCTAGCATGCTTACTGAACATTCTATTACATATATAATTGTTCACCATCAACCATCTAACATTAAGATCATCAAATGAAAGAAATAGTTCATAGAAGCATTAAACGTGTACTTTCCAAAATGGCACCAATACAAAGTATAAATTGAAATGGAAAATAAAACACTAGGGGAAAATGATTCAATACATAAAGCCTACATCTAAGCTAGATAATAACAGTAGACAACCTCGAAAACATGAGGGCCTACCAAGTCCGTATGAAAGCTCCACGTCCGAACAACTGCAACGTCAACCTGTAAGATCTAGCATCCACTTGTGCTTCCACACAAAAATTTAGAGTTTTATGGAATTAGTACACACTTGTACTAAGTATTGGTACGTGCAAGCACACACCAAGGACATGCATGAGAAAGGATAGCTCTTTCCTAACAACATGGTTATAGAAAGTCAAGTCACTGTACTTGCAAAATTGAGATTAGGAAAGTTAGTGAACTTTCCAATTTTTTTTTAGAAAAGTTAGTGAGCTTTCCAAATTTGAATTAGGAAAGTCATGCAATGAGAGGAAGATGCATCATCAAACTTATCATTTTGCAAACGACACATAACATATTTCACATAGCACATATCATAGTTCATATAACACATAAAGTTTCATATAATTCATTCGTATGCCATGGACCTTGGAATCATGGACTTTACAGTAAGACTTCCCAAAAATGAGGGCTCAACATATGGGACCTCAACTAGGGAGTCTGCATTAGCAAACACAGATTCTACTTGTTTTATCCATACGTACTTCATTTTATTTCGTTCATGGGAAGTATAAACACTAGCTATACCTAGGATGTAGTTTAAGACATTCATCGGATTTGTTGTGCAATGACCAAGAATGACCTAATGTAATTACTTGAATTTAATTAACCTCATTTGAGGCTGGCCTTATTCATTCATTGGGAAGTTTAACTTTAACCGACATTGATCATCTGAGCATCAAGAAATCCAGTGTCATGAAACCCCACACCGAAAAGAGGTGGAACCACCGGCCAAAGCGACCCAAAACATGCTAGTGTACATGGGATTTGAACCCTGCCAGATTCCTCTATTGGCAATATAGGTTGGAAGACTTGGAGATATAAGAAAACCCATACCCTCTATGCTGGACAATCTCAACTCATGAGAGTTACGTGAACCTCCACCCTTCCTGAATGTAGGCATCACCGCTCATATCTAGTCTATTGGTGCTCAGTACAAAGTTCCATTACATTCAACTCATACGTCTTGGAAGCTGACTTATAGTACGAGGACGCCATAGCTCAATAGATGATTTCTCATGTCATCATTAATATTAAGTGTGTTAATCCCAATACTTTTGTTAGATTGTTCATAGAGATTGATCTCTTCCTTAACTTTACACTCTCATTGGTGAGTACGTTTTGGTAACATTTACTTACGATCATTTGAGATTGCTCTCATCTTTTACAGTAGACTCATATCATGTTGTCACAATATTCATCAACATTAGCACATTTTCTTTTCATAATTACTCACCCCTTTTTACGTGAATGTTCATTTCATCATATGCCAAAGCACTTGGCCATTTAGTGTGTTTCACATTCTTACTTAAACCTTCTAGGGTTTCATCACTTCATTATTTATTTCATCATTTTATTGTTAATTCCGTCATATGCCAATGCACTTGGCCATTTAGTGTATCTTACACTCCTACTTAACCCTTCTAGGGTTTCATCATTTCATTACATACATCTTAGGTTCACTTACTTTTAATCGGATGCTAGACATATGAGTCCATACATACAAGCCATGAGGCTTCATACAGAGGTTGTTAAGTTACTCATATTTTCCTAAGATTATGTATTACAAGAGTTATGTATCTTGTATGTATGCCAAGATCTCGATTTGGATCTAACTAGGTGGGATTATTCTTGAACATTTAATTTATGTATGATTTATGTATCAATATGGAAATTTGGACAAGAAAACCAAAGTTCGAACCCCTTGGACAATACTTACATTATTCCTTGACTTTAATTTTATTCTTCATGACATTGGAACCATTGATCGAGCCCTAACATCAACATTATATCTTTATTTTTCTCCTTGGGTTTTACTCTTTTTTGGCAAAAGGGTTGTGGAACCGAACCCCCACAACCCCTTTTTATTTTTCATTTAAAATATGTATTGTCCAATTTACCTAGACCAATCTTGGTTGTGAGATCAAACCCCCACGGTCGCTCTTCATTTAATTCATTATTTCGCTGAAAAATTGGGAGGTTTTGGGTTCGAACCCCCACAACCTCCTTATTTTATTTTAAATTTCGCTAGGGCTGTAAGGTTGTGCGTTCAAACTCCCAAAGACTCCTTATTTAATTTTTAAATAATATTGGCTTAGCAGCGCATTTCGTAGTGAGGTTGTGGGATCGAGCCCCCACAACCTCACTTTATTTTCTAATTTATTTCACCCTTTTACCTTTCCAGCCTTGAGGTCGCGGGTTCAATTCCCACACCTCCCATTTTATTTTTTTAAAGTTTTTCATTATCCTTACTCGCCTGTCCACCCTATTTCAAATCCCCCCAGCCCCATTTCTTTCTCTCTTGCGAGATTAAGGTTCCACACGGGTGAGGTCACATGTTCGAATCTTTGTGGCCTCACCCCTTTAAATTAATTTAATTTTACAGATTTCCCTTCTATATTTTAGCATAAACTGAACTTATATTTTTGGCTGTACACTTAATCATTTTCTTTAATTATTTTCATCAATATTTCCACTTGAAAACTTTGGAAGATTCATGGATCTTTTAACACTTTTTAGGGTGTATTTCATGGATTCGTTTAGCTAAACTATTGGCGCTCGAATCAGCCCCACTTCAATTTTTATGAACATCACGATTTACATAGGTTTATGTATGTAAAATGACAACCAAAACAATTATAAACATGCAGCCTTAACATGACCTCATTAATAGTAACCTTCTTATTGACATTTTTGCACATACATACAGTTACACAAACTTTTGAGTACATGGTTGCATTTTATACGATTTGAAGTATAGAACGTAAGCATAGTCATCACGAAAACATCACATACACATAAATATACCAGCAATCATACAAAACCTACAATTTATTGGGAGATAGTGATAGGGGCATGCAAGATAGAAAACAATCATTGTTTTCGAATGATTAATACGAACCTTAAAGGGTATCTTCGAAAAGGGACCAAGAGAAAAGAAAAACATTACCTTATTTTGACATTAAAAACATGAATTTTCTGCTCAAAAACTCCACTCAAGAACACGTTTAAGCCTCCTCAATATTAAGTCCCCTGGAATGACAACATCCCTTAGCCTGGTGTGCGACTAACATTTGTTTTCTTGTTATTTCGTGTGAGTTGTTCAAGTGTGAAGAACTTGGTTCATTTTTCTTGTTTTTTTTATTATTCTTGAAGAGAAATATAGTGTGAAAGAATGGGTGAAATTGGGCGTGAGAGTTGAGAGATAGACGTGAGAGAGTAGGAGTTATAATAGGCTTAGGAGTCTAGTTTAGGACTTAGTCAAATAAGGTGTTCTTAACTATTAAAAATTACATTTTTGTTTTATTTTGAATAATATAATGAATAATAATCATAAATTAATTATATTAATTCAATAGCTTCAATATAAATCACATTAATTCATTGCTTCCACGTAGGTTCAAACTCGGGTGAAGCAAGACTTCACTTCAAATGCTCAATATCGGCTATCTCTCCCAAAATTTCCCCACAACCATATTAATTAAATAATTAATTATATATTTTGGATAATCTAGAAATTATTCTTAGCTTGGAAAAAGACTATTTTACCCCTAGACCCTCTAAACCTTAGATTTTCTCTTTTGAAGTCCGGTATAGACTCCTTCGAGTAAATCTTTGTATTCGAGAGCCCTACATGGTTGGAACAAACCTCTCCTAGCTCAACTAACTACCCTAGTTAGTTGGATTAGATGTAGCAAGGGTTCCGAAGTCTGGTTCTATGCGCATCAATCCGTGTGAACCCTGGTCTAATCATAGGCATTCTTGACACATTAAGTATCACATAGTATATCAATTTTTAGGATTGTTACATTATCCCCCCTTAGGAACATTCGTCCCCGAATGGCACTATTCTTTACTAATAATAAGTAAGTCATTTATAGGATGTATGCATACATAGGTAATTCAGTACTCCCTATTGGTGAATATTTGATTCACATATTCACATGATGGTGCACATCCTTTATACCTACTAGAAGCTTCAAATTAATAGACTAAGGAACTCTTTCCTAAACTGGTCTCGTCAAAGCATACAATATTACTAAACATAAGTCATACAAATCAGCAGCCAACATGATGACTCAAACGTATTAACCTCATACTAGTGCATAAATACCATACACAGTCAAATACATGAAGGACTAATTAACGCTACTCACTCAAGACTTCACCAGAAGTGCCTTCCCCTACACATCTAGATTTGAGTGCGAAGAATTGTTGCCTCCTTGGAGCCTCTCCACATTGACCATTAGACTGAACTCTCTCCTTCCCTTGTTCTTGACTTCTAAAAATCGGACAATCCTTCACCGTGTGACCCGGTTTGTTACAACTATAACAAGCATTAGTGCCCATCATACACTCTCCTCCATGTAGTTTGCCACACTTCCTGCTAGGTGGTCTCTCCTAAGGTGTATCTACTTCATTGTTTCTCTTAACTCCAGACTCTGAATTCCTATCATGGAGACCCTTGTATGAACTTTACTCCCCTTGGTGGAAGAGTCCCTTCTTAAAACTGGGCTAACCCGGATTTCAGTACTACTCTTCCCTGAAAAATTCTCTGCAATTTGCCTTAACCTGTTCCCTTTCCTAGTGTGTTTCCTCTTTTTGCTTTTCTCCACCTGCTAGACATGGACCATAAGCCTCGAAAGGTCATGTTGTCATGCAGCATAGCTGCCCTCCACTCCTTGTTGAGATCCTCAGTAATTCCTGTCAAGAATCTACTCATCTCGTCTCTACTGTTATACACAAAAGATGTAACATACCTTGATAATTTAACAAACTTCAGTACTCATGTCATTTTTGTTTTTTGATACTAACGAAAATAGTATACCTTGAAAAACATCATGGAATAATCCCTGACTGTCATTGATCCCTGCTTAACGTTGATAAACTCCTAAACCTTAGCCTTAATCATCTGCCTGGGAAAGAATCTCCCCAGGAAGGTTGTCTTAATCAACTCCCAAGTGACCGGAACTCCACTCAAAGCTTTTCTATCCTGCGACATCTTGCACAAAGTCTGTGCAACATCTTGAGCTGATAGGAAGATAACTCTACTTTCTCAGTATCACTGGCCCCCATTTCCATCAAAAATCTTATGCACCTCATCCACAATTACTGGGGTCCTCTGAAGACTTAAACCTTATGAAAATAGGAGGGTTCATCCTCGTGAAGTCTCTCAGCCTGTCATCCATTCTACGCACAGGAGGGTTCTCCCCCTCAACATTCTGCCGGTTGACCATGGCAGTGATGGCCTGGGCCTGCATAGTGATAAAATGTGCTATCTGTGCGAGATATGCCCGTACCTCCATATCTATCAACCCAGCTGGGTTAACCATCATAGGCACTCCTTCAGCTAGATCCTAGGGTGGAACTTGATTGTTCCCAACATGGATTGATTTTAGACATCCTCATAACATCAGGAAAGTCAAACATTAGGAAAGGCACGATAAGATTAGAAGAAGGGAAATTTTCCTGCGCATGACGTTGTCTTTAATCCAGGATAGTGGTGCACTTCACTACCATGACTTAGAAACTACTCAATATGGTTGATTTGAACTTATTATCCTCGGAATTTCACCTACCACTCTACTACAAACATTGTCATAATCAGGGTCTAGTCCCCAGACGAGGCCGGCGTCGTTGACCTCTTAGAGGTCATAGACAAGCCTATATACGTCGTTCTTACTTCATCTTGATAAATTTTAGAGGAAAAAATGAAACTTTTTATTTTCTAGAATGCTTACTAAACATTCTATTACATATATAATTGTTCACCATCAACCATCTAATATTAAGATCATCAAATAAAAGAAATAGTTCATAGCTGCATTAAATGTGTACTTGCAAAAATGGCATCGATACAAAGTCAGAAATGATGAAACACTAGTGGGACATTCTCCACTAGATAAAGCCTACATGTAAGCTAAATAGTAACAGTAGAGATCCTCGAAAGCATGAGGGGCTACCAAGTCCGTATGAAAGCTCCACGTTCGGATAGCTGTAATGTCAACCTGTAAGCTCTAGCGTACACCTGTGCCTACACCTAACAATTTAGAGTTGTATGGAATTAGAACACACTTGTACTAAGTATGGGTATGTGCATGAATACAACAAGGACATTCATGAGAAAGGATAGCTCTTTCCTAACAACATCATTATGGAAAGTCAAATCAGTGGACTTGCCAAATTGAAATTAGTAAGGTTAGTGAACTTTCCAAATTTGGATAAGAAAGTCAGTGAGCTTTTCAAATTTGGATTAGGAAAGTAATGCCATGAGAGTAACATGTATCATCAAACTTATCAATTTTCAAACAGCACATAACATATTTCACATAGCACATATCATAATTCATATAACACATAACATTCCATATCATTCATTCGTATGCCGTGAGACCTTGGAATCATGGACTTAACATAAAGACTTCCCAAAAATGAGGGATGAACATATGGAATCTCAAGTAGGGAGTCTGCTTTAGCAAATATAGAGTGTGTTTCATTTGTTTATATTTACTTCATTTAATTTCATTCATGGGCCAGTGTAAACACCTACTATACCTATGATGTAGTATAAGACTTTCATCGGGTTCATTGTGCAATGACCAAGAATGACCTAATGTCATTACTTGAATCTAACCCACCTCTTCATAATCCTATCCTAACACCTTTGGTATCATTCGTTTAATTATGTGCATCATTTGAGGATGGCCTCATTCATTCATTGGGAACTTTAACTTTAACCGGCATAGATCATGTGAGCATCAAGAAATCCAGTGTTATAAAACCCCACATTGAAAAGAGGTTGAATCACCGGCCAAATGGACCCCAAACATGCTAGCGTACATAGGAATTGCACCCCGCCAAATCCCTATATTGGCAGTATAGGTTCGAAGACTAGGAAATATAATGAGATCCATACCAGGCATGCTAGACAGTCTCATCACATGAGAGTTACATGAACTTCGTCCCTTCCCCAAATAAGGCATCACTGGTCATATTTAGTCTATCGGTGCTCAGTATAAAGTTCCACTCCATTAAACTCATACGTCTTGGAAGCTGGCTTCTAGTAGCTCAATAGATGATTTCTCATCTCATCATTAGTATTAGTTGTGTTATTTTAAATACTTTCATTAGAGTGTTCATAGAGACTGATCTTTTCATTGACTTTACACTCTCATAGCCTCATATCATGTTGTCACCACTTTCATCAACATTAGCACATTTGCTCTTCAGAATTACTTACCCCTTATTACGTGAACGTTCATTTCATTATATGCAATGCACTTTGTTATTTAGTGTGTTTGACACTCTTACATAACCCTTCTACGGTTTAACCACTTCAATATTTATTTCATTATTTCATTGTTTATTTCGTAATATGTCAATGGACTTTTCCATTTAGTGTATCTTACACTCGTAACTAACCCTTTTAGATTTTCATCATTTCATCGCATACATCTTAGGTTTCCTTATTTTTTATCGTATGCTAGACTTATGGGTCTATATATACAAGACATGAGGCTTCATTCATAGTTTGTTAAGTGACACGTATCTTTCTAAGATTATGTAGTACAAGAATTATGGATCTTTTATGTTTGCCAGATCTCGATTTTGATCTAAGTAGGTGGCATTATTCTTGATCATTTAATTCACGTATGAATTATGTATAATTATGGAAATTTGGACAAGGGAACCCAAGTTCGAACACCTTGGACAATACTTACATTTTTCCTTGACTTTATTTTTAGTCTTCGTGACATTGGGACCCTAAATCGTGCCCTAACGTCAACATTTAATCTTTATTTTTCTCCTTATGTTTTCCTCTTATTTGGTCGAAGGGTTGTTGGATCGAACCCTTACAACCCCTTTTTATTTTTCATTTAAAATTTGTATTGTCCAATTAGCCTAGACCAAGAGGTTGTGGGATCAAACCCCCACAACCTCTTTTTAGTTTGTTCATTATTTAGCTTGAAATTGGGAGGTTGTGGGTTTGAATCCCCACAACCTCCTTATTTTATTTATAATTTCGCTAGGGCTATATGATTGTGGGTTCGAACCCCTACAACATTCTTATGTTACTTTTAAATAAAATAGGCTTAGCTAGTCATTTGGCAGTGCGGTTGTGGGATCCAGCCCCCACAACCTCACTTTATTTTCTAATTTATTTCGCCCTTTTTCCTTTCCATCCTTGAGGTCGTTGGCTCAATTCCCACACCTCCCATTTTATTTTATTTTTATAGTTTTTCATTCTCCTCACTCGCCTGTACACCCAATTTTGAATCCCCCCCATCCCCATTTCTTCCTTTTTTGCAAGATTAAGGTTCCACACATGTGAGGTCAC
This sequence comes from Solanum lycopersicum, assembly GCF_036512215.1. Classification (NCBI taxonomy): domain Eukaryota; kingdom Viridiplantae; phylum Streptophyta; class Magnoliopsida; order Solanales; family Solanaceae; genus Solanum; species Solanum lycopersicum. The sequence continues at coordinate 41,867,314 of NC_090808.1, forward strand.
AGGTTCAAATTCTGTTGCCATCACCCCTTTAAATTAATTTAATTTTCCAGATTTCCCTTTTTTATTTTTGCTTAAACTAAACTTATATTTTTGAATGTAGACTTAATCATTTTCTTAAATTATTTTCATCATTATTTCCACTTGAAAACTTGGGAAGATTCATGGTTGTTTCACATTTTTGGGGTGTATTTAATGGATTCGTTGAGCTAAATTATTGGCGCTCATATCATCCCTACTTCTATTTTTAGGAAAATTACTATTTAAATAGGTTTATGTATGTAAATTACGACCAAAACAATATTAAACTTGAAGCCTTAACTTGACCTCGTTCACAGTAACCTTCACAATAACATTTTTGCACATACACACACCTGCACAAACTTTCGAGTATATGGTTGCATTTCATACGATTTCAAGTACACAATGTAATCATAGTCATCACGAAAACATCACATATAATTAAATCTACCAGAAATCATACCCAACCTACAATTTATCGGGAGCTAGTGACAGGGGCATGCAAAAGGGAAAACAATCCTCAAATTCGAATGCCTAATATGAACGTTAGGTGGTTTTTTCGGAAAGGGACAAAGAGATAATAAAACCCATAACTTATTTTGATGTTCAAACCTTTAATTTTCTGCCGAAAAATTCTACTCAAGACCATGTCTATGCCTCCTCAATATAAACTCCACACGAATGACAACCTACCTTAGCCTAGTGTGCGATTAACGTTTGTTTTCTTGTGATTTCGTGTGAGTTCTTAAAGTGGGAAAAACATGATTTATTTTTCAGATTTTGTAACTTGAATTGGCAAAGAAATATCGTGTTAAAGAATGGAGAGATTGAGCGTGAGAGTTAAGAGATAAACATGAGAGAGTTGAAGTTATATTAGGCTTAGGGATGTAGTTTAGGACTTAGTCAAATAAGGTTTTCTTAATTACAACAAATCTGATTTTTATTTTATTTTAAATCAGTTAATAAATAATAATAATTTATTAATTATATTAATTCAATAGCTTAAATAAAAATCACATTAATTCATTGCTTCAACATAGGTTCGAACCCGGGTGAGGCAAGACTTCACTTCAAGAGCTCAATTTTGGCTATCTCTCCCCCAATTGCCCAACCACCTTATTAATTAATTAATTATACACTTAGGGTAACTACAGTATTACCCTTACAATGTAAAAAGACCATTTTACCACTAAACCCTCCAAACCTATGATTTCCACTTTTTAAGTCCGGTAAAGACTCCTTCGAGTAAATCTTCGTATTCGAGAACCCTACATGGTTGAACCAAACCATTACTAGATTAAGAAACTCCCCAAATTAGTTGTATTGCAAGTAGCAAGGTTTTCGAAGCCTGGTTCTACGCGCATCAGTCGGTGTGAACCCTGGTCTAATCATAGGCATTCTCGACAAATTAAGCATCACATTGTATATCCATTTTTAGGGTTGTTACATTTACAATACTAAAATAGCATCGTATTCTACGTAAATCTAGAGTCTTAACATCTTATTAAAACAATTCCCTAGATATGGTCTTCTTAAAAAGGATCAACTATCATTTCACGTGTATGAATGTATTGTAAATATATTTCTCCACTTTCCACGACGTGTCTCACAAAGTTATACTTCATGTCATTGAGTTCGGTTCTTCTGTCATACTTAGGATACTTTATGTACGCGATAGTTGCTTGACTATTTTAATATAGATTCATTGGACCCATAGAATTCTTTTCAAAATTCAAATACTCAAAGAATCTCTTTGGCCAAAAATCTTTTTTAAATACAAACACACATGCCACAAATTCATATTCCATGGTTGAAAGAGATATTCAAGATTGCTGCTTACTTTTCCATTAAATAGTACCACCATTTTGCAAGAAATAAACGCAACATGTTTATTTTCTATCATCCGGGTCACCAGCCCAATCAACATTTGTATATCTTTTTTTGAATAAATCAGATCCACTATAACGCAGTGTATGATCTGCAGTTCTCTTTAGATATTAGAATATTCTCTTTACAACTTTCCTGTAATCTTTTATAAGATTTTATTGATACTTGCAAACTAGACTCATGACATACCAAATGTCTGGGAGAGTACATATCATATCATACATTAAACTCCCGACAACACTAGAATAAGGAACTCGAGACATGTCTTTCTTTTCTTTTTTAGTCATTGGACCCATTTCAAGGCTTAAAGTTTCACTCATTTTTACAAGAGTATCCATTATTTTATAACTATTCATTTTCATGAGATAAACTCAAATAAGTTTTGGACCAATTACTTTAGATCTTAACACCCAATACGTAGTCTACTTCGCCTAAATCTTTCATATCAAATAATTTTGATAGCCATGACTCAACATTTTTACATAATCGAAATTATTTTCAGCCAATATATCATTCATGTAAAGAGAAAGAATGACAAAATTTCCATTGGACTTTATCACATAGATACAATGGTCTTCATAGATCATGGTGAAATCAAATGACATCACCTCGTTATGAAATCTTAGATACTGCTTTGAAGATTGCTTTAGGTCATAAATTAATCTTTTAAACTTTCATACTTTCTTTTCTTGACCTTTAACAAGGGAACCTACTTATTGTTCTATGTAGATTTAATCTTTTAATTCTCCATTGAAAAACACATTCTTTAAATCCATTTTGGATAATTTTAGATCTAAACGTGTAACAACAGCTAATAGTAGTCGTATAGATTTAAACATCATAACTGGTGAAAAAAATTCTTCTTAGTCTATTTCAACTTCTTGAGTAAAGTCTTTTCAAACCAAGCGAGCTTTTCGTCTTTCTATTAACCCATCCGATTAATGTTTAACTTTAAAAATCCATTTATTTGTAATATCTTTACGTTCCTTAGGAAAAGCCAACAAGATCACAGACTGTTGGTTTTCATGGACTAGAATTCTTTTTTCTTCACTTATAACTATTCATCTCTTTTAGGCTCGATAAGGCCTCTGTTACAGAAATAGGTTCATCCAACACTTTAGGTGGTAACAAGAAAACATAATCCCCAGTTTCATAAGATCATTTAGATAAACATTTTCTTTTACTCTTACAAATCTGAAGTTCAGATTTCTCGATAGGATTTCGGGATTCATAATTCCCACTTGGACGAGGAATGATTTCTTAATCCATTAATATCAAATATGTTCGACAATATCATCTAATCATTAGATTCCACATTTCGTACATAGATTATACTTCATCTATTTTAACTTCTTTGGTAAAATCATTTCCAAAACACCTGAGATCTCATGATATAATTTTAGTAATACCTCTATCATCCAATTCAATAATTAACACATACCCTTTGGAACATTCCGAGTGCCTTATAAATGTACATTTCTTTCCTTTCGCACTTATTTTATCAAACTCACTAAAACAATCTTTAATACCCTTTTTGTTGAGGTGTATAAGGAGTAGTTATTTTTCTTATAATACACTTTTTAATACATAACTTTTCAAATGAAGAACCATTTGACCTATAACACCTTGAACTATATTTTGTTTACAAATTTAGGTCATCGTCAAAAGACCACAACTTTTAGAACATAAGGAGTTAAGTGTCCACTGAGTTATCAAATTGAAGTTATTTTAAAAATCTTTCCAATGTTGTTTACTAAATTATGAGTTCCGATGAACATGTTATACCCATCTGACTTAAACTTCTCTAGTTAAGACATTTCATATGTTTTAAGGAGATATTACCAAGCATTTTTTCATCCAAACCGGGGTCCAAACTGAATAGTTATGTTTCCATTCATTCCTAAACATTTAGGGTTGTAATATTGAAGATTCGAGAAAAATAAACATAGAAAATTTAAGAACCTTTACGTACCAACCACAAACTGTAGTTTGGACCACATACCATAGGTATAGGTCCATCGACTACGCATCCTGTAAGGTCCAGAGTTGGTCAAGGAAGCGGCAACAACGACATAACCAATGGACCATCGGGTAGAACAGGGTGCATGGTCCTAGACCTCAAATTCATGGTTTTGACCCCAAAAAATGGACCAACTGGAATTTTTAAGACCCCTAAATTAGTTCAATCAATTCATCCCCCTAAAAATCCAACGGAAGATCAAAGTTCTTTCTCTCCAAATATTTCTCTCTATATAGGTTGAAGAAGAAGGGTAGAAGCTAGTGTTCAAGGTCAAGTCTCCATTCTGCAATTGCATGTGGGCTTTGAAACAAACGTGTGATAACTTTATTCCTCCATGGAATACCTGCATCCATGGGGCCCTTAAGACTCAACAATTAAAAAGTAGAAATTTCCCAATTTGACTCAGGGTTTTCTCCTAGGTTGTGGGTATTGATTACTGTTGATCAAATTGATTGGGTTATGAGTTTTTATTCATGATTTGATTTGATTGCATATTTTAAAGATGAATTTACATGTACCATGATTAACCCATGTTTTAAAAGTGAAATTTATGTAAATGGGTTTTTATCCATTAAGGAGGAATTTATGAATTTAGATGTATTCCTAATGGATAAATGAGGTACATTATGTTTTGGTTTGAGAGTTAATTATATATGGTGGTTATGATATATATTGATTTCATTGTGAAGTATATGTTATGTATTGTATATTATTGTTGTAACTCTTGGTGGAAGGGGTAGTTCAAACTTGAACTACTTATATACTAATGGGACAGACTTCCTCACACTGATTGATCTTTCGTTAAAAGTTGCTCATTTTTATAGAATTAAATCTAAAAGAATAAGAAAATGATGAGGCTATAGGTGATTACCAATCCTCTTAAATAGAAGTATATGAGGTATTCCTCATATTCAATAGAATAAGATAGGATACGACTACCCTTATTCCTTAAAGTTGATAAAGAGTTGACTAGCAATGTTTCTATAATGAAGTTCGACATGTAGGAGATTACCTATGGTCCCTTATAGAACGACATTGGGGAGCGTACCCATTATCCTAATTCATGTTTTAAATGGAGGTGAGTACCCATGATCTTTTATGTAGGGAAAGAGGAGACTACTGATGATCCTCTATATGAAGGCAAGATTTGATTCCCCGTGTTCATAAAAGATAAGTTATATATGTATGATAGATCATGAATTTGGATGATTTATTATGTTTCTCTCTATGATAACCAAGACTAGTAGAGGATACCCTTGTGTAGTGTAAGTATGATTTGAGGTTACTTTATGAAGTACTTCTTATATATTCATATGATCTATTATGTGCAATGATTATGCTTATGAATTGTGTTGTCGAGCTCTTAAGTTTATGTTGAATTTTATGCAAGTTATAATATATAGTACATTCTTATACTAACGTCCTCTTGCCTATATTTCTTATGTAAATGTAGGGTTTGGCATTCCCAAATCTCAAACCTGTGGATATGATCTATAGTAGAGGAAATTTTGAAATTTTGGGAGTAATCGTATAATTAGCTTTTATCACCATTTGTCTTGTGTTCTTTTTGTTTTAGTATTGAACATTGTTGTATGGGTTGTATCCCGAAATTCTATTGTATCAGATCGTTTTTGAGAAAAATGCACTATACTTTAGCTTCGTTTTATAAAATATTGATATAATGAAATGTATCTTTAAATCATATCGAATTTCTATTATCTTTACTATGAATGAAAATTGTCACATATGAGGCCTCTCGGGGCCTTTTATGCTATGTTACGTCTAAAGGGTGCCCCATGTTTGTGACAAACTCTGTAATTAGATCACAAGGCTTAGAAAGGTTATAGGATGTCTCAAAACGCAATTTAGTATAGTCTTGTTCATCAGTTTGAAGCAAGACACATTCATGAATAAGAGGATATATGATGTTTAAGAAAATTCACATCTTTGTTCACTCTAAGTCGTGCAATAGTGTTTTACTCTATGATGTATTTCTCATAATCCTTACCTTGCACTCCACAGAATATGACCACTTAGAGAGTTTTTGTTTGAAGAGATGAGGGAGAATAGATTTGTCAAGAAGCTCCTTCTTAAGATCTGTTTGACCCTTTGTCTGAGCAAGTGCCTTATGTAATGTTTAGGACTGCTTTCGAAGTGTTAGCTTAAGACTTGAATGACCAAGCCAATAGGTAAATTGTAGTCCCTATGAATCCTAATGTGAGTACGACGACATCTAGAGTGAGGTACTTTATTAGGATGAATCCTTTTGAATTTTATGGTCCGACGTTTGAAAAATATCGTCAAGAATTCATCAATGAGGTTTATAAATGGTTGACTATTATGGGAGCGATTCCAGTAGAAAAAGGGAAAATTGGCTGATTATCGACCAATGGATGTTGCACAAATTTGGTTCAACCATTGGAAAGAAGCAAGACCATTTTATATAGGTCCCCTATAGTGAGGAAAAAATGATTGAATTTATTAATCTCAGACAAGGGAATATGAGTGTGAAAGAATACGCTTTGAGGTCCACTCAATTTTCAAAGTACGCTCCTTTTATAGTTTCCAAACTGTAGGCCAACGATGAACATGTTCGTTTTGAGTCTGTCCGAATTTATAGTGAAAGTTGTCATACGACTATGCTTTAATAACATGGATATTTCTCGTCTCATGTTTCATTCCTATAAGATTTAACATATGAAACTTAAGGGAAGGTCTAGGGACACAAAGAAGCCGAGAACCCGCGAGGGTTCTTTCTCTTAAGCTAGGTCCAGTGGACATGGCTCTCCTAGGTAAAGAAAAAGGTTTTCCTGGAACAGTTCGGTCACATCAGGTTTACCCCCTAGACGTAACCGTCGTCATCGTCTTTTCTGAAGGACTAAAACTAGCCTCTTAGTTTAATGTCATTACATTCGTAGGTTGAAAAATGCGGAAAAATTAAAAACTTTCATTATCACTACTTGGAGGTTTACATAGACCTCTACATACACATAATATATATTCATATCGAGTAGACATATACCCTTCATATAGGAAGGTTAAATTACCTTCTTCTTTTGTTGCACATACATATATAAGAATATATAAATAGTCTCAATGATTGTCTCATCTCATGCCATCTAAATGAATCTCATAATATGGGCATATCCTTTACATCAATTCAACATGACCATGTATAGGTGGTACAAAACTACAATATTCAAATAACAAGGAAAGTAATGATAGAGTAAGTAAGCTCATAAAGAAATCCAAAGCTAGAAGATGGCATTGCCGTCGAAAGTTGAGGACCTACCCCACTTAGATAAAAGGAAGAATCCAAGCCTTCAACAATGAAGCCTCCCAAAACTCTTCAATAATCGGTACCTAAAATGTTTGGGGTAATGGGAAGAAAATAAGGTTAGTATTCCACATGTACTATGTAGGAGATCTAATGCACACATACGAGCAAATTATGCAAAAAAGGAACTTTTAGTTAAATAATGTCGTTTTACTCCTTTAAGAACTTATGCACAACGAATAGTTAAGGAAGTCAAATATATATCAACACGCTTGAACCCATAATATCGTATACTCTATCACCATGTAATATCATCACAAGCATGAATAAGAGTAATCACATAAATCGCAAATTAAGGTAATAAATCATAAATTCCCATAGAGTCAACAAGTGCAATGACCAAGTAAATTCCCATAACCCTACATAATCAAGTCACTAAGCAATAAGTATAATTAGTATCATCATCATGATATAAAAATATTTACATTTAACACCATCCATATACATAATATTAACTTCCCAAAGCACAAATCAAGTAAACTAGTGAAAGGAATAGGTAGAGTCCTATACCCCTACCTAGCTAAGTAAAAAACCCTCATGTCACTTTAGTTAGTCTATACTTTGTTCTTTAATTTTTTTAGGGAACACTCGCTTGAACTGACATAGACCACATGATGTTAATGTGGAATCCGGTGTCAAAAGAGCTTACACCGATGTAAGGTGGTCTACCGGCCAAGGTAAAACCTCATATAAACATAGCTTTCTAGGTAGATCCACTAGCTAGTATACTATGGTAGAAACATAGATTATGGAGCTCTGGTGACCATGGAAATATCAACTCTAAACCCTATATTGGGTCATGAGGTTATCCACACCGTGAAGACCGTACTGAACCCTACCTTCCGTAATTGGGGATGTGTCATTCCCTCACCTAAAAGATAACTCGGTGCTAAGCTAGGACCCTTTATTGAAATGTATTTGAGTGTTTATTAACAATCATAACATAGTTTTAATCATAGAGACCCCTTGTATAATCACCATCATCAATAGCTCAATAAGAATTTTATGAGTATAAATTCATTCATCACAATTTATATAAGTGAGGTTAACACTTTAGCATTTCATAACATATTAAACCATAGTGATAGTTTTCACAATCCTAATATCAAATAAACCTTAATCAACCTCACAACATAGTCAAGACATTTCAAGTCAACATCATACCACCACCGGTCCTAGTAAGGCATACTCCAATGTAATATCATAGCTTAACAAAAATTAATCACCATTGGAAGTAAAGATAGAGATAATAAGACTTACCAAGTCTTCCTCATAGTCTATCATCAAGGTTTGACCATCAATCCCTAACTCAACCCAACATGGGGAGTAACATCATCACACAATGATAACCAATAAGATAACAAGGCCAATTGCATCTCTATAACACAATTCCTCTTTACATCACAACTTGAAACAACCTACATAGGCTAATATCACATTTTAATTCAAAACCTAAATCACATCTCAAGAACTAGCATGATAGGCCTATAATTTATCTTAATTTAATCATAATAGCACCACAGGGTAGTAATCAAATCAACAACCAACTAAATTGAATGATCACAATACAATAAAGATAGAGAGTCATACTCTTCAATTTATACCAAACCATCAACTGTTACAATAAACAAGTTCAATTACATGTTAATCTACTCAGTATAACCTAAGAATTGAATTACATGGTTATTCAATGAAACCCATAGGAAAACTCTACTTTTTGAAATCTATTTTGAAGGAACCCTTTGAGGAAAGGATATAAAAGGTGAATAGAAACAATACCTTAATGTTTCTCATCAATTTCATTAAGAATCCACCTTTTTCCGGCCCTCAATTCACCTTCCAAGCTAAGCTTCTATGGAGTCTTCCAAGTAGAGAGGGAAAGAAGAGAGAAGGAAGAGGGTTATTTTGAGAGTTGTGTTTTGATTAATGAGGGTTGAGGGTATTTATAGCAGGACTTATTCAAATTAATAGTCTCTCTTTAATCCCAACAAACCCCTAAACCACTTAATTGATTAAATCAAGGTAATTTAAAATGTGAAGGAATTTGTAGAACCCATAGACGAGAAATCGATCAACTATCTGTTGGTCCACCGATGGTCCGTACTGCATATCCGTAAGTTCGATTAGAGTCTGTTGCAGGCGAGGATTTTCTCCAATTTTCTAAGTGTGAGACGACGGTGTCATCGACGCCCTATTCATCCACTAACAGACCGTAACCTTCATTTCTGCATTCGATTGATGATTCTAGGGACTATGCAGGTGAAGGGACCTTTTCCACTAGTCTAGGTGTTGAAGACGGTTGCATCTACGCCCTGTAGATCCACACACGGGCCGTCGTTTGTCCCGTCAATGCACACTGCAAGGCAGTGCTGCATCAAACTTCATGGGTCCCCCCTCAAGGGCCCTTGGTTGGTTCTTGGGGAGTCATACCCTCGCGTTTCAACCATGTAACAACTTGAACACCCATTATCTACCTTTCCACCTGTTTTTGTACATTTCTGAATCCTAAAAGTTAGTCAAAAAGTTAAGGCATACTAACATCCCTTTGAACTAACTTTCCGAACATTTTGGACATTTTGGTTCATAAACCTCCTAAAAGACCCATATTCATTAAAGATGGATTAAGAAATAGAGTTTAGACTTTATGACACCTATGTAAGGCTTTACAATGAGTGTTGTATTTTTAAGGTGTTCCAAGTCCCTCTAATGCTACTAAGCTAAACGAGTAGAGTGTGTCTAACCTTAATCTCCAAGGAGAAATATTAGTGGGCTTTCATTTTCTAGTTATTTTAAGTGTTGAAGAATTCATGAGGTCTAATATATAGAGGTACGATTCTTATTTTTGTTATGGTACGATTGATCAAAAGATAAAAAATTATCCTTCAGCTTTTAAGAATGAGGGAGATAGTCGTCGTACGGCTCTACCCTATTCTTCATCCGGTCCATGTTTTTCAAGTACTTATAGTTGCACACAAAATAGATTTTATGCACTTCAGAGCCAAGTTAAACAAGATCTTCCGATTTGGTTACCGCTATGTTGAAATTTATTAAACTTGATGTTTATTCTTTACTTATTGCCGGTTCTGCTTTGTCTTTATGGCGCCATACGTGCTTATGATATTTGGTGTGCCTCGTAATGTGTTTTTAGATGTTTTTTCTTTCTCTAATCTTGCTGTTTATTCTATTGTGACTAAATTATTTTTGAAGAAAGTGCCCTATTTCCTTGGCACATAGAGTTACTCATGTTGATTTAGTACATCTCTATATTCAAGACTTTTATGTATTCCTTAGTATAGATTAGCTAGATTCTTGTTATGCTTCTATTGATTGTAAAACCTATATAGTCAAGTTTAAATTTCTAAATAAGCTTATCTTAGAGTGGAATAGGAGGAAATTGTATGCTTAAGAGTTAGTTGGTCTATTGTCTTATAGATAGTAAGGGGATTTCTAAGGGTTGCATGAACCATTTAGTTAGGTTGAGGGATATTGTTTCTGAAACTCCTACTCATAAGTCGGTCACTATATTTAATGACTTTCCAGAAGTGTTCCCACATGTTCTACTCGGTAGTCATCTAAATAGAGAAATACACTTTGGTATTGACCTTCTCCGAGATTTTCACCCTATGTCTCTTCCTCCTTACAATATGGCTTTGTTTGAACTTATGGATTTAAAGAAACAATTTAAGGATTTTTTACAACGGTTCTATCCTACAGATTATCTCTCCATGGGGCGATTGAGTTTTTTTCTTAAGATGAAAGATGGTTCACTTTATATTTGTATTGACTAGCGGCAATTGAACAAGGTGACCATTAAAAATAATTATCCTCTATCAAGAATAAACAATTTGTTTGACCAATTATGAGGAGAAATTTATTTGTCGAGTTGACCTTAGGTCGGGTTATCATCGATTCTTGGTGAAAAAAGATGATATTCTTAAAATAGCTTTTACAACCAGGTGTGGTCTGTATGATTTTTTTGTTTATTTTGTTTACTTTGACTAATGCTTTGACAACATTTATGGATTTGATGAATAGGGTTTTCAAACAATCCCATGATATGTTCTTTATTGTGTCCATTAATGATATATTCATTCATTCGGTAAGTTAGAATGAGATACTGATCGTTCGAGGATTGTATTGTCAATTCTCACGAGCCAAGAACTCGTTAAAAAATTTAGCAAATGTGAGGTTTGTCTAAGGTCTCTAACTTTATTTTGGCATATTGTTTCTAATAAGGGTATTGAGGTAGATATTAAGTGGACAAATGCAGTCAAGAGCTGTCCTAGACCCTAACTCCTTGGGATATGACAATTTTCTTAGATTTAGCTAGCTACTACATAGGCTCTTTTTAGGGGTTCTCTTCGATTTCTTCTACAATGACATCTTTGACTCAAAAGAAGGACAAGTTGATATGGTTAAAATTATGTGGTAAGAGTTTTCATAGATGGAAAGGTTGACTTACTTCGACATTGTTGTTGACTTTACTATAAGGGAATGATAGCTTTTTTGTTTATTTTGATGCCTCGATAAATGGGTTAGGATGTGTACTTATGCAAAATCGTAAATTTATTGCAACTTATTTAAGGCAACTTAAGTTTCATGAGATAAATTATTCTACCAATGATATTGAACTAGGGACGGTGGTGTTTGGGTAATGATTATGAGGAAATATTTATATGGTGTTGACGTAGATGTTTCCACTGACCGTAATAGCCTGTTATATATGCTTAATTTGAAAGATAGTAATCTGTGACAAAGAATATGTTTTGAGTTACTAGGGAATATGATATGAGTTTTGTATAAAGCCTAATAAGGTGAATCTAGTAGTGGATGCCCTTAACCGATAATCAATGGGTATTGTTTCACATATAGAAGAAGGTAAAAGAGAATTGGTACTAGATGTACATACATTTGCCCAATTGGCTATTCGATTAAGGGACTCCACCAAAGGTGGTGTTAAGACTCAAAACTTGCGAATCGTATCTTGTATCAAATGGCAATGCTAAAAAATGTCTTAATAAAATCATAAAATAAATGAATGAAACCATACTTAGAAAAACCTTTGAGGCTTTCTCCCAAGGGGGAAATGGTCTACTTAGATATCAAGATCATTTGTGTGGTTCTGAATGTTGATGATTTATGGGTAAAATCATGTTAGAAGCCCACAAATACTTGTATTCAATTCACCTCAGAGCCACAAAGATTTACCGTTATTTTCTGGGAGATCTATGTGTGGAACTAGATAAAGTTAGGTATTGGGAATTTTTTGCTAAGTTTCCTAATTGCGAACAAGTAAAACTTGAGAATCAGAAATTGGGAGGTTTATCTCAAGATATTCGATTTCTACTGAGAAGTTCAAAAATATGAATATGAAATTCATAGTAGTTTTGCCTCATACTTAGTGACAATATGATTCATTTTGGTTTATAATAGACCAAATAACAAAATCGACCCATTTCATTTACATTAAACTTTCTTATTGGGTGAAACACTAAGCTAAGTTATATTTAAGGGAAATTGTAAGGCTCCATGGAGTTCTCTTGTCTATTATAACTTATCAAGGCACTAACATTACTTAAAAGTTTTGAAGGTCTTTCAAAAAGAGTCTTTGTGCTAAATTTAAGTGATGAGTTCATAAGTTGGACTCATTTAGATAGATTTCGGTAGAGTTAATGTCCTCAAATGCTTATTTTGACACAATTATTGGTAAATAACCTTGAGTTTCAGGTATTTTGAGTTTAAGTCGAAGCATAGACATTACTCACAAAAAAAGAACACAACGGATGAAAAAACAAAGAAATAAAGGCTTGAGGATCGCGAGTACCTTTGGCGAGTCGCCGACAGGCCTAGAAATTGCCTCTCATTCCAGTATGTTCAGTCCTTAAGGAAAGTATCAATCAACAGAGAAAAGGAGCAGCATGCATAGCCGAGCAATTTTATAATGTAGTACTATGTCACCCAATGATAAAAAATACGACTATGTTGAAGGATAAACATGATAGTGATGAATACACCAAAGGGAGGATCGATGAGTTGATCAGCTCAATAAACTACACCGACTGACCCTTCGCAACACTTATCTTTAAAAACACTAAATGCTTTTTCATTTTGTTATCTTAAGGGAATTGAAATGATTCTAATCAAGTCGTAGACTATTATTATTCAGACCTAATAATTTTTTTACTGTCATGTTTTATAGGGTTTAGGAGATTTGAAAGATTCAAGAGAGTTTCAAATCGAAGAATTTAGACTTGGGTCTTGAATATTCTTCATCATAAACTTCTTAATGTTAAATAAATCAAAACCCAGTTGATGTTTCCTCGATTTGGTATCAGTTTTTCCTTTTCTCTAGTCTAGTTAAAACCTTAATTCTTGGGCTGTGATTTTGTCAACATGGGGTAAATTAGTTGGTGAGTCTTGCTTGTTGATGGTTTATTCTTAGTTTAGTTTTGTTTAGTAGTTGTTGATGAACTTAGAACATCATGAGGTTGTAGTTGCAGATATAATTTCATATTAGTGTTTTTGACTTGCTTGAGAGAGAGAGGGGTCGTAACATTATGAATACGAAATTGATATCCAGCAGGATTGAGTCAACATGAGGTTAAACTAAAAAGAGTAAATTCCTTCTCCTTCTCCCCCACAGTCATCTTGATAGAATGAATGGACTAAGGTGGAGGTTGTCTTCTTACGGAAAGAGGGCGTTTGAGAGAAACCTTAGAACAAGATTTCAAGATTGACTTTCGTCGGGCCATGACTTTAACTAAGACGCTATTTGGGAGGAAACTCAAAATCCTTTTAATTTCTTTTTGTTTCTTAATAAAATAATGGTGTGTTGAATGTGCAGGATTAAGTGTTGAAAGTGTTAGGATATAAAGAAATTGGCGAACAATGTCGCTCATGTCGGCGAATCACCGATAGTTAGGGGACCAAGACGCAGACCATCGTTGGACCCAAGATAACTTTAAGGTATAGTCAGTAAAACTCAGCGAGCCTAAAAATTATTAGTGAGTCACCTACCTTAATTTTTTTGTTGCTTGGACTCCCAAGTCTACTTTGTGTTCTATAAAACTTGACGAAGTAAGTTATTACTCAGTGGATCACCATATAGTTTTTTGACCACAACTAATGCCACCAAATGGGAAGAAACTGGTTTTTTTAGGCTAAAGGTTTAAACGTTCCATCTCTTTTACTCACTTTTGATCTCCACATACTCACAACATGCACTCCTGTTTCAATATTTCCTTCATCGTTAAAGTATTTATATTGTTAATTTATAATCGAAGTTGGATTACATTGCTACATAGTCTTTCAATCTTATTGTAAGTGACAACAATCATCTGTCGTCTATGCGCTGATTACATTTTATAAAAAAATATTATTATTTGTAATTTATCATATGAAGTTTTTGTGTGCTAGTCCTAGCTGAAAAGTTTAGACTTAAATGCCTGACTTAATTTTAAATTTTTGAAAGAGTAGTTGAGGATGTAGAATACCCAAAATTGTTTGCCTTATAAGGAATTATGGCTCCGGTTTTAATTGAACAGGTACATTCTCAAATCTATTTTCGGGGGTTGCGGTGTTGAATAATAGAATTAGGTTGAAAGAAAACACATTGGGTTGTTTGGAGAGATGCATTGAGCTCACCAAACCACATGGTGGTTTTCTAAACGATTCCTTATTCGCCATTTTGTTTGCATCCCTGAACTCTCTTACACTATTACTTTCACCTAACCTGTCCTTGCTCGCTGAAGAAATTTGGCGACTCGCTGATTTGTTTGGCGAGTCCTTCTGCAAATGTCCTTCTGAGCTTTTTTTTAACATTTCAAACTTCTCTTCAAGATTTCATACACATGACTAAAACAAAAGCTGCTGAAGGATTAGTGCAAGCCTAGTGGAAGTCCAAAGAATGTGATAAATGATAATACAGACTTATCAAAAGTCAAAGCTATTGAAACATCCGAAAACTAGTGGTAAAGGATACTTCTCAAAGGGGTGCATTTCTTTCTGGAAGAATCACAGTAAGTCGATCGTGTTGAACCTCCCACTGTTGTTCCTCTTGACCATACTCCGAGAACTTGTAGTAAGGACAAGGCTGATGCATCGGGCAACAATGCTCGAATAGACAGAACTACTGCATGGACAGGGTCCCCTTTTTACCTCCCTGTCTATTTTGATGTATTTCACTTTTGGATAATTTTTTTTGCATTTGGGAACACATGTTTTTAAATGTAATTGGTGTGAGAAACACGTTTGTGTCCTTCTCTGACTGATGTTTTGATTGTGTATTTGGGTTGTTGAGTTTAAAATTATATTTCAAGCTATTATGTGTAGATATTTGAGCTTGTCGCCCCTTTTTTCTAAATGGTAAATGATTATGACCCTATCGGAAAATTTTAAATTTTAGGAACTCTTATATATACTTATATGTGGTTGTTCACTATAAAACTTATGTCTCTTTTTTGATAAGTATTGAAGACTCAAATAACTTTTATTATCAAAAAAACATGAATGTACATCTACAATGAAACTAAATGAAGTTACATAGGCAATGTGTGAACTCTTTGCTTCTCGTTTCCATTAGCCATGTATGAAATTGATTCTCTAATGATGACCGTTGCACACTAGAAATAGTGTGGATTCTTGTTTGACTTTAGAGTCAATCCCTTTTGTGATAAGATAACCCTCATCCATGCATGACAACACCTAGAATATGCCTATTTGTCCAGGTTAATAAGTAAGGGTATCTCTTCATATGATCTTATGGAACTTTTTAGTGACATTCAGCAAAAATATCGCTAAAATTGTGCCATTTTACCAAAATGTCGAATATATTGTGACGTTTACTGCAAAATGTCATTGATACTAGTGACATTTAGAAAAATGTCACTAAAATAATTACCTTTCTTCGAAAATGTCATCTATTTTAGCGACTTGTAGCAAAACTGTTGCTAAAATAGTGACATTTAATACAAATATCTAATATATTATGACATTTATTTAAAAATATCATTGATTCGGTCGACATATAGTGAAAATATTGCTAAAATAATGAAAGTTTTGTATAATTATCTAATATATTCTGTCATATGTTGAAAAATGTCATTGATGTTTATCACATATGATAAAAATTATTGTTAAATCCACGCGCGGAATATCGTGGGTTTGTGAACCCCCTAGTAAAAAATCACAAAGTATAAATAAGGTAAATTTTCTATCGATCTACCTATACACACACACACAAACACAAACACACACACACACACACTAATGGCGGAGTGGCAAGTCCCCTTGAAATTAGGTTGTATGTTAATGATTTGAATCTTTCTATAGGATTTTTTTTTTCGCTTCAGTTTTTTTAGTTTTTTTTTTTTTTCGGTTATGTTTTTCAAGTTCTTATTTGTTTTTTTTACTTTAAAAAGTGCTAAAGTGTGGCTTCATATCCAAAAGAATTCAAGGTTCTCATTCTTAAGGTTTATTTACACATTTATACTTTTAAATTTTGAACCTGCTAATGGAAATTTTTTGTCCGTCACTGATTAAACATATTATTAGTCATTAATTACAAATATTTACACCTAACTTTTAAAATTTAGTTATTTGTTTAAAATTATTTACAAATATATATGGATAAAGTATGACATAATTTGCCCTCAAATTATATGATTTGAACAAAATTTACGTTATGATAAAACCATATGATTTCTACCCCCTTTAATGTTGAAATGACTCAAGTTTAATTTTTATGAGCAAATGTAACTTTAGATCGTTACAATACCGGTTACGCTAGAAGAAACAACATTTCCTTATTATTCTAGAGTAGTTGAAACATCCCAAAAGATTGATGTATTTGTCAATTGATACCTTCAAACTATTATATTTTCTTAAAAAATAATTAATTTTGTTAGAAATAATTTAATAAAGTGTAAATAATAGTATGAATTTTATAAATAATTTTGAGAAGAAGAATATAAAGAAAAAAAATGGAAGTGAGTTTCAATTTGACATGGGGGGTGGGAGGTGAAGAAAAGAAAATAAAATAATGAAGGGATGAATCACTTGAAAGTGAGAGATGGAAGATGAGATCAAATTTAAGATATATAAAAATTATAATTCAACACAAAGAGAGAGAGAGAAATAAAGAAACAAAAAGATAATGAAAAAATTTAAAATGAAAAAAATATATTTTTAATTAAATTAACATATGTCATATAATGATTGGGGTATGAACTCACTTTATTTGGGGTTGATCGAAAAATGGTATGGTAATATTTGTTCAAAATTATTTAATGGTGTAATAGGACAGTCGCAAATTCAAGGTGTCTTTATGAAAATTCATGTCTTTTCTGAATATTTAAGGTTGTGAATGTTATTATAACTGTGGTTAAAGATTATTTTAATAGGTTTTTAACGTAAAAGTGGTGTATAAAAGAGAGTTTAAGGAGGGGGGGGGGGTATTTTTGTTTATTTTCCATCTTATCCAAGGATAACTTAACGTTTGATTACTATACCTCCCCCAGTGAGGGATAAGTTATCTATGAACTGATTGTTAATCGTGGGATAAGTTATCTCTACCTTTGCAACCAAACAATGAATTAAGGGATCATTTGGTAGGCCTCATTATATTACTAAAAACACAGTGAATACAGACCTAAAAATTACCGAACTCAAATGGAGATCTGTAATTTTCGATTTCTGGAGGTCGATATTGTTATAAATAATAAAACTTCAGAAGAACTTTAGAAAATCGACTACTTGTACTTGGTTTTTATTGTAAACGAAGTGGGAAAATTAAATTCTTATCTCTGGAGGTTGGATTTTTTTCTGGAAAAATCAATTTCAATAAAAACCTATCTCTTGATGTTGGTATTAAAGAATAAATAATTATGTTTTATTTTTTGTCAATTAAATTTAAAAAATAGAGAAATATTTTTATATAATTTTATTTAAATCGGCTTCCGTAGAATGGTTTTGTGTAAAATAAAAAATAAAAATAATTATAATACCAACTTTCGGAAGTCAATAATGTAAAATAGTATATAATTAAATTTATATTGATTAAAATATTTATATTGTGACTTGCAAAAAATAAATAAATTATTATTTTTAATCAACTTTAAATAAATCACATCCGGATGATAGTGTTATATAATTTAAAAAATGTCTTAATATAAAATCGACCTCATGAAGTGGATATTTTTAGTTCATCTAATAACTTTTTAAAAAAGGTGACATTCAGAGGTTGATGTGTTTAAAATATTCCTATTGATCATTATTTTGCTAGCATAATACTAAACTTTCATTATACACCTATCATTTATTGTTTGAAAATAGTAAAGAATTTTGTATATTTTAATAAAAAAATTGTTATATCAATAATTCATATTTAGAGTATAAAACTACGTTTATATAAAAATCAACTACAAGTAATCGATTTATATGCAAAATCAAGCGAGAAAACAAAATTCTGAACTCAGGAGGTTGCTATTTTTATTCGAAAAATGAATTACAATAAAATGAAACCTCTTCATGTTAGTATTAAATAAATAAAGATAATTATTACTCAAATAAATATAAGAAATGAAGTTGAGAAATATTTTGATTTTAATTTTATGTAAATCGTCTTTCGGAGGATTATTCTGTGTAATATAAAAACAACAAAAAGTATAATTCTTACATTTGGTGTCACGACCCAAAAGAAGCCGTGAGTGGCATCCACACTTATCCTCTTATGTGAGCGAACCAACCAATCTAACTCCAACATTCCAATCATAATAAACAGAAAATAATGCGGAAGACTTAAAACTCATTAACGAAATCAATTAATAACTTCTAAAATTCAATACTTATCATTCCAAAAAATCTGGAAGTCATCATCACAAGAACAGCTATCCTCAAATCACTAAATCTAAGAATGTCTAGGAAGGTAAAACAAATACAAGAGATAGTCCATGTAAGAACTTCAAGGACATCAAGACATGAATGAGAGAGAATCCAGTCGGAGCTAGTAAAAATAGCTCACCCTGAAATCTGACGTGGTAAAGACTGGCTAGAGTTGCGGTTCAGTTGAAGACGACGGTACGTTTGCTGCACTTCACAAATAACAAAGAGAAAACATACAAGTAGGGGTCAGTACAAGCACAAGTACTGAGTAGATATCATCGGCCAACTCAAAATAGAAAGCAATATATATCAGATAATAACATAAAATCAACCCTAACACTTAATAGGTGACAACAACAAGTACCATAACTATTGGGCACAACCCAAGCACATCTATGAGGACTCAAGCCTCCACACCATACTCATTTGGGGAACAGGTTCAATAAATTGAGTATATTAACATAATTCAAGATTCATTCTCTTTATTCCTCTTGTGTCGGAACGTGACACTCCGATCCCCTAATACCACGTGTCAGTTCGTGACACCCGATCCCCTAATACTATGTGTCGGTTCGTGACACCCGATCCCCTAATACTATGTGTCAGTTCGTGACACCCGATCCCCTAATACTATGTGTCAGTTCGTGACACCCGATCCCCTAATACTATGTGTCGGTTCGTGACACTCGATCCCCGAATACTATGTGTCGGTTCGTGACACCCGATCCCCTAATTCTATGTGTCGGTTCGTGACACCCGATCCCCTAATATTATGTGTCGGTTCGTGACACCCGATCCCCTAATACTATGTGTCGGTTCGTGACACCCGATCCACTAATAATACGTGTCGGTTCATGACACCCGATCGACTAATACTATGTGTCGGTTCGTGACACCTGATTCACTAACCTCATTCTATTAGTTCATCAAGCCTGCTTTTATACCAAGGCATCATCATTAATAGAGAGGTTTTAAGGTTTATGATTCAACAGCCTCATCATGCTAATTCGTCACCATTACATAATCATATCATGCAAGCACACAATTAAGCATATAGAAGACTTTACAAAATTACCCAATACATATCATTCGCTATTAACAGTTTTACTACGAAATAGAATAAACCATAATCTACCTCCACCGAAGAATCGTGATCACGCAATCTACCTCTCCAATGCTTTGCTTTTCTCTTCGTTCTTCTCTCCCTCGTTCGTTCGTCCCTCTTCTCTCTGTTCTTTCTATTTTTCCTTATTCCAACTCTTTTTTCCTTTACCCTAATTACCATATAATTAAGTAGAAAAGATGCTAGAGTAACCCATTACTTATTCCAAGGTTATACCCTTTAACTCCAAGTAATTGAGTTATTAACATTAACCCACTAACTTTATAATTATACGCAGAAATAGTCCAAAACGACCCTTAAAACTTTTAACAGAAATCCGACCCAGTCAGGGTTACACAGTCTGTGATGGGCCATCGTGCCTGTGACAGTCCGTCCTGCTGACTCGTCACAGAGTTCAGAGACTCAATTTCACTAAAGGTCCTGTGACGGTCCGTCGTGCCCACGACGGTCCGTCCTGCCATGTCGTCGCGAAGTTCAGAGAGTTGTTCTCAGTATTCAATTTTTTAGAATTCTAAGTGTTTTGAAACGAGACACCCTCGATGGTCCGTCATGCCCATGACGGTCCGTCGTGGGATACGTCGACCCAGACAGTTATTACCAGAAATAAACTCTACTGCTTAAAACGACTAACAGATCATTACAATAGATACCAATTTACCCTTCGTTCGTCCCTAAACGATCACAAGAAGAAAAACAAGGGCGAAAAGGAGTACCTGAATCTATAAACAGGTGTGGGTATTCTTTGCATATCAGCCTCCTTCTCCCAAGTGAACTCTTCAACGGGCCGATTCTTCCACTATACCTTGATGTATGCAATCTCTCTTGACCTCAACTTGCGGACTTCTCTGTCTAAAATAGCAATAGGATCCTCCTCATAAGACAAATTCTCATCAAGAAGAATCGAATCCCAACGAATAATGTAGTTTCCATCCCCATGGTATCTTTACAGCATAGACACATGAAATACCGGATGCACTCCTGACAGCCCTGGGGGTAAGGCTAATTCATAAGCTACCTCCCTCACGCGCTTCAGAACTTCAAATGGGCCAATATACCTCGGACTAAGCTTACCTCGCTTACCAAACCGCATCACCCCTTTCATGGGTGAAACCTTCAGCAAAACTTGCTCACCCTCCATAAAGTCCATGTCTCTAACCTTTCGATCTGCATATTCTTTCTGTCTATTTTGAGCTGCTAAAAGCTTTTCTTGAATGCATTTCACTTTATCTAACGATTCCCTCAGAAGGACAGTACCCCAAGGTCTAACTTCAAGTACATCAAACCACCCAATGGGAGACCTACACCTTCTCCCATACAGTGCCTCAAATGGGGCCATATCAATACTTGAGTGGTAGCTATTGTTGTATGAGAATTCTGCTAAGGGTAAGAAGTTATCCCAATGACCACCAAATTCTATCAAACATGCACGAATCATATCCTCCAAGACCTGAATTGTTCGCTCAGACTGACCATCGGTCTGAGGGTGAAATGCAGTACTAAGATCCAACCTTGTACCTAACTCAGCATGCAATGATTTCCAATTTCTAAGATGTAAAATTTGGCTAACTTCTCTGCATTATAAGTCAGTATAACCGGAATGAAGTGAGCAGACTTAGTTAATCTGTCAACAATTACCCATATGGAGTCATACTTACCCATTGTCTTTTGAAGACCAACCATAAAGTCCATTGCAATTCTCTCCCACTTTCATTCAGGAATGGACATTCTCTGAAGTGTCCCTCCAGGCCCATTGTGTTCATACATTACTTGCTGACAATTTGGGCATTGAGCAACAAAATAAACAATGGCATGCTTCATCCTACTCCACCAAAAATGTTGCTTTAGGTCACAATACATCTTGGATGCACCAGGATGTATAGAGTACTTTTAACTATGAGCCTCTGTAAGAATAGTGCGAATCAAATAATCGACACGGGGTACACATACTCTTCCCTTAATTCTCAAAACGCCTTCCTCATCGATTTTTGCTTCTTTAGCCTCTCCTCGCAATACCTTATCTCGAATCCGGATCAGTTTCTCATTGGTAAGCTGCTTTCCTTTAATCTTATCAAGAAAGGAAGATCTTGCCTCCACACAGGCCAAAAATCCTCCCTTCTCATTTACTTCTTGCCTCATAAAGTCATTACCCAGAGTCTGAACCTCTCTAGCCAATGGGCGTCTAGAAACCTACAAGTGAGCTAGACTTCCCATGCTCCCTGCCTTTCTACTTAAAGCATATGCCACAACATTACCTTTTCCGGATGGTACAAGATAGTGATAACATAGTCCTTCAGTAGTTCCATCCATCTCCTCTGTCTCAAGTTCAAATCTTTCTGAGTAAAGACATAATGTAAACTACGATGATCCGTATATACTTCACATTTAACCCCTTATAGATAATGTCTCCATTGCATTAATGCAAACACTACCACCGCTAACTCCAAATCGTGGGTAGGATAATTACGTTCATGCACTTTTAATTGCCTCGAGGCATAAGCAATTACATTCTTCTCTTGCATTAGCAGTGCACCCAAACCAGAATAGGATGCATCACAGAAAACTATGAAATTCTTACCTTCCACTGGCAAGGTAAGAATTGGTGCAGTAGTCAACAAGGTCTTGAGCTTTTGAAAGCTTTCTTCACACTCGTCTGACCATGCAAATGGAACACTCTGCTTAGTAAAGTTTATAAATTGGGAAACATTGGAAGAAAATCCCTTGAAAAATCGACGGTAGTAGCTAACTAAACCAACGAAGCTCCTTACCTCTGTAATAGTAGTAGGTCTTACCCAATTCTTCACTGCTTCAATCTTGGAAAGATCCACCATCACTCCATCCTTAGAAACTACGTGCCCCAAGAAGGACACTGAATCTAGCCAAAACTCACACTTAGAGAATTTGGCATAAAGCTCTTTCTCCCTCAACATTTCCAATACCATTATCAAGTGCTCCTCATGTTCTTTCTTGCTCTTCCAGTATACCAGTAAGTCATCAATGAATACAATGATGAAGAGATCCAGATATGACTTAAAAATCCCGTTTATCAAGCTCATGAAAACAACAGGGGCATTCGTAAGCCCAAAAGCCATTACTAAGAACTCATAATGCCCATACCTGGTCCGAAAAGCAGTCTTGGGCACATCCGTCGCCCGTATTTTCAATTGATGATAGCCAGATCTCAAATCGATTTTGAGAAGGTACAAGCACCTTGTAACTGATCGAAAAAAAAATCGATGGGAGGAAGAGGATACTTGTTCTTAACAGTTACCTTATTCAGTTGTCTGTAGTCAATGCAAATCTGAAAACTTCCATCCTTCTTATTCACAAACAAAACAGGAGCACCCCAAGGGGGTGCACTTGGTCTAATAAAGCCTTTGCTTAACAACTCTTGAAGTTGGGCCTTTAACTCTCTTAACTAAGCGGGAGCCATCCTATAAAGGGGTATGGAAATGGGGCGAGTACCCGGCTCCAGATCAATGCAAAAGTCGATATCCCTATACGGTGGCATACCAGGAAGGTCTGCAGGAAACACATCCAGAAACTCACAGATTATTGAAACCGACTCAATTGAAGGTACTTGGGTAGTATCATCCCTGAGGTGTGCCAAGAAAGCTAAACAACCCTTTCTAACCATTCTCTTAGCACGAAGGAAGGAGATGATACTAACTGGAGTGGAAGTGTAGTCACCCTCCCACACTTACAGATTTGTCCCAGGCTTGGCCAACGTTACAGTTTTAGCATTACAGTCTAAGATTGCAAAATTTTGAGACCGCCAAGTCATACCAAGAATTACACAGAGGTGAACCATTTCTAAGATAACCAAGTCTACATGAGTATTGCTCCCCATAAAAGTCACAAGACAAGACCTATACACCTTTTCAACAATCACAGACTCACCCACCGGAGTAGAAACACGAATAGGCATGTCAAGCAGTTCACAATGTAAATTAAGACCAGTAGCAAATGAGGAAGATATATATGAAAATGTGGATCCAAGATCAAACAATACAAAAGCCATGCAATCACAAACCAAAAGATTACCTGTGATGACAGCATCAGATGCCTCCGCTTCAGATCTCCCAGGGAAAGCATAACAATGGGCCCTATCACCGGTCTATCCGTTGCCCCTACCATGTTGCGCTGCAGTATTTCCAGCTTGCCCGTCACCCCGGCCGTTTTGATGACCACCATTACCTCAGCCGCCATGTCCTCCCGAATAACGACCTCTTCCATGACCACCTCTACCTCTGTTTATTGGGGGTTTGTAACTCTGTTTTGGACAATTTCTCCTAATATGTCCAGTCTCTCAACATCCATAACAATCTCTGGATTCAAGAAGAGGTCTTTGTGAGAACGACGGAGTCTGGGGATAACCTCCAAACTCAGAGAAATATTGACCGGTCTGCGGTTGACCCCCAGCTACAGTCTGTAGTGAGGACTGAATAGGGCGGGCTGGATAACCTCCTGAACTCTGCCCTCTAGAGTAAGAACCATTAAACTAACATCCTTTACGAAACCTCTTAGATGTTGATGCCATGCTAAAGTCATCTGGCTTCACTCCCTCCACTTCTATCACGAAATCTACCACCTCCTAAAAGGATTTTGCTGCAGCAGCTACCTGTAAGGCTGAAATTCGTAAATCTGACCTCAACCCTTTCACGAAACGGCGAATCCGCTCTTGTGAACTGAAGCAAAGCTGGGTGACATACCTAGATAATGCACGAGACTTAGCCTCATACGTAGTAACCGACATCCTGCCTTGCTTTAGTCTCAGGAACTCATCTCTCCTCCTATCTCTCAAAGTCCGGGGTATATACTTCTCCATATACAAGCTACAGAATGATGCCCAAGTCATAGGTGGTGCTTGTGCTGGTTGACACTCCACATACGATCGCCACCACATTTTTGCGTTCCCCTGAAATTGATAGGTCACAAACTCGATGCCAAATCGTTCCACTATGCCCATTTTGTGTAGTAGCTCATGACAATCAACCAGAAAATCATAGGCATCCTCAGATTCAGCACCCTTGAAGTCTGGAGGTTTCAATTTCAAGAACATACTGAAAAGTTCATGCGGATCACTTGTCATTATAGGCCCTGTAGTCAACCGAGGAAACATGCCTATTTCCAATAAGGCATCCATGCGGGGAGCAATAGCAGCTGCATGTTGTACTCCCAGAACCTGAGGTGCTGGTGCAGAAAACACTTGAGGTGTCTGGCCCTGATCAGATAACCCGCTAAGATAAGCAAGAACCTGATTAATCATCTCTGGGGTAGGTTGGGGTGGTAATTCCTCATTCTGCACTTGCTCATTCTCTACTTCCCCCCCCCTATCTTACTACTTCCTCAGTCGGTGGTGGAGTCACCGCCCTAGTACTAGATGGGCCAGGTGCTTGTCCTCTTTCTCTAGAGGACGTCCTCCCGCGACCTATACCACGGCCTCTTGCCACTGCTCCTCTTCGAGCTACAGTCTCAGTGGCTGGCTCAGATTCTTCTTGTCTTGTCGGTGCGGGTGTTGGCGCGGTTGTTGCTCTAGTTCTAACCATCTGCGAAATAGAGTGAAGAGGTCAGATACAAATTTGTATCACCTAGATACCGATTGGATCCAAGTAATAGCACGAAAGAAGGAAAGAATGGAATTTTTCCTAAAGTCTCATAGCCTCTCAAAGAAAAGTAAAGGCGTCCCCCTACCGTTCCTCAAGACTCTACTAGGGTCGTTCTTGTGTGATGAGACCAACGAACCTAATGCTCTGATATCATGTTTGTCACGACCCAAAACGAGCCGTGAGTGGCACCCATACTTATCCTCTTATGTGAGCGAACCAACCAATCTAACTCCAACATTCCAATCATAATAAACAGAAAATAATGCGGAAGACATAAAACTCATTACCGAAATCAATTAATAACTTCTAAAATTCAATACTTATCATTCCCCAAAATCTGGAAGTCATCATCAATAGAACATCTATCCTCAAATCACTAAATCTAAGAATGTCTCGGAAGCTAAAACAAATACAAGAGGTAGTCCATGTCCGAACTTCAAGGACATCAAGACATGAATGAGAGAGAATCCAGTCCGAGCTAGGAAGAATAGCTCACCCTGAAATCTGACGTGGTGAAGACTCGCTAGAGTTCTGGTTTAGTTGAAGACGGCGGTACGTTTGCTGCACTCCACAAATAACAAGGAGAAAACATACAAGTAGTGTTCAGTACAAGTACAATTACTGAGTAGATATCATCGTCCAAATCAAAATAGAAAGCAATAGATATCAAATAATAAGATAAAATCAACCATAACACTTAACAAGTGACAACAAAAAGTACCATAACCATTGGGCACAACCCAAGAACATCTATGAGGACTCAAGCCTCCACACCATACTCATTTGGGGAACAGGTTCATTAAATTGAGTATATTAACATAATTCAAGATTCATCCTCTTTCTTCCTCTTGTGTCGGAACGTGACACTCTGATCCCCCAATACCACGTGTCAGTTCGTGACACCCGATCCCTTAATACTATGTTTCGGTTCGTGACACTCGATCCCCTAATACTATGTGTCGGTTCGTGACACCCGATCCCCTAATACTATGTGTCGGTTCGTGACACCCGATCCCCTAATACTATGTGTCGGTTCGTGACACCCGATCCCTTAATACTATGTGTCAATTCCTGACACTCGATCCCCTAATACAATGTGTCGGTTCGTGACACCTGATCCTCTAATATTATGTGTCGGTTCGTGACACCCGATCCCCTAATACTATGTGTCGGTTCGTGACACCCGATCCACTAATACTATGTGTCGGTTCGTGACACCCGATCCACTAATACTAAGTGTCGGTTCGTGATACCTGATCCACTAACCTCATTCTTTTAGTTCATCAAGCCTTCTTTTATACGAAGGCAACATCATTAATATAGAGGTTTTAAGGTTTAAGATTCAACAGCCTCATCATGCTAATTCATCACCGTTACATAATCATATCATGCAAGCACACAATTAAGCATATAGAAGACTTTACAAAATTACCCAATACATATCATTTGCTATTAAGAGTTTTACTATGAAATAGCATAAACCATAACCTTCCTCCACCGAAGAATCGTGATTGCGCAATCTACTTCTCCAATGCTTTGCTTTCCTCTTCGTTCTTCTCTCGCTCGTTCCTTCGTCCCTCTTCTCTCTGTTCTTTCTCTTTTTCCTTATTCCAACTATTATTTCCTTTACCCTAATTACCATATAATTAAGTATAAAAGATGTTAGAGTAACCCATTACTTATTCCAAGGTTATCTCCTTCAACCCCCAAGTAATTGAGTTATTAACACTAACCCACTAACTTTATAATTATACGCAGGAATAGTCCAACATGCCCCTTAAAACTTTTAAAAGAAATCCGACCCAATAAGGGTTACGCAGTCTGTGACGGGCCATCGTGCCTGCGACGGTCCGTCCGGCTGAGTCGTCACAGAGTTCAGAGACTCAATTTCACTAAAGGGCCTGTGACGGTCCGTCGTGCCCACGATGGTCCATCCTGCCATGTCGTCGCGAAGTTCAGAGAGCTTTTCTCCGTACCCAATTTTTCAGAATTCTAAGTGTTTTGAAACGAGACACCCTCTACGGTCCGTCGTGCCCATGACGGTCCGTCGTGGGATCCGTCGACCCAGACAATTATTACCAGAAATAAACTTTACTGCTCAAAATGACTAACAGGTCGTTACATTTGGAAGCCAGTAAAATTAATTAATATATAATTTTTTAAATTTTCATTGAAATATTTAAGTGACTTCCTGAAAAAATAATAAAATTAATATTTTTTATTAACTTTAAATAAATAGTCCTCCGGATAACAAATTTGTATAAGTTAAAGCATAAATATAATTATACATATATTTCTAAATCAATCTAACAATTCTACCAATCTGTCGTCAAATCATGAACTTAATATCTCATGTCACGATGTAGATGTGAAGAACTATCATGTAATCCATTCGACTATGAAATGCGAGATAATGTCATGACAATGATTAATTAGATTTTATATTTATAATTAATTGTTAAAATTTTTGTATGTATAACCACAATGTAGTATCTCATTTTATGAAATAGACAGTAGAATATCATAAATTATTGTACAAAGCAAGTCATATCAAGATTATTACGTAGTAATCATATCGTAGGAAATGACATGTGTAAAGAATATCTATTGGAGTTTGAAATATGTTTGATTAATATTAGTAGTTCATATATGAAAAACATTATCAATTAAAGAGATACCAATGATCAATTCAAGGATATTTATGTATTAATTTTGATATTGATAAACTTCTGTTGATCGATAAAATTAAATTTATATAATTAAGATATTTAAAATTAAATTTATATAATTAGGAGGTAAATAACTAAATTTTATAAAATTAAATAGATCGATGAAATTAGACTTCTGTTTATGTGTGTAGTTAAATTATTTGACTTCACGATGTCGATGGTTATTAAAAATAGATAATTATCTTAAGAGATACCAACATCTCGTGATCAGTATATTAACACTTCTTTTATAAAAATAATAGTTCCAAAAATCGAAGCAATCTCTTTCGCTCCTAAACGAGTTTGTATGAATAACATTTGCAATAATTTGAAACAACTAAGATAATTTATAATGTTATAGCTAAAGAATTAATATGCAATAACTGAATTTCTAATATATTTTATATCTATATTGATAAATAGTACATTTAATTAATGTTCCCATGTCTACTAGTTATAAGATTTTAATTTAGTGTAGGAAGAACACCAAGATGTTTATTCCATATTACTAAAAAAGTCATATATTTTTATCACTACCAATTCAAAATCATAACATAAATATCAAGTGTAAAACAAAATAAACAAAAACATTTTAAAAAAAATCAA
The DNA here is from genome assembly GCF_036512215.1 of Solanum lycopersicum. Classification (NCBI taxonomy): domain Eukaryota; kingdom Viridiplantae; phylum Streptophyta; class Magnoliopsida; order Solanales; family Solanaceae; genus Solanum; species Solanum lycopersicum. The sequence continues at coordinate 41,896,499 of NC_090808.1, forward strand.
GACATCAACACATTAGTTGAACTCAACCTACATTTATACTATAGTGTGATGAAAAACAACATTTCATGATTCAAACATAACGACTATGTATGAAATACTTATAATAGTGATTACTTTTCTTCTTGTCATCCGAAACACAAAACAATATTATAAAAAGAAAAACCTCGCTTCAAAAACAATAAATACAAAAGCAATATAATATTTTTATTTTAGCAAAGATTCTTATAAAATCACAACAACAATAATAATAGTATACACAGTGTAAATTTTCAAGTGAAGTATGGTTCTTGTCAACTTGAATAATATAATATATAAATGAAATTAATTCAGAAAGCGGGAATTTTGAAATTCAGATTTTGGTATTCAATTTCTTTATCTTCTTCCTTTAAATTACTTTCCTTTTTTTTATTTGAAAGCAAACTTTTTACTGAAAGGAAATTTGTAAATCCAAATATATTTACACTCCACATACCTCACTTTGCTCAAGTGCAATATCCTCTATTGACCTATCTCCTTCAAAATAAACATCTTTTTAGTAATGACCATGAATCTCTATAAAATAACTCGTAGTAAAGGACTAGAAATTCTCATTGTGTAATTAAGTATGATAACAATATGAACAATCAAACAAATAGTATTTCCAATATAATAAACTAACACCTATCTTATATTTAATGTAATCCTAATAGTCATCCATTGTTGTACAATTTAATTAATTGGTGTTTGGGATTTTTCTAACAAAACTCTTAGTAAAAAGAGATTTAGTCCCTGAGACCTCCTCTGTTCATCTTCGCTATAATCTAAGATGATATTTCTACTAATTGCTATGTGACTCCCTACAAATTAAAATAAAGGACTAAAGATACATTCATAAATTAAGAAGGGACGAATATCTACAGTTATGTTTTATTTTGGTAATGTTTATATATTTTTATTACAACCCATTAAAAATCATAACATAAAGTGTCATTAGAGAATGTTAATTTTCTCTATTTATAAAAAATATAGGTTAATGTTTAGACTAAACTAATATCAAAAACATGCAGAAATAAAGTTTGATAGAACTTTTATCACGAAAGATCAGATAATTTGATGCAATTTCATAATTCAAGAGGAAACATTTTTCATGTTTTATTACATAAAAAAATAATATTTTTTTCATAAAATATCCTAAACTTCATACATGACATCAGCCTAAAATGAATCTGCACATATAAAAATTTTCGACAAGAAATGATTTTTAAAAAATGCTTACATGTAGGTACATAAAAGTATAAATTTTAATAGAATAAGCGAGCAAACCTGAAAAATTGAAGGAGAAGAAAGGGGAAATATGGTTTAGGAGAACACATATGGACTAAGAATAAAAATTTATATTAAATCAAAATAGACTAAAGTAAGAAGCATCATAATCTTCACCGAAATCAACCTGAAAATTATATTCACTCGTCGTTTGTCTAAATACTTAATTAAATGCAAAATACTCCTGCAACAAAAATTTCTGAAAATGCAAATACATAAAGGGAAATGCCAACTATAACTTATTTTGCGTAGAAACAATGTTAGTTTCATGTCTATGGCCTATAAATTGTTTAGGATCTCATGCTCAAATTGTAATTTTTTGCACATTATGATTAATAAACTTTTATATTTAAAAAGAAAAAGAGAAAAAGAAAAGAGAAATGCAATGATTCCCAATTCCCTTCAAAGACACGTGTTGATGAGAGAAATACAATGTTTCCAATTCGTTGTGAAGAAACATGCAAATTAGAAACATAAATTTAAAGAAAAGTTCATCAAGAAAGTATATCCAAACCTAAAATTGAAAAATGATATGCTATATTTATATATATATATACATACACACACACACACATATATATATATATACACATAAATAAATATACATACATAAATATATATATATATATATACACATATATATACATACATATATATGTATATACATATATATATATATACATACACACACACACACACACACACACACATATATATATGTATATATATATATATACATATATATATATATGCATACATATATATATACATAACATATGTATAAACATACATATATATATATACACACATATATATACATATATATGTGTGTGTGTGTGTATTTATGTCTGTGTTTTTGTAATCATGTTAGAGAACACGAAATGTATATGTGGAATCACAAAGTAGAGTGTTCCTTAGGTAATAGATCGAAGTTAGGTTTATGAACTTCAAGGGGGGGGAATCCCATAGTATTCAGAGGATGATTCAACTTTTTAAAAGATAATGTGCAGTAAGTGGATAAATACCATTTAAGTTTTGAAGTGGGAAGTGATGGTAAATTGTGAGTGTAGAGGCTAAGAGGTAAGGATTGATTGCTTGTCATAAGATCCTAGTGGATGACTGTTTCTGAATTTTATACACTATTTGTAAGTTAGTATAGTTAGCGAGCAATCATATTGATATTTTGGCTGATGAATAAATATTAAGCTTGAAATTGAGATGAGTATCTTGATTAAAAGGATGACAACATAAGGGTGATGATGTTAGTCTTTAGATTTTATCTAGAAGACTTAACATAGAGTAGGTGGAGAATTAAGGTTATTGGGTTCAGCAGATATGAGTGATATAACTGAGAGACCCTGAAATTTAGATAATGGTAGTGAGGAGTGTAAAACTCACAACAGTAACAACAACATCATGAGGGGTACAAAGAGGGTATGTGATCAAAAGAGTATAACAAAAACACCCAATAAACAAGCCTTAGTACTTGTTTATGGAGAGTTCGGTAGTAATGAGATAGGCTTCTTCGGTGTGTTGGAGTAAAAGAGGGTGTATATCAGTTAGAGATGTTGGAATAAGTTCATAGCCTTCAATTGTCAACTATAGACCTAAGGGGGAGACGATAAGATTGGAAGTCAAGTCAAGTGTTGAGAATAAGTTAGTAAAGAGTTGCAAAGAGTATGGGAGATATCCTTTCAGAGTTGTTTTAGTAACAGATTAATGTTATAAAGAGAAGGTTATTTATTCTACTGTGAGAATGATAGTATAATAATTTTGTCAAAAGTTATAAATGAGAAGGAAGAAGGTATTGAGGTTTTAATATGAGAAAAAGTTAAGTTAAATCCCTTAGTTGATTCCTAAGAAAGTACTTTGTAGGAGTAGATGGAGTCGTTTGAGTACGAAGCTTGAATGTGGTGTTGTTTAAACTTAGGTGGTTTTTATATGAGTCCAACGTGATGGTAAAAAGTAAAATTCTTGGGATGAGATTGTTTATGGAGAGGTATATACCCTTAACCTAACTATTTGAATTAATCTTAAATATATTAAGAGAATGCCCTTAGAAGCACACATTAGAAAGATTAACCTATTTCATTCCTATACCATCCTTCATTCGAGGACAAATGATACCAAGGGAAGATATTGTAAAACCTTGGAAAATTTTGAGCTAATCCTCTAACCATATTTCGTTGTGAATAGAATTTTACCTAGGATTTTAAAATTTCTTGAGTTTTAAGGTCACTTGATGTAGCCCTTTGAGTACCAAAAAAAATGAGTTGGAAATAACGAAATCTAAATTTTTTAATGTTATACTTAAGCTATATGTTCTGGGTCAACGTAAAACAACCAGAACTCGTAGTACATGATGAGTTAGATGTGCTACAAGATTGCTAATGAAATTTGTTTGAATTGTCTTTCAAACTCAACCATGATTGCTAAATTTCAATCTCCTAGTAAAATGTTATGACTAATTCACTAACGAACGTATGAACCTGGCATCATCTCTGTGATGGCTCTGCATTATAGAGCCATTCAGACTCCCATATCGTTAAATTTATTTATTCATCTAAATTTTCCTAAACATGTCAAAAATTATTTTTCATAAATCAAACCCTCTCATCTACTCCAATATTTCTATGCTCAACGAATTCAATAAACAATAAGTCTAGGGTCCTTCTTCATAAGTATTTTTTAATGTTCTTCAAGAACATGGTTGTTTCAGTTATGTAGGCTTCCATAGTATTGGTTATTTTCAATCCAATTATTTTAATTTCACTGAAATTCGTTTTAGAATGTTTAAAGTTATATTATCTTGAATTGTGTTCTTGGAATTGGTTTTGGTTCTTGAATTAAGATGGAATTATTGAGTTCTTAAGGAAATCATGTTGATTTTAGAGTCATTTAAAGTAGATTCTCGTGTACATGGGTTTCATCCGATTCTGAAGTGAAATTGAGAAAAAAATAATCAAATTTAAGTGAATCAGAGGTAGAAAACAAAGAACAAAAAGTCGGACAAAAAATAGGAACTATGTTCGAGCCGCGGACCCATTCCTCAAAAGTGAATTTTTTTTATCTCTGCATCGTGGAGAGAACATGGAACACACTATTTCAAAAGTATTTCGGCCAGACATTATGATTAATCTCAGCGTCGTGCACTTGCCCACTTGACAACATTTTCAACAGTTTCACATGATTAAATATCCCAAACACTTTTAATCATCATGATATCTTCCCTATCACAAATTATAATATTTAATTCATAATTCAAATATTAGTAGAGCTAATAGTCAAGTCTTGAGAGTTCTTTCGAACATTTTTGAGAAAGTCTCTATGAGTTTCTTTGAGGAGTTTTCTACAATTTTTAATAACTTGTTTTAACACTTGAGAAAGTGACTAAGAGAATGAAGAGAGTTTATTTATGAGACTACATTATCATCATGATATCATTCATATCATGAATCGTAACTCTTTAATTCACAATTCAAGTGCAAGAGAGAGTAAAGAGTAGATTTCAAGAATGTCTTTGAATCCAATTGTGAATCCTTTGATATGAACTATCGATTTGAACTACATTTTCAGGAAGTAAGAATGAAAATGAGAAGATTTATATACCTAAGTTCCATATTATTATTTAGACCATCGAGTCAACTCGTTCATGGACATAATTCTGTATGAAATTCATAAATTGACCACCTTTGTGATGAGTTATATCTTGAAGCTCTAAGTCATGAGTATTAAGTTTCTAATCACACTGATTTCACCAGCTAACTGAATAGACATTATCTTTGAATACATATTAGTTTTAACGGGTAGCAGCTTACGGAAAATCAGCAGCACCATCTGTATACACCACAACAGCACCACTCTTACCTGGATTACCTCTTGATGCACCATATGTGTTAAATTTAATTCATGGGAATACTACATGTTACCCATGAATCACTTGATTTTAATTGTTCATGACCATAATTTCTCATACACCCTATGAGTCTAGAAATCTAGAGATCTGTAATATCATTAAGTCTTCAGTTTTATTACTAAGGTTATTTATTGCTCCTGTTTTAGTTGTTCATGTTTATAATTCAACATGAGCTCTACAATTTGAGTTCGAAATTTTTAAGATCATTTTAAAGTTAACCCTTAAGTTTTTAAACAAAGTTTTGAGAATGTAAACATGAGTTTTGTGAAAAGACATCTCTAAAATATTATTAGTATGGATATCAAGTATTCCATAAACGTATGAGAAATATGGCATCTAGTTATTTCATCAATATTTATATAGTATGACTTCCCGAGTCATCAATGATCATATTCTACTATTATTTCGAACTGTATTTTAGAAAGAGTAGAGTTTAATTCACTTTTTCAAATTATACATTGGAATTAAGTATTCCTAGAGTAAATGTTCTCACATTTAAAAGTTGAGTAAAATGATATTTCCAAAGGATATTTTAGGTGTTTGAGTAATATCTCTTTTTAGAGAATGATTTTGAGTAAAAATCACAAAAAACAAAAAGAGTTATGTTTTAAACATTTGAGTTGAGTATATATGGGAAAGAGTTCAGATAAATCATGTCTCCGTAAACCATGTATCAAACGTGGGTATGAAATTTCATACTTTTTATAATTGTTCCTTAATTCTTTTTAGTACAGACTAGTGGATGAACTTAGTTTAGAGGTTTTATACCCCCCACAAGGTATAGGTGTCACGCCCCAAGCCTACACCCTGGTCGTGGCTGACATCCAATGACCATTGTTGGCCTTGAGCGGACCTTTGTCCTAGCGTACCCAACTCATCAGAAGACTTACCTTTACTCAATATAGATAGTAAAGAAACATTTTAAAGGGAAATACATAGACTGCAATAGGTCTAGCAAAATTGACACTTAAGTCTCATTGTTTACAATTGAAATGAAAAGACACAAAACTAAGATTATTTTTCTAAGAAGCCTGTAAAAGTGCTAAGATGAATGTCGGGAAAAACCCCACAACATTTTATTAAGAATGACTTAAAACAATAAAAGAGTCCTCCGAATGCAAGGAGGCTCACCACTGACTCAGAGTTGTTCACTTGATAAACGGCAGACCAAATGCTGATCCTACTTACTTGCGTTTGCATCATAATATGATTATGGCCAACTCTCATCAATACATTCAATGTAAGCTTGAAAAGGAGTAACAAGGAACACTTACCTTAGCTCTTTTCAACTCATGAATAACTACTCATTTCAATATAATGCAATTTAAATGTAATGTTCCATATAAATAAAACTAACTGAAACATGTTAAAAACTCTTAATGCACACAATGATACAAATAATCTCTGAGATATATGTAAAAATACAAATATATCTGATGCATATGAATACTCAATAACTTCTGTGAGAGCTAATCTAACCAAAAACCATCAATTAAGATCTATTGTTATGATACAACATTACTCGGTCCACACTGCTCGACCATCCTAACCTATAAAGAGTATAGGACATTAACTTTCTAATAGATCCACTAGTATACTGTGAAAAAAGGGTTCATCTAAAAAGTATGACTCTCTTCCACCCATGATGGCTCCATGTTTTCATGGAGACTTGAGTTAATAATGAACTCAAATCCCAAGATCGGTGCCAATACTACTCTTAAAATATACTATCTCTGCTGTTTTCAAAACATACTGATTTTGTGGTTTGAGATTAGTGCAAAAAACCTTGATTTAAAAGCTCTTTTGGAAACCATAGTTTCACTCTTTGATTTATTTTATAAAGCTATTACTTTTGTTTAAAAACTAGTGTGAAGAGTCTTTACTTGTTTAAATGTGATAGCATTTGTAACTCTTAGGGATTACTTAGTCCCCTTATAACTTATGAGAATGAACTCAACTCTTTATTCTTACTTAACTTTTAACTTGAGCCTTCAAACAAAGTTTAAAATGTTTATTAAAGACTCTTGGAAATTTCAGGAACTCACTTTTACTTGCTTCTTAACGTTTATACTTGACTCTTAAATCTAGTGACTTTGATCATAAATTTTCTTGAATTGGATATTGGATTAAAGTGTAATGATCTCATATGTATGGATTATTTCATAATGTTTAGATGTATCTTAGACTGTAGGATTCAATAATCAACTTTTATTAGTGAAATTTTCTGATACACCCAATCATCCACCTCAAACTCTAACGGCCTTCTCCTAACATCTAGTAAGACTGTTGGTGACACTGTCTCGTTTTAAATCTCTCCTAAATTCACTTTCACCTTATACATAGGTTGGTGAACTAGTTCTTGTCCTATCAACCCTGATTCACTAACTTCAAACAACTCAATAGGAGATATGAATGTTCTCCCATAAAGAGCTTAATATGGAGCCATTTGGATGATTATGTTTTCAGAGAACTCAATGAGAGGTATGTTATCATCCGAATATTCTTTGAAGTAAATCACAAAAGGACTCAATATATATCTATGGTCTAGATTGTATGTCTGCTTTTCCATCTGTCTAAGGATGAAAATTAGTAGATAAGTTCACCTTCGAACCTAAACCTTTCTGGAGAGACTTCGAAAACTGAGCATTAAATTGTGCATACCTATAGGAAATAATGGAGGCCGGGACTCCATCAAATCTTACCACTTCTTAAATGTACAACTTAACATGATCCTCGACAAAATAGGAAGTTTTACCAGTAAAAGGCGAGCTGATTTTGTCATTTTAGCGATAATTACCCAAAAAGAAGCATGTTGTCTGCGATATCTCGGAAATCATGTGATGAAGTCCATATTAATTATCTCCAACTTCCATTCTGGAAGTTCTATAGTAATAGCCAAACCTTCAGGCTTTTGGTGTTCGACTTTCCCTTGCTGGCATTTTTTGGCACTTGGCGACAAACTCTGCAATGCCTTTCTTTATACTTTCCCACCAATAAACCTCTCTCAAATCACGATACATCTTTTTGGACCCCAAATTAATGAAATATCTTGAGCTATGAGCTTCCTTCTTGATCCTCTCTTGGATTCCATCCACCCTAGGTACATACAACCTACCTTAGTACTTCAGCACACCATGTCCCACTTGTTCAAAAGCTAATACTCTTTGCTTATGAACATTTTCCTTCAAGTCAAGAAAAGTGGGATCTTTGTCTTGCTTCTCTTTCACCTTTTACACTAATAATGGCTCAGACCCGTTATTCACCACTATCACTCGTGTTGTGGAATCCATAAGTTTGACTCCCAACCGTGCAAGTCATTGCACATATTTTTTTAGCTCCCACTTATTTTCTTCAACATGGGTTCTATTCTCATGGATAACATGCTTAGAGAATAAAAAACAACATTATCCTTACCGGGATGGTAAAGAATACTCTGTCCTAATCCTTGAGTAATTCTAACAACCTCCTCTGTCTAAGATTTAGCTCCTTGTGAGTGAACATATATTGGATGCTCTTGTAATCACTGAATATGTAAACATGAAAACTAGACAAGTAGTGACGCCATATCTTGAAATATAAAACTTGTACAACCAATTCTAACTCATTAGTTGGATAATAATTTTCATGAACCTTAAAGTGTCCGGAAACATAGGCTATAACCTCAAAATTTGGCATCAACACACAACCTAAACAAACTCTTGATGCATCACACTACACCATAAAAACTTGATACCCTTTGGTAAGGTCAAGCCAGAGTGGTAGTCAATCTCATTTTCAGCTCTTGAAAGCTTTTCTCACAAGATGCAGACCACTACAACTTGACTATCTTCTAAGTTATCTTGGTCAAAGAAGACGAGATAGATGAATACCCTTCAAAAAATCTCCTATAATACCAACACAAACCTAAGAAACTCCTTATATCTATCGGATATATATGTCTAGGACAAATCTAAAGTACTATCTTTTGGGTATCAACTGTAATCCTATCACCCAAAATAATGTGGCCCAAGAATGCCACAGACTTAAGCCAAAACTCACACATGGAGAACTTGACATATAATTCCTTATCTTTAAAATTCTACAGTAATATATTTTGTTGTGACTAACATGATCTTTTTCATTCCTTGAGTTAATCAGTATGTCATCAATGAAGATGATGAACCAGAACAAAATACGGTTTGAAGACTCTGTTAATAAGATACATGAATGTTGCAGGTGCATTGGTCATCCCGAAGGACAAAACCGAAATCTTATAATGCCCATATTTGGTCCTAAAAGTGGTGTATGGAGTATCACATTTTCTAACTTTCAACTGATGGTAGCCTGATATGAGATCAATTTTGAAGAAACAGGAAGTGCCCTAAACCTGGTCGAAAAGATCATATATTCTTGCACAAGAATATTTGTTCTTCATAGTCACCTTATTCAATTGAAGGTAATATACACACATCCTAAGTGAACCATCTTTCTTTCTCACAAATAAAACCAGAGCGCCCCAAGGTGAGACACTTGGTCGAATAATGCCTTTTTCTAACAGATCTTTTAATTATTCTTTAAGTTCCTTTACCTCTACTAGTGCAATTCTATATGGTGGAATATAGATAGGACGAGTATCCGTAATGATGTCCGTCGAAGCTATTTATCTCTCAAGAGGGACTCCTAGTAGATCATCAAGAAATACTTTTGGAAACTATTTTACTATACGAAATTGAATGGAAGGTAACTCAGCACTAGAGTCATCAAATCGGACTAAGTGATAGATATATCCCATCGAAACTGATTTCCTCCTCTTAAGGTATGAAATGAAACGACCCTTAGGTGTTGCTGAACTACTACTCCACTCTATGACTGGCTTATTTGGAATCTGAAACTTGACAACTCGAGTTCTGCAATCTATTGATGCAACATGCATCAAGCCAATCCATACCTAGAATGACATCAAAATCTACCCTGTTTAACTCTATTAACTAAGCCATGGTAGTTTTGTGACTGACGAAAACAGGACAATCATGATTGAATCTTTCTACTAGAATAAATTTTCCAACAGGTGTGGAAACACTGAATGGTTCGCTATGTTTCTAATTGGACACAAGGTTAGGTATTGCCCTAATATAAAGGGGAAAGAAAAGGGTGGTAAAGCTCAAGCAACTGGTTCAAATGAGGCTCCAAATAAGAACCGCTTCTATGCTCTCCACTCTAGGGGTGAGCAACAGACTTCCCCCGACGTGGTGACCGGTATGTTGAAAGTTTTCTCTATTGTTGTATATGTCTTAGTTGATCCTGGTGCTACATAACCTTTGTTACTCCACTAGTAGAAACATTTTTTGATATTTTACCCGATATTTTGCATGAACCTTTTATAGTGTCTACTTCGGTTGGTGAGTTGGTTCTTGCAAAAAGGATGTATAGAAACTTTCCTATAATATTGCCTAGTAGAGTTTCTTATGTTGAACTAACAGAAATCGATATGCTTGATTTTGATGTTATATTGGCTATGGATTGGTTGCATGCTTGCTTAGGTTCTAATGAGTGTAGGACAAGGGTGGTGAAGTTTAACTTTCAAAATGAATCCGCTTTTAAGTTGAAGGAGGGAAACTTTATTACTAGAGGTCGTATCATCTCTTGTCTAAAAGCATGCAAAATGATCTCTAAAGGTTGTCTATACCATATTGTAAGAAACCAACATCTAGACTCCAACATTACTCCCATTGAGTCGGTCCCCGTAGTGAGTGAATTTCCAAAGGTTTTTCCTAATGACTTTCTTTGTAATCCTACCGAACGGGAAATTGATTTTGTTATTGATTTGCAACAGATACAAAACCTATTTTAATTCCTTCTTAACATATGGCTCTGGCCAAAATGAAAGAGTTGAAGTAATAACTAAAGGATTTACTAGACAAAGGCTTCATAAGCCTAGTAGTTCTCTATGGGGTGATCCGGTATTGTTTGTGAAGAAGAAAGATGGGTCTTTAAGAATGTATATTGATTACTGCAAATGCAATAACGTCATAATCAAGAACAAGTATTCTCTCCCTTGGATTGAAGACTTGTTTGATCAACTCCAAGGGACAAGTTATTTTCATAAGATTGATCTGACATTGGGGCATAATCAACTTAGGATGAGAGGTCGACATACCAAAGATGATATTCTGGACTAGATATGGTCATTATGAGTTCTTATTAATGACCTTTGGACTCACTAATGCTCTTGTGGAGTTTATGGACCAAATAAATAGGTTGTTTCGAAATTTCCTAGATTTATTTGTCATTGTCTTCATTGACGATATCTTGGTATATTTGAAGAATGAGGGGGATCACATGAACCATTTGAGGGTGGTGTCGCAAGTACATAAAGTAACACGACCAGAATCTAGACCACAGACGAAACCAGCAGCATTGACTTCTCAGAGGTCGCAGACAAGCCTACATTCGTCCTTCTTACTTCATCTAGGTTAATTTTAGCGAAAAATTTGAAATTATTTTGTTCCTAACATGCTTACTATACATACGATTACATATATAATTGTTCACCATAAACCATCTAACATTAAGATCATATAATGAAAGAAGCAGTGTAGTATAACGATAAAGATGTACTTGCCAAACTGGCACACATACAATGTCTTAACAAAAGCCGAAAAGAAACGCTAGTGGAACATACTCCACTAGCTCAATCTGACAACTAAGCTAGAATGTAAATGGGCAAGCATTCTTGAAAGCATGGGAGTCTACCATGTAAGGATGAATGATCGATGTTCGGATAGCTGCAACGTTGATCCTGTTGCTGTAGCGTCCATCTACGCCTGAGCCTAAAAGTTTAGAGTTGTACAGGTGAGTACACACTTGTACTAAGTATGGTTATATTCACTCACACACAAAGGAAATTCATGAGTAAGAATAGCTCTTTTCAAGTAACATGATTATAGTTGGTCAAGTCAGTGGACTTGCCAAACTGAGATAAGGAAAGTGAGTAAACTTTCCTAATTTGGATTAGGAATTTTTATGAGCTCTACAATTTTGTATTAGAAAATTTTTGCCATGAGAGTGACACACATCATCATACTTATCATTTTGCACACAACACACAACAACATACACATAACACGTATCATAATTCATATAACACATTACGTTGTTCATATCATTCATTAGTATGCCATGAGACCTTGGAATTATGGACTTGACAAATGAAGTCTTTCCAAAAATGAAGTCTCAACATTTGGGACCTCAACTAGGGAGTCTACTTTACCAAACACAGAGTCGGCTTCATTCTTTCATACATACTTCATTTTATTTCATTCATGGGCTAATGTAAAAACTAGTGATACCTATGATGTAGTTTAAGACTTTAATCGGGTTCATTGTGCAATAACAAAGAATGACCTCATGTCATTACTTGAAGCTAACTTATCTCTTGATTATAATATCTGAACACCTTTGGTATCATTCGTTTCGTTATGTGCATCATTTAAGGATGGCGTCATTCATTCATTGGGTACTTTAACTTTAAACGACATAGATCATGTGAGCATCATGAAAGCCCACACCAAAAAGAGGTGGAATCAACGACATAAGTGAACCAAAACATGCTAGCGTACAGATGAATTGAACCCCGCCAGATCCCTATATTGGCATTTTAGGTTCAATGACTAGGAGATGTAAGTTGACCCATGCCCGGCATGCCGGACTATCTCATCTAATGAGAGTTACGTGAACCTCCGCCTTTCCCGAAAGAAGGCATGACCACTCATAGCTAGTATATCGGTGCTCAGTATAAAGTACCATTACATTGAACTCATACAATATGGAAGTTGGCTTCTAGTATGAGGACATCATAGCACAATAGATGATTTCTCATCTCATCATTAGTATTAAGTGTGTTAATCTCAATACTTTCATTAGAGTGTTCATAGAGACTGGCTTCTTCATGAAGTTTACACTCTCATAGGTGAGTACGTTTTTATAACATTTACTTAGGATCATTTGAAATCGCTCTCATCTTTTACGTTGGCCTCATATCATGTTTTAACAACATTCTGTATCATTAACACATTTTATCTTTGTAGTTACTCACCACCTTTTACGTGAATGTTCATTTCATCATATGCCAATTCCCTTTCCCCGAACGATACTACTCTTTGCTAACAATAAGTAATTCATCTATAATATGTATGCCTACATAGGTAATTGAACACTCCCTAGTGGTGAATATCTAATTCACATATTAATATGATGATGCACATCGTCAAAACCTACTAGTAGTTTCACATTAATGGGCTAAGGAACTCTTTCCTAAACTAGTATAATCAAATCATACAACATAAGTAAACATGTAAGCATAGAAATCAGCAACAAAAATGATGACTCAAACATATTCATCTCATATTATTGCATAAACACAAATTGGAGCCTCTTCACTTGGACCATTAGGTTGAACTCTCTCTGTCCCTTGTTCTATATTTCTCTTATTCATACAATCCTCATCATGTGACCCATTTTGCAACAACTGTACCAAGCGTTAGAGTTTATCATACATTCTCCCCCATGCAGTATGTCGCATTTCCTACAAGGTGGCCTCTCCTGGGCTGTAAATTGTTACGAACCTCAAGGAGTAATCCCTGACTGACATGGAGCACTAATTAAGGTTGATGAATTCCTCATACTTAGCCCCCTTCATTTATATAGTAAAGAACCACCCTAGAAAATCCATCTTGAAAACCCCCTCCGAAGGCTTAGCTATCTTTCCATAGCTTATACAAGGATTGAGCTATATCCTTTAGATTGTAGGATACAAACTCAGACTTCTCCACATCAATTAAAATGAATATCTTGATCTTGTAAAGTGATAGCTTAGGCCATCTGTACCAAATTTGTCCTTACTTCTCCATCTGTCAACCCATCTGAGTTAACAGACATTTCTATTCCTGAAGTAGGAGCCTGGGGAGAAACTTGAATTACCCCAGTAGCCGCTCCTCCAATCTCCCCTCTTGCTTTTCTTCTCATATTCATCTTTTAAAAACATCAACAGTTTATGTTAGATACGCTCTTAACACCAAGAAATCCGACATTATTAAAGGCACGATAAGACTAGAAGAAGGGAAATTTTCCTATGCATCATGCAGTCTCTAATCAAGGATAGTGGCGCACTTCACTAACATAACTTAGAAACTACACGATCTAGTTGATGTGAACTTATTATCCTTAAAATTTAACCTAGCGCTCCATTACAATCTTTTACACGATCAGAATCTAGACCCCAGACGAGATTAGCGTCGTTGACCTCTTAGAGGTCACACACAAGCCTACATACATCACTCTTACTTCATCAAGGTTAATTTAAGCGGAAAATTTGAAAATTTTTTGTTCCTAACATGTTTACTATACATTCTATTACATATATAATTGTTCACCATCAACCATCTAACATTAATATCATCAAATGAATGAAGTAGTGTATTATAACAACTAAGATATACTTGCAAAAATGGCACCAATACAATGTTTGAACAAAAACAAGCAATAAACGCTAGTGGAACATACTCCACTAGGTCAATCCTACAACTAAGCTAGAATAAAAATGGGCAAGCACCCTCGGAAGAATGAGGATATACCATGTAACGATGAATTCTTGACGTCAGGATAGCTGCAAATTTGATCCTATAGCTCTAGCATCCACCTGTGCCTGCTCCTAAAAGTTTAGAGTTATATAGGGTTAGTACACACTTTTACTAAGTATGGGTATGTGCACGCACACAACAAGGACATGTATGGTAAGAATAACTCTTTCCTAGCAACATCATTATACAAGGTAAAGTCAATAGACTTGCCATTTTGAGATTAGCAAAGTGAGTGAACTTTTAAAATTTGGATTAGGAATGTTTATGAGCTTTCCAAATTTGGATTAGGAAATTTATTATGCCATGAGAGTAACATGCATCATCATACTTAACATTTTTCACACAGCACAGAAAAACGTACATATAACACATATCATAATTCATATAACACGTAACGTTTTTAATATCATTCATAGTATGTCGTGAGACCATGGAATTATGAACTTGACATTAAGACTTTCCAAAAATGAGGGCTTAACATATGGGACCTCAACTAGGGACTCTGCTTTAGCAAACACAGATTCTGCTTTATGAATTCATATGTACTTCATTTCATTTCATTCATGAGCAAGTGTAAACACCAGCTATACCTAAGATGTTGTTTAAGACTTTCATCGGGTTTGTTGTGCAATGACCTAGAATGACCTAATGTCATTACTTGAATCTAATTCAACTTTTGATTAGACTATCCTAACAACTTTGGTGTCATTTGTTTCATTATGTGGATTATTTTTGGATGAACTTAATCATTCATTGGGAACTTTAACTTTAAATGACATAGATCATGTGAGCATCATGATATCCAGTGTCATGACACCCCATACCGAAAAGAGGTGGAATCACCAGCCAAAGTTAACCAAAACATGCTAGTATAAATGGGAGTTGAACACCGCCATATCCCTAATAGCAGTATAGGTTCGAAGACTAGGAGATATAAGAAGACCCATACCCGAAATTCCAGACAGTCTCATCTCATGAGAGTTATGTGAACATCCTCCCTTTCCGAAAGGCGGCATCACCACTCTTAGCTAGTCTATCAGTGTTTAGTATAATGTTCTACTACTTTAAACTCATACATAACGGAAGTTGGCTTCTAGTATGAGGACATCCATAGATCAATAGATGATTTGTCATCTGATCATTAGTATTAAGTGTGTTAGTGTCAATACTTTCATTAGAGTGTTCAGAGAGACTGGTTTCTTCATAAACATTACACTCTCATAGGTAAGTATGTTTTGGCAACATTTACTTAGGCTCATTTGAGATTGCTCTCATCTTTTACATTAGCCTCATATCATGTTTTCACCACATTCATTATCATTAGTAGATTTTATCTTCATAGTTACTCACCCCCTTTTTACATGAATGTTCATTTCATCATATGCCAATGCACACGTACATTTGGTGTGTTTCACACTATTATTTAACTATTCTTAGGTTTCCTCATTTCATTGTTCATTTCATAATTTCATTGTTCATTTCATCATGTGCTAATGCACTTGGACATTTAGTGTATTTTACACTCGTATTTAACCCTTCTAGGGTTTCATCATTTCACTACATACATCTTAGGTTCACTTACTTTAAAACGTATGCTAGACTTATGGGTCTATACATACAAGACATGGGGCTTCATTCATAGTTTGTCTAAGTGAATCATATTTACCGAAGATTATGTGGTACAAGACTTATGCATCTTATAGATATGCCAAGATATTGATTCGATCTTTAAAGGCAGCATTCATTAAATATTTACTTGTGTACGACTTATGTGTTAATACGAAATTGGGCAAGAAAACCCGATTTCGAATCCCTTGGACAACACTTAATCTTATTTTAAACTTGATAAATGCATTTTTGAGATTTGGGGGACCTAGTTTGATCCTTATCAACCCCATAATATTTACTTTCTTTTTCTCCTCTCCATTTTTGTTTGAGTCAAGGAGGTTGTGGGTTTAATCCCACACAAGCTCATTATTTTTTTTATTTTATATCTTCACTTTCTCACCTATCCATGAGGTTGTGGGTTCAATCCCCACTCTGCACATTCATTTTCTCCTTTATTTTTCTTCTAACACTCTCATCCATTCAATAAGTTGTGGGTTCAATACGCACTCACCACATCTTTTTTTCCTTGAATTTTTCTTACGAAAGTTTTTATGAAATTTTAATTTAGTGAGTTCATGGTTTGAATCCCTAATGAGATCAAATTTTAATTTTTTTAAAAATGAATTTCATTTTTTGAAATGTTGGCCAAGACTACAATTTCCAGCAGTCTAGAAATTTAATCTCTTCCAATCCATTTTTATCCTAATCATTAGTTGATAATTTATGTAGCTTTCATGTAATAATGTCTTGGGTTAAATCCTTAATAATATCTCTTATTTTACATTCATTTTTCATTGCATTTTGAACCATTCTGTTTTGCCGAACCCAACTTCCATGCTAAATCTGTTCACTATTTTCATCTTCTTTTTATCATCATTCATATATCAATTCTTAAGGCATTTTGTGGATCATTTGGTGAATCTTTTAGTGTAATATTTTTATGATTATATTCAATTAAGAATTACGATTTCATCCAGTAACATTACAACACTTTTAAACCTCATGATTTACACAATCATTCGCACATAAAATTCAACCATAAAAACATTTTTATATACTTTCGGTTGACATAACTTAACATGCTTACAATTCCAAACACATAATCAAGAACACATTATCACGAAAATCAAACTTTATACTTAACTACTATCAAATATACAAACAACATGATCTTTAACCTATTTTACATTGAGATCAAAGGGATACTAGGGACAAGGAGTTGGACAAGAACGGGAACAACCCTAGTTTTCGAGTATATTCATCTGAGCCTTAAGGGTCTCTAGGGAAAGAGACCAAGAGTAAGAAAACCCATACCTGATTTAACGTCTTTCAACATTTAAACTTAATGATATAAATTTACAAACATAAATTAAAAATAATTTAATTGAATGCTTCAACCTAAATTCGAACCCGGAAGGAGCATGACTTCAATTCAAGAGCTCATTTTTGGTCCTCTCTCCTCCTAATTCCCCTCCACCATACTAATTAAAAACTAATCATATATATAGGGTAATTATGATAGTACCCTTAGTCTGGAAAAACACCATTTTACCCCTAGACTATACAAACCTAAGATTTTTCCTTTTTAAGTCCGTTAAAGACTCCTTCAAGTAAATCTTCGTAATCGAGATCCCTACATGGTTGGAACAAACCTTTTCTAGTTCAACAAACTCCGCAAGTTAACTCGCTTGGCTGTAGCAAGGGTTCACAGGTCAGGTTCTACGCGCATTAATCCGTGTGAACCCGGTCTAATCGTAGGCATTATAGACATATTAAGCATTACTTAGCATATTCATTTTTTATGGTTGTTACATAAAGAACATCAATTCTTTTCCAAATATAGCAATGTGAGTTTTGGTTAAGGTCTGTGACATTCTGTGGTCATATTATCTCTAGTGAGGGAGTTGATGTTGATGGAAGGGAAAAAAAGGCAGTAAAAAATTGTCCTAGACCTTTGACTCGAGCTGATATTAGAAGTTTTTTGGGTTTAGTTGTTTAGTATAGGAGGTTTGTTGATGTTTTTACATCCATTATATCTCCTTTGAATTCTTTTACCCAAAAAGTATGAAATTTGAGTGGCCGAGGCATGTGAGAGAAGCTTCCAAATGTTGAAAGATAGGCTTACTTTCTCTCTGGTATTGACTTTATCGGAGGGTACAGAAGAGTTTGTTGTGTATTATGATGCATCCCGTGTGAGTTTAGAGTGTGTGCTTCAGCAACATGGGAATGTAATAGCCTATGCTTCTAGGAAACTTAAGGTAGATGACGTACCTATCCAACTCATGACCTTGAGTTAGCGGCCGTGGTTTTTTATTTAAAAATATTAAGGCATTACTTGTATGAGGTGTATGTTGATGTCTTTACCGACCATAAGAGTCTCCAATATGTGTTTATCCAAAATGAGTTGAAACTTCGACAGATAAGATGGTTAGAATTGTTGAAACATTATGACATGAATGTCTTCTATCACCACGATAAGGTTACAGTTGTTTCGGATGCCCTAAGTTGTATGATTATTGGTAGTGTATCCCACATGAAGCAAAGTATGACCTAGTGAAGGATGTACATAAGTTGGCTAGGTAGGGGGTGAGGTAGGAAGATTCTTGGTATGGTGGTTCATGGTTTGTAACAACTCAGATTCATCATTAGTAGTTGAGGTGAAGTAAAAACAACACCTTGACAAATCTTTGATGGAGTTGAACGAACGGTCCTTGGCAAGCTTAACGAGACATTCTCCCTACGGGGATGGTATTTTATGGTTACAATGAACACTATGTTCTTCCAATATAGATGGGTTGGGGGACCAAATCTTTGAAGAAGCCCGTGGGTTCCGCTACTCAACTCATCCGGGTTCGGCAAAAATGTACCATGACCTTAGGAAAGTATATTGGTGGGAAGGTATGAAGAAATACATAGAGGAGTTTGTTGTTAAGTGTACAAATTGCCAACAAGTAAAACGTGAACATCAAAAGTCGGGTGACATACTACAAGGAATAAAAGTTTGTATTTAAAAGTGGGAAGACGTCAATATGGATTTTGTAGTGGGTTTACCTTGGAATCAAAATCGATATGATTCTATACCAGTGGTTGTAAATAGGTTGACCAAGTCCGCTCACTTTATTCCCTTCAAGTGTACTTATTAGGCCGATTATTATGCTAGGATCTTAAAAGATGAAATTGTATGTCTCCATGATATTTCGTTATCCATCATATTTGCGGTGCACAATTCACATCTAGGTTTTGGAGGTCATTCCAAAAAGGGTTGGGTATTAAGGTGAAGTTGAGTTTTGCTTTACATCCCCAAACATATTGTCAAGAGGAACGTAATATTCAAAACCTTGAAGAAATTATTAGGGTATGTATTATTGATTTCAAATGTAATTGGGATAAGAATTTGCCTTTGGTGGACATTCCCTATAATAATAGCTTTCTTTCATCTAGTTCCATAGATCCCTATGAAGACTTGTATAATAGGAGGTCCAGGTCTCTTAATGGATGGTTTCAAGTGGGTGAGACTTTGCTTGTTGGTATCGATTCGGTTTGTAAGACTTTGGAGAAAGTTCATATCATAAGAAACAGGTTACAAACGGCCTATAGTTGGCAAAAGCTTATGCCAATCATAGGAGAAGGTATTTTGAGTTTGAGAAAGGTGATAAGGTGTATATGAAAATTTCACCTATGAAGGGGGTGGTTAGATTTGGAAAGAAAGGAAAGTTGAGTCCTCGTATGTGGGTCCTTATGAAATCTTGCAAAGGGTTGGAAAGGTTGCCTACAAATTGAAATTTCCTTGTGAATTGACTTCGGTTCATCTGGTTTTCCATGTTTCTATGACTAAAAAGTTTATTGGTGATCCCGATTCTATTATTCTTATCGAGAGTCTTGGTGTCAAGATAAAATCTATTATGAGGATGTTTCGGTTCAAATTCTTGATAGGCAAGTCAATAAGTTAAGGATGAAAAGGCGGTTTTCATAAAAATGTTATGAAAAATCTTCTAGTTGAGAGTGCAACATGGGAGGCCGAGGTCGATATGAAGTCCAGTTGCCCTCATATTTTTGACAATTGAGGTAAGTCATTCCTTTTAATAATATAAATATGCCTAGAACTTGAAGATTCTTGGTTTTAAGAAATTTTTTCCAAAAATATGAATTTTGAGTCACATTACAGTAAGTTACAGTGAATTAGGCACACAAAACTTGAAATTAATTCTTTTGGTTTGTATTAGTTATGTTGTGTATTTTGACATGGTGAGTCTTAGTGAAAATTTATGTGTCATGTTGATAAGTGAACATTGTGCTTATTGACTCATGTAAAGTATGTTGAGCTCATGTGTGTTATGAGAAGGATATGCCTCATGCATAAGTGTTGGAGCTTTACGTGTGGTAATTGAAGTAGTGAAATTGCCTTGTTGAAATGATATGAATTATGTTGTTATGTTTTTTTTATTGTTTGGGCTGCTAGTCTTGAGTCTATTCCTTCCAATGGAAATTTGTGTCATTTGGGACGAATGTTCTTAAGGTGGGAAGGGGGGGGGATAATGTAACATTTCAAAAATCAAAGGCAAGTCTTAAAGCGTAACAAAAGTTTCATGGGGGTATAAACACTGTTTTAAAACGTATTCCTATGAATATAGGTCATTTAGGAAGTTTAGGAACCAAAACGTCCAAGAACGTCCATGACTTGTGGACACTAATACTAGGAGGTACTAGTGTGCCTTAGCCTATTTGACTATCTTTTAGGAGTCAGAAAATCATGATATTAGGTGAAAGGTTATATAACATGTGTTTTAAGGTAATTTGTGGTTGAAACATCCTGGTACGACTCCACAAGGATAAAGCAAGGTCCCTTGAGGAGGAGCCTAGAAGTTAGGAGGCAACACTGCCTGGGTAGTGTGCAACCATGGAAGGCAAATGACGGTTCATGTGTGGATCAACGGGGTGTCGATGCAAACCGTTGTACCACACTTTCAAAAAAAATAGGAAATCCCTCACTTGCACAAGTCTCTGACAAAAATGATGAGTGTGCAGGACAGAAAGGGGCTAAGTCGTCGACTCACAGACGGCCCTTCGATAGGGTTTCGTCTGTGAGAGTCAAGTTTTCCTACACGTGTTTCAGTTAGTTTATTTAATTTTTAAGGGGTAAGATGGTTAATTAGGGGTTTAAGAGAGTTTAATTAGGTTAATTAACCCCTATAAAAAGACCCGAACCCTCATTAGTCTAAACACACCTCACAAAATAAAGTCTCTTCCTTCTCTCTTCTCTCTCATTATTTTGAAGACACCATTGAAGACAAGCAAGGGGAGGTTTTGGCGGCTTAAAAGGGAATATTTTACCATTCAATGTTCATCAAACGTTGAGTTATGATATCTAATTTACCTTTGAGACTTATGTTCTCAAAGAGCTCCTTCAAAGTATTTCTTAAATTGGGTTTTCAAGTGGGTTTCATTCAATTACTAATTTTATGTTACGAAATGAGTTGTTTATGGTTTCTTAAGTATATACCGAATATATTAACATGAAATTTAACTTTATTATGATGGTTTTTGATGGTTTGATCGAAATAAAAGAAGATGATCCTTAACCCTTAACCCTAGGTTTGATCTTAATGTGAATTGAGTTGCGATCGATTCATTTGACTATATTATTGTAACGATTGGATGATATTTTTACACTTATCATGATCAAATTAAGATTATTTGTAGTCTTTCATACTAGTTCTTGAGACGTTATATATGTTATAAGAATTGACCGGAGTATCTCTTCTTAAGCTTTGATTTAGTATTGAATTATGGTGTAGTGACTCTTCTAGCCTTTTTACCATGTTGATTATTTGATTTTTTTGTGGACCATATAAATTGGATTGAATATAGGTTTTAAGGTAAGACCTAAATGATGAATTATAAAGGAGACTTGGTAAGTCTTATGATCTCTATCTTTATTTCCGATTGTGATTAGTTGTGCTTAAGTCATGATGTTACATTGGAGTACGCCTTGGGATAGGATTGATAGGGTGGTGTGATGTTGAATTGAAATGTGTTAACTATGTCGTGAGTTTGATTGAAGTGTATGTGTTATAAGGATGGTGATGACTATCAATGAACATTATTATGCTGTGAAATGCTAATGTACTAACCTCACTTATATGAATTGTGATGGAAAGACTACACTCATGCAATTCTTATTCAGCTATGATGATAATGATGATAATACAAGGGCTAGACCCTATGACCTAAGCTAAGTTATTATTTTTAATAACGACTTAAAGACATTTCAATAAAGGGACGTAGCTTAGCACCGAGTGAACTTGACAATAGGAGGTGATGACTTACCAAAAAGGAAGGTTCACCCTATATTTTTTTATGTGGTGTTGACTTCCAAAAGAGGAATACTCATTCAATAGATTCCCATGAAAGGAGGCCACAATTTTCAAATGGTATGAAGAGGGAATGCACCTATCTCTTAGTTCTTGAAATATGTTTCCCCCATAGGAAGACTAGCTAGTGGGTCAACCTAGAAAGCTACATTTATGTTTTGTTTTACTTTGACCGATAGACCACTTTATATTAGTGTAAGCTTTTACAACACCGGATTCAACACTTAGCTCTTGTGGTCTATGTCAGGTAATGCAAGTGTTCCCTAAACTACTATAAATTAATGATGTATAAACTAATTAAGATGACTTGAGAGGTTTGACTTAGCTTAGGTAGGGGTATGGGACTCTACTTATGCATTGCACTAAGTACGCCTGGATGGAAGCTTTAGGGAGTTGATATTATGTATGTTTATGATAATGATGTATATGATGAAAATATGTTCATTCTACAGTATAAATGGTATTATATGCTAATTATTATCCTTATGAACATGTATTTGGATTATGTTATTGAATTTGTACATTGGTTATTGTTTCTTGTTGGGGCTACTTGATTGAGTAAGGTTATGGGGCCTTACTTGGTCATTGCACTTGTTTACTGGATAAGGATTCATGAGTAATTTTCTTGCTTATTATGAAATGGTTAAACTCTTATTCATTCTTGTGATGTCATTCCTTGATGATAGGGTTGTAGTAGATTATGGGTTCAAAGTATGATTATATGCATATTACTTAATTGAGTTAGTAAGCATGTTTATTAGTTGGTATAACTTTCGTGATGATGCATAATACATTTATACGGTAAAATAGCATGATTTAAGTTAATGTCCCTTTTTAGCATATTTTTATAATATATGTGCATGTGGTCTTATACATAATACAAGTGGCGTACTAACCCAATTTTATCCCTTTTTCCAAACATTTTAGGTTCCGGTCATTGAAGGCTCATTCGAGACAACTTGAAGAAGACTTTGATAATCTCTACCAGCCAAGTTGGTAGGTCCTTACTTTCTGAGGGCAATGCCAATATCTTGCTTATGGAGTTGCTTTCTTTTTCTAAGACTCTTATGTTCATTCTATTTTCATTTGAGTACGATTTGTATAAGACTATATGTGGCTTCTTGACATTGATTAGGGCTATGCCCAAATTGCTAAAAGTTTTAAGATGGTATGAGATGAGACAATCCTTAAGACTGTGTTCTATCTTACTAATAGATATATGTGCAATAAAAGTAGAATTCTATGTAACCTTCCTATACGAAGGGTCTATGTATACTCGATATATATATTATGTGTATGTAACTCTCTATGTAAACCTCCAAATAGAAGTAACTAATGTTTTAAATTTTCCGCTAGATTAAACTTATGTGTGCTGACGTAAACTAAGAGGCTAGTCTTAGACCTTAAAGAGGACGACGACGCCGGTTACATCTAGGGGGTAAACCTGGATGTGATACAAATACAATTATGGTAGATTTTTTATCTCTTTGGTGTTGGAGGTTTACCAAATAAGAAGTGAAAGGAAGAGAAATGGGCTGATTGTAGTTGTTTTATTGCTCTATCTAAGAGCTTCGAAGCTCACAATTAATGGTGTTTTAAGGAAGAAAGTGATGGAGAAATTGTGATTAAGTTGTTTGTTGGTGCTTTGGATAATTTAGTAATGGAGCTTTGACGGTGATTTGAGAGTTACGATGAAAGATGTTTTGATGGTGGACGTATTTGGAAAATATGGAGAGGGGAAAAATAAACATTGAAGAATTAGAAATGGTGAAGAAGAAGGAAGAAGAATGAAGTAAGGGGGTAGGTGGGGGCTGGGTATGGGGTAAAATAAAAATGGGTCAACATTTTAAATTTCAATTTTACAAAATGCACTATGAATTAATTAGTTACTGTAAATTAATTTAATAAAGTGTTAAAGAAAAATGGTGAAAATACCTAATAATGTGGTGCAGATATGGCGTCGTTGTGGCACTTACATCGTTATGATGTGGCAACTGAGAATGGGATAATAATCTCAGGATGGTTTTTAATTTATTTCAAAGATGTTAAAGGGTTATTTAAACGCCCGTATAGTTTAAGTGCTAAAGTGAGTTTTTTTACCATGTTCGGAGGGTTTTTATCTTTTCCCATATAGTAATAAATTTTCTAATTATATGGTCAAACATATGCTTATGAAAGAAATTTCTATAAAATTTATGGTAAAAAGTATCTTTAATACAATAATAAATTAACCAAATGAATGGTCAAACATCCGATTTAAGAATTATTATTCCCTTCTTAGCAAACTATTCTAAACCTTTTTGGAACTCAAAAACATTCTAAGGAACAAATTTTCAAATATGATTTAAAATTTGTGAGAAAACATATCTTTGAAAATATTTTCTTTTTAAAATTCGATTCAAAATGTAACGACCCAGGGGTACCCCATGGAATTTACGTGGCGTATTTTACCCCTAAGGGGTCTCGTACAAGACTTTAACATATTCATAATATAAGATAATTTAAAAGTAAGCAAAATTTTAAACTTTTACAATCGACGTCATTGTCATAAAAGTGCTGTCGCAAGTCTGTCTATACTTTGTCTCGAACCCTCTAATACAAATATTAGAATAAACTCTTGGGATAGAGCATATAAAATAGTCTTAAAATATAACGAAATGAGATAACGAAAATTGTGGGTCCATCCTCGAAGCTATGAGGACTCTCCAATTTTTCAAATCTTCTTGCACCTTAGAAACCTAGCCTCCAAACCAACTCAATCTCTAATACCCTACCTTTTCTTTGAATATAGGCAATATGCGTTAATACAAAATGTCCTAATCATAAAAGCTAGCACTACCTCATAAAAACATCTCATAATGGTTAGTCAACATAAGACATAAGCATAAGAGATAACAACATAGTCATAACATAATCATATAATAATCTCAAACATAAGCATCATATAATCATAATTAAGCATAAGACATACTTAATGAGATTGGAGATAAGTAACAATCATCATAAGCTAATTTAATTCTTCAATATGGGCATCATATAGACCTAATTAACTATTAGTCATGTATACCATAATAGCATGATTCTTAAGTAAACTCAAAAGCATACAAGTGCAAAACATGGATAACATCCCATAATATAATTCAAGACAAGTATCCGTTTTTGGTCATCTTTATCATAGTTCATATACATGGTCTATATCTTAAAGACTTTTTACCATGCAGGCACCATATTTCTCGGTAACCTCAAACAACACTTGTGTAATGCATGATAAACTGTCACAACCCGAGAGCTCCCCCTAGTTGTAAAACGGTGTATTCCACATTGAAGAGGTCATATACAAGCCTCATGGATCATTTATTACATACGATACTTAAAAACATAGAAGACTTAAAAACATTGTTCACACACGAAGATACTTTCATTAATAACACGTGGAAGAATTCTAACTCTATTAAAGAATATCATTAAACCATCTAATACTTTAGAGTATAAATTTGGGACCAATACCATAAAACACATAAACAATACAAAAAGACATAAAGGAAACGTAATGGGTATTGTTATCGAATCTATGAGGACTCACCAAGTCTTCATCTTCAAGCACCACAGAAACCTATCCATCATTCCTAAAATACCAAATCTCTAATGCCTACACTTTAGTAAAAGGGGTAGAAATGGGGTATGTAAAATGAAGCACTAAGTATTGAATTCAAGAAAATTATACAGAAAGGGACATTTAATAAAGCTACAAACTTTTCATACTATTTTTGTAAAACATCAATGACAAGTATAAAAACATATTTTTAGTCAATATTCACATATAAGATGATCATACAATAATCAAAGATATGAACATATTCATTAAGTAACCCATTTTATCATTTAGACCCTCTATCTAAGGCTCTCCTAAGAACCACCTAAATAAGACATGAAACGGATGCCGATATAACCCTTGCATACACACCAATGTATTCCTCAACACTACCCAAGGTAAGGATATTTCCTTTTCAACACAACTCAACAAGTAAACATTTATAACTAGAAATACGAAGGGAGACATTCATGCATTTAAGAGACTTTACATAATGGTCTTTGAGGACCTAGGGAACTCACTCTACTATTTTCAAAGCCGATTCGTGTGATATATAGGTAACATCCCATACTACTACCTACACGTTGTAGAACCAATCCAGTAGTTAAAGTGCACATATCACATGATGGAAATTCACATTAACTAACATAGACCACACTATCTAGGTATGGAATCCAGAATCAACTCTAGTCCATGGATGGTATTCTACTTGTAAAGGGTAGAACTAGGACACTTCCCATGTAGGCACATGGTTTAAGGGACATCAAAAAACTTCTTTGTAATCTAGTCTCATACTCATGTAGAGCTACTATCTTAAGCATATTCACTCGATGCTTTTCCTTAGTTCCCATAGAGTAATTTCATTCAAATAAGTGTATTAGAGAGGGTAACATCGCTAAGCCTACCGACTCATAATACCAATACCGTGAAGGGCACTACAAGAATCTACAAATAATGTTTCATTAGAATTACTCATTTATAGAAATGTCACCATGCTAGGTCTAGCCGATTCAATTCGTTCATTTATTCATGCACTCAAGAAAAGGATACATTATCCTTCATGGTCAAGATATCACATTCATCATAAATTTCATACATCAAGGAGAATGCACCTAAGTCTACAAAGTCCAAGAGTTCATAGTTAGGAAGATTTCATGCGTCAAGAAGAGGACCCTAAGTCTACAAAATCATGACACAACAATACCATATTAAGACAATCATAATCTATCTTATACACATATAACATTTCGAGAGCTCATGTTTTTCATAACAATGTATTCAAATTCTACAAGATCACCTTCACATTATATTCACATCGTTCATATGATCATCTTCACTTTAAACAATTATCTATACAATAACATGAAAGCCCTTCAATTCACTACATGGTGCCTTCAAGGCCACATTCATAATAAAATACAAGAAGTAAAAAACTCCACCATAAGTTGATCAAACCATAAAATAAATAAACTCTATATCAATTCTACACTTAACAATCTTTAGATCAACTTACCATTTTCTAAATCCATAATCGCCATTATTCAATTCCCAACAATGCAATCATGACAAAAATACTTATATCATAATTTTCAACTCATAAATATAATAACTCTTATAATTTTAATCTAAATCCCAGATAAGAACGACGTTGTTGACCTCTCAGACTTCCTAAATAAGCCTACACACGTCATCGTTACTTCATCTAGGTTAATTTTAGTAGAAAATTTGAAATTTTTGTTTTGTTATTTCATGTCAAACACATTATACTAAATATCATAGGCGTTCATAAATCAACCATCTAATATAGAAATAATCAAATGAAATAAGCAGTTCATAATTGTATTAAACGTATCATTGCAAAATTGGAACCAATACAAAGTCATAAATGAAATACTAGTGGAACATACTACACTAACTCAAACTAATATTTAAGCTAGAATATATAGGGAAAGCGTCCTCAAAAGTATGAGGGCCTACCAAGTCCGGATGAATGCTCCACATATGGATAGTTGCAACGTTGTACCGTAAGCTCTAGCGTACGTTTGTGTCTGCACCTTAGTATAGAGGTGAATGGGATTAGTACACACTAGAATAAAGTATGGGTATATGCAACCACACACCAAGGACATGCATGATTAAGAAGAACTGTCTCCTAATGATATGAATTATGGAAGGTCTAGTCAATGGACTTGCCAAATATTGATTAGGAAAGTCAGTGAACTTGCCAAATTTTGATTAGGAAAGTCTTGCCATGAGAGCAACATTCGTCATCATACTTATCATTTTACAAGATGCACATAACATATTGAAAATATTATATCACGTAGTTCATATCATTCTTTCATATTTCATGAAACCTTGGAATCATGGATTCGACATTAGCACTTTACAAAATGAGGGCTTAACATATGGGACCTCAACTAGGGAGACTTTTTAAAGAAGCACAGAGTTTGTTACATTCATTCATATGTACTTCATTTTCATTCTTTCATATACTAGTGCAGTCACAAGTCATACCTAGTATGTAGTTTAAGACTCTCATTTGGTTCGCTGTGCAATGACCAAGAATAACCTAGTGTTATTACTTGAGTCTATCTTACCCCTTGATTATCCTATCCTAACACCTTTGGTATCGTTCATTTCATTATGTGCATTCGTTGAGGCTCGACTCATTGTTTCTTTGGGAACTTTAACCTTAAGCTACATAAATCATGTGAGTATCATGAAATCGCGAGTGTAATCCTTACAACAAAACGAGGTGGAATCACCGGCAAAAGTAAACCAAAACATGCAAGCTTATATAGGATATTGAACCCTTCTAGATCCCTATATTTGCAATATAGGTTCAAAAACTAGGGGATATAAGGATACACATGACCAGCATGCTTGACAGCCTCATCTCATGAAAGTTAAGTGAACCTCCTCCCTTCTCGAAGGAAGGCGTCACTTGTCAAAGCTAGCCGATCGGTGCTCAGAATAAAGTTATATTACATTAAACTCATACATCATGGAAGGTTGCTCTAGCATGAAGACATCATATCTCATTAGATGATTTCTCATCTCATCATTAGTATTAAGTATGAATTAACTTCAATTCTTTCATTAGAGAGTTCATAGAGACTAGTCTTATCATAAACATTACACTCTAATAGGTGAGTACGTTTTGTTAACATTTACATAGGCTCATTTGAGATTTCTCTTATCTTTCACATTAGCCTCTTATCATATTGTCACCTAATTCATTAGCTTTAACACATTTTCTTTTCATAATTACTCACCCCTTCATGTGAATGTTCATTTCATCATTTGCCAATGCACTTGGCCATTTAGTGTGTTTCAGATTTTCACTTGACCCTTCTAGGGTTACATCATTTTATCACATACATCTTAGATTCACTTACTTTTAAACGTATGCTAGACTTATGAGTCCACATATACGAGCTAAGAGGCTTCATTCATAGTTTTTCTATGTGATTCATGTTTATCCAAGATTATGTGGTACAAGACGTATGCATCTTGTAGATATATGCCAAAATATTGATTTCAATCTTTAGAGGCAGCATTCATTGAATATCTACTTACGAATGAATTATGTGTCAATACGGAATTGGGCAAGGGAACCCGATTTCGAATCTTTTGGACAACACTTAATCTTATTTTAAACTTGATAGTTTCATTTCTCAGATTTGGGGAACCCTAGTTTGATCCCCACCAACCCCATAATATTTCCTTTATTTTTCTCCTCTCTTTTTTAGTTTAAGTCAAGGAGGTTATGGGTTCAATCCCCCACAAGCTCATTATTTTTCTTTAAATTTATCTCTTAACTTTCTCACCTATCCAAGAGATTGTGGGTTCAATCCCCACTCTCAACATTTATTTTCTCCTTTATGTTTCTCCTAACTTTATCATCCATTCAATAGGTTAGGGGTCCATTCCCTACTCTTCACATTTATTTCTCCATTATTTATTTCTTTACTCTCTTGTTTAACCTAGAGGTTGTGGGTTAAAATATCACCCCTCTCATTTCTTTAGTTCAGCTTTAGGATTAGGAGAGTCAACTAAGGGAACTAGGGTTCGAATCACGTGCTCCTCACTCCTTTTTTATGTTAATTAATTAAAATATTACTTAGTGAAATTTTATCACTTTCATTCAAAGTCACCCAAGATCGATTCCGCTCAATCCTTTTTGCTCATTTATTTGTATAATGATTATTTTTTGTGAGTTCTCTGGTTCAATCTCTAGCGACCTCACATATTTCATATTCATTTAAAATTTTTAATTTGTTCATCCTTGTTTGGCCGAAAATAAGCTTATAAAATGCTGGAAATTTTCTCATGTCTTTCAACTCCTCTTTATCATAATTTATACATTAGTTCTTATGTTAATTCATGGATCATTTAGTATGTATTTAGTTGTAGTTTCGTAGTTACATTTAGGTATGAGTTTTTCCACTCCAATCAGCCATATTGCACCTCATATGAACATGATTTATACAAGTTTGTTCATGTCAAATACAACCATAAAACATGTCATTATCGAACATAAAACCAACAATATATGTCACGACTTACGTATTACACACACATAATTTTGGAAGACATAAATTTTCAGTCAAACAATTCCGAGCACAGTTTCATGAACATATTCATCACAAACATCACACAACACGCCTAATCTACCAGCAGACATACCAACCTAAGATCATTTGGAGCTAGTGACAGGCAACATGTAATGGGGAACAACCCTAGATTTCGGAGAAGATTCATCTAAGACTTAAGAGTCTCTTGGGAAAAGGATCAAGAGTAAGAAAATCCATACCTTATTTCACGTCGTTCAACCCCTGAACCTGCTGCCCAAAGACCTTCTCAAAAACCACGTCCACGTCTTGAAACCTCAACATAAAACTAAAGTGAAAAACCCTCCCTTTTGCCTTATGTTCTTAGTTAACGTTTTGTCTATGTTTTTAATATGAAAGTTCTTTTACTGTGAACAACTTTTGGCTGCTTCTAAGTTTTTGTGTTTTTGTTAGGTAGAGAGAACGTGAAAAGAAAGAGAGAGATATTGAAGTGAGAGAGAGTTAAACGTGAAAGGGAATTGAAAGAGGTGAATTAGTTTAGACTTAGTCAACTAGGACTCTTAGGCAATATTTAGTCAAATAAAACATCTTAATTAATAAATAATAATTAATAGTAAATATCTGATTTTCCTTTTTCATTAATCTTCTATTAAATATTAATTAATTAATATAATTTACCCATTTACATAAAAAAAATTAAATCATTGCTCCCATCTAGGTATAAACACGGGTGGAGCATGATTTTGCTAAAAGGGCAATTTCGGCCCTCTCTATACAAAATACTCCTCAACCGTATTATTATACGAATTAATTACATATTTAGGGTAATTATGATACTACCTTTAGTCGGGAAAAAGGCCATTTCACCCCTAGACCCTCCAAACATAAGATTTCTTCTTTTTAAGTCCGGTAAAGACTCATCCGAGTAAATCATCATATTCGGGAGCGCTTAATGGATGGAATCAACCTTTCCTATCTCAAATAACTCCACAAGTTAGTAGGCTTGGATATCGCAAGGGTTCTGAGGTTTGGTTCTGCGCGCATCAATCCGTGTGAACCGGGTCTAATCGTAGGCAATATAGACACATTAAGCATTACTTATCATATCCATATTTAGGGTTGTTACATTATACCCTCCTTAGAAACATTTGTCCCCGAATTACACTACTAACTATGTAGTATAATGCCAGTCATATCATAAAATACTTACAATAAACAATCAAGCAATATCAACAAAGAATGGAGAGATAAGAAAATTTAGACTTAAGAGTACAAAGTCTAACCTCATGAGCTGAAAAGATAAGGGTAGTGGGATCTCATACCGGCTTTGGCCTCCCATGTAGCACCCTCAACAAGATGATTCCTCCAATACACCTTCATTGTGGCAATCTCCTTTTTCCTCAGCCCCTTGATATGTATGTCTAAAATATAAACAGGTACCTCATTATAGGACAAGTCTTCATTGACCTCCGAACCTTCAACTGGTAGAATCAATGATGAATCACCTAGGCACTTCTTCAAAATAGAAATATGAAAGACAAGATGTCAAAAACTAGTTCCGCAGGCAATGCTAACTCATAGGCTACCTCACCAACACGCTCTAGGATCTCATATGGCAAAACATACCTCGGACTCAACTTCCTTTTCCTAGGAAACCTCATCACCCCATTAATATGTGTTAAAATAGACCTGTTCACCAACATCAAACTCTAATGGGTCGTTTTTAATTGTCTGCATAAGACTTCTACCGATTGTAAGAAGTAGCCAACTGTTCCCTAATAACCCTGAAATTCTCTAAGGTCTCATGAATGATCTCTGAACCGAAAATGGATGACTCTTAGACCTCAAACCACCAAACTTGAGAGGTACACCTTCTACTATACAACGCCTCAAACGGTGCCATCCCAATGCTGGAGTGATAGCGATTATAATAGAAGAACTCTATTAAAGGAAGATGGTCGTCCCAGCTACCCCTTAAGTCAATCACATACTCCCTCAACATATCCTCCAATGTCCGAGTGGTGCGCTCTGCCTTCCAATCAGTCTAAGGATGAAAGGCAGTACTAAGCTTCACTTGTGTGCCTAAGCTCTTATGGAAGGATCTCCAAAAATGTGAAGTGAACTGAGCTCCACTATCTTAAATGATAGACAAAGGAATCCCATGCCATCTCAATATCTCATCAGTGTAGAGTCTCGCATAATCCTTGGCTCTGTAAGTAGTTTTTGCAGGTATAAAGTGAGCAGAATTATTCATCATGTCTATAATAACCCATATGGAGTCTTGTTGTCTCCTAGTCTTTGTAAGATCAACCACGAAGTCCATATTAAGGGCCTCTCACTTCAAAATCAGAACCTCGATCATCTGAGTAAGACCACCAGGCTTAAGATGTTATGCCTTAACATGTTGACAATTAGGACACTTGGCCACATATTAAGCATTGACTTCTTCCTTCCATGCCACCAATAGATCAACTTAAGGTCATGATTAATTTTTGTGGAACCTGGATGTATCGAATAATTGGAACCATGGTATTCTGCAATAATTTTTGTCCGCAAATCATCCACATCTTGTACGCACAACCTATCTTCGTACCTAAGTATGTTGTCACTCAAAAAACAAAAGACTCATTTATCTTTAGCAACACTGAGTCGTTCAACTCCATCAACACCGGATCAAGATGTTGACCCTTCTGTACTTCAACTACCAAGGATGATTCAGAACTAGGATGAACTTAAATACACCTACTAGTAGAGTAAACCAACCTCTACCCAGTCTGGCCAGTGTGTGTACATTTTTCACGAACTCCTTCTTCTGATTCTCTATGTGGGGCTGTAATTCCAATGATCCCACTCAAAGCATCAGCTACAACATTAGCCTTACCCGGATGGTAGTGAACATTCATGTCGTAGTTCTTCAACAGCTCCAACCACCCCCGCTGACGTAGATTTAACTTCCTCTGTGTGAACACGTACTGGAGACTTTTGTTGACTATGAACACATCCACATGCACTCTATACAAGTAGTGCCTCCATTGTTTCTGTCAAAAACTACAGCTGCCAACTCCGGGTCATGAGTGGGTTAATTCTTTTCATGAACCTTGATTTATCTTGACGTATAAGCTATAACCTTATCGCCCTTCATATAAACAACACCAAAACAAACCTTAGAAGCATCATAATAAACTGTAATTCTCTCTACACTTTGGGCAAAGTAAGCAACGGGGCTAAAGTCAGTCTGTCCTTGAGCTCTTGGAAACTTTTCTCACAAGTCTTCGCCCGTTCAAACATGACTTTCTTTTTCATCAAAGCTGTGAGTGGGCAGCAACGGAAGAAAAACCGTCCAGAACCTGTGATAAGAATCAGCCAATCCCAAGAAGCTACGGATATTTGTGGGAGTAAGAGGTTTTGGCTAGTTCTTAATAGAGTTAGTCTTCCTGGGGTCTACCTCCACACATTTTTCGGACACAACATGACCCAGGAAGGTGACTTATCTAAGCTAGAATTCACAGAATTCACACTTGCTGAATTTGGTATACAACCGATGTTGTCTAAGTAGCTGCAAGGTCATTCTCAAATGTTTTTCATGCTCTTCCCTGGTCTTAGAGTAGAGAAAAATGACATCAATGAATACTATGATGAAAGAGTCAAGGTATTAATGGAAGACTCTATTCATGAGATCGATAAATGTAGTAGTTTCATTAGTGAGACCAAATGACATAACTAGATTCTTGTATTGACCGTAATGGGTACGAAAGGACGTTTTTGGAACATCTTCATTCCTAACCCTAAGATGATGGTACCCTAAATGAAGATCAATCTTCGAGAAGAAACTAGACCCTTGGAAATGGTCGAACAAGTCATCTATTCTTGGAAGTGAATACTTATTCTTAATAATGACTTTTTTGAGCTACCGAGAATCGACACACATTCTATGGGTTCCATCTTTCTATTTCATAAACAACATTTTAGCGCCCCAAGGGAAATGCTCGGCTGAATGAAACCCTTATTATTCAGATCTTTTAACTGCGCTTCAAAATTCAGTTGGATCCATTCTATAAGGAGGAATCGAAATTGGTTTTGTATCGGGTTTTAAATCGATACCAATGTCAATCTCCTGAGGGGGAGGATCTCCAGGCAAATCATCAGGAAACACATTTGAGAACTCATTCACAACGGGTACTTATTATATGGAAGGAATGTCATGATATAAATCATTAACACTCACAAGATGACTCAATAATCATTTTGACATCATTTTATTGCCCTTAAGGTTCGAAATCAAGGGATTAGGATGACTCGAATTGTACCCCTCCTAGACCAGCTCTACTTCATTTGGGAAACTAAATCTCAAAACCCTACTACGACAATCAATACAAACATAAAAACTACGAAGACATTCTATGCCATGAATAACATCAAAATCATTCAATGGTACCTCAACCAAGTCTGCACACATAGTCATACCACATACAACTATTGGGAAATCCTTTTATACTTTATCAGTTCTACTCTTCCTTGTAAAATTCTCCTCAGCTTGCCTTGACCTATTACCTGCCGTGGTGTGCTTTCTCTTCCTACTTTTTTCCACTTGTTGGACATGTACCATAAGGTTTGAACGTATAATGCTATCATGCAACACAGCTGCCCTACACTCCTCCTCTAGATCCTCAGCAATCTTAAATCTAGTGTAAAAGGGGGGATTCATCCTCGTGAATTCCCTTGACCTGTTAGTCATTGTGTTGGAAGGTGGGTTCTCCCTAGAAACACATTGTTTCTCCGCCTAGGCTGTCATAGACTAAGCTTGTAAAGTGATAGATTGGGCCATCAGTACCAAGACTATCCTCACTTCTCCATCTATTAACCCAGTTGGTTTAACATGCATCTCCGTTCCTGCAGCTGGAGCCTGGGGAGGAACTTTATTTACCCCCGCAATTGCTCGTCCACTCTATCCGCCTGTGTTTCTCCTCATATTCATCTTTCTAAATTTCAAGAGTTGATGTTAGATATGCTGTTAACAACAAGAAATCAGACATTAGAGAAGGTATGATAACATTAGAAGAAGGATATTTTCCTACGCATCATGAAGTCTCTAAACCAGGATAGCGGTGCACTTCACTACCGTGACTTAGAAACTACTCAATGTAGTGGATGTGTGTCTATTATCATCACAACTTAACCTAGGGCTCTGATACCATCTTTTTCACGACCGGAATCTAGACCCCAAACGATACAGGCGTCGTTGAAACTCAGAAATCACAGACAAGCCTACATAAGTCATCGTTACTTCATCTAGTTTAATTTTAGCGGAAAATTTGAACTTTTTGTGTTCTTAGTTAATGTAAAACACATTATACTTAACATCATAGGCGTTCACAAATCAACAATCTAATATAGAAATAATCCAATAAAAGAAGCAGTTCATAATTTCATTAAATGAATCCTTGCAAAAACGGCACCAATACAAAGTCTGAAATGAAACAGGAAATGAAACACTATTTTAACATACTCCACTAAATCTTACCTATATCTAAGCTATAATATAATATGCAAGTGTCCTCAAAAGAATGAGCGACTACCAAGTACGGATGAATTCTCCACGTCCGAATTACTACAGTGTCGTATCGTAAGCTCTAGCATTTTCCTGTGCCTACAGCTAAAAGTATAGACTTGTATGGGATTAATACACATTTGTACTAAGTATGGGTTTTATGAAAGAACACACCAAGAACATGCATTATAAAGAAGAGCTCTATCCTAATGATATGAATTATGAAAAGTTAAGTCAGTGGAATTGCCAACTATGGATTAGGAAAGTCAGTGGACTTGACAAATTTTGATTAGGAAAGTCATGCCATGAGAGTAACATGCATCATCATACTTATCATTTTGAAAGCAGCACATCAGATATTGCACATATTATATCACGTAGTTCATATGATTCTTTCATATGCCATGAGACCTTGGAATCATGGACTTGACATTAGGACTTCCCAAAATGAGGACTGAACATACGGGACCTCAACTAGGGACCTTTTTTAACAAACACAAAGTGTTCTACATTCATTCATACGTACTTCATTTTCATTCATTCATATACTAGTGCAACCACCAGTCAAACTTATGATGTAGTATAATACTCTCATCGGGTTCTCTATACAATGTCCAAGACTAACCTATTTTTATTACTTGAGTCTATGTCACCCCTTGATTATCCTATTCTAACACCTTTGTTATCGTTCATTTCATTATGTGCATTCGTTGAGGCTGGCCTCATTCTTTCTTTGGGAAAATATACCTTAATCGACATAGATCATGTGGAATAATAAAATCCGTTGTGTAATCCCTCATTGAAAAGATGTGGAATAACCGGCCAAAGTGAACCAAAACATGCTAGCGTATATAGGGAATTAAACCCTGCTTGATCTATATATCGGCAGTATAGGTTCAAAAACTAGGAGATATAAGGAGACCCAAACCCACCATGCCGGAAAATCTTCTCTCATGACAGTTACGTGAACCTCCGCCCTTCCCGATGGAAGGCATCACCTCTCATAGCTAGCCTATCGGTTCCTAGTATAAAGTTTCATTAAATTCAACTCATACATCATTGAAGCTGTCTTCTACAATGAGGACATCATAGCTCATTAGATGATTTCTCATCTCATCATTAGAATTAAGTATGCATTAACTTCAATACTTTCATTACAGTTTTCATAGAGACTGGTCTCTACATAAGCTTTACACTCTCATAAGTGAGTACGTTTTGTTAACATTTACTTATAAAATCATTTTCTCATTAAATAAAAAAGTAAAAACTCATAAAACTCATGGTAAGCTCTAGTTCAGCTAACTCATTTTTAGGGTTGTTACATTATCTCCCACTTGTAAACATTCGTCCTTGATTGATACTTCAAACACAAAGAGTAATAACCATGGTATATAACCCACATTTGTACATACAATATCACACAAAAATCTTATGGTTAGGAGGAATATCAACTCCTCCTAATTAATAGTCTCATAAACTATCCAACGCAACTCAAGAAAGAAAGAACACACCCACCAAATCCTTAGGAATCATCTTTCTCATTTCTCAATTCTTTGGAGGAACGTACTTCTCCATGTTGGACCCATAAACTTCATCATTTTACCACTTAATTATATGGTTTTATCGAGTTTAATCCTTTAAACATACTAGAACTTACCAAAGTCATATTATTTATCAAAACATAGAAAAATAGAGATAGAGAGGAGAGAAAAGTCAAGAACGCGACAAGATTCCATCAATTCCAGTTAAAAATTGAAAGATTTCTCTGTTGAATTTCTCACAAAGTATGTAGGATTTCACTTGTGGATTACTTTCTCTCATTAGGTCCCGAGAGTTTAGTCAGATTCTTGATTCCCTTATTATAACTAGAGATAGGGTTATTAGAAGTTCATCAAATTATATGAATTAGTTATTCAATTATCCAAATAATGTTATCATGTTACGAGTTTGTTTCTGTAGTAATGTCAGGTTTTTGTAGTAATGTCAGATCCTTACATATTTAGTTCTTGAAATTCACATGCTAAGCCATACTTTTAAGTTATTTCAATTAGACATGCATCAGTTTTTGAATATGTCAATATAAATATTATAATGTTGCATTCTCAGTTTGCATGTAAATTTTGAGCTATTCAGTATATTAAAAAAACAAAGTCTTAATGTGTTAATCATTTTAAACTATTATAAGTAGGATAAGATTGAGTTTTACTACGATCAATAACTCAAATAGTCCTAGAAATAGGAGCCACATAGGGTTTAAGTCCTCTACGTGGGCATCAATTAACTGATCACGAAAACATGTTTCTACACTTTTTCCTGCTGTATTGGGTCCTCTCTATAAGGCGTATACATCAGACTATAAATTTGGCTCATGTGGTTTTGCTTCAGCTTTTCGTAGCTCCTATAGCTTAGTAAGACTCTGTTGTATTGACAAACATTTAGAATTCAATCTCGGCGTGGCATTACATAGTCGTTGCACTAAGTTCAGTTATGTTAAATATTTTGATATACTTATCACGCTCAGATTTTATGATTGCTTTATTGCTTTATTCATCTATATGTTATTTCAGCTTTGCACTATCCCTAAGACTCAGTACCTTCAAAGGTACTAAAGATACTATGCACTACATCTTTTTCTAATGTAGGTCCAGGTCCTCGGCAGTCCCATCACATATACATCGGTTCCTGATTATTAGTTTAGTAGCATTAGTGATGAGTCCTCATTATTCGAGGACTACTAACATGACTAATTTTTATTGCTTTTAGTCTTAAATTTTAGTTTTTCTAGATTTAGCATGGCATATCCCGACAATTCTAGTCAGTATAGAGGTTTATTTGGGACATTCACATTTAGCTTAGCATTTGAGTTTGATATTTTAGTTGTTATTGAACTCTTGTCAAATTATTTTATACATTCAGTTTTTGAATGGGTTTTCCCATCTCTTCATTTCATGATTAGTTTCCGTAAATTTTTATTGCACACTTCCTCTTTAGTAAGATCATGATTATGCAAGCAAGGTTAGCTAAGTAACACATGTGATCCTAGGTCATGTGTCTGCGTCTTGGGGTATGTCAAGCAGGACAAACTTGGTATCAAAACAATAGATTTAAATTTTCTAGGATATTTTAAAAGCCGCACTAGGTAGAGTCTTTTTCATGGGTTTGTAGTGTGCACCACATCAAAAGAGTGGTACGCTGCAAAGTGTTTTAGGGAAGATCTTCATTTTCTAATTTCTTTGATCATGCGTAAGGTATGATGTAAATCAATTCTAACTCAACGTTTTATGTTTCAAATCACGCCTCCTCGTAGAGCTAATACCAGGATTGTGAATGTATAGACATAAATGAAACTCCTCTAGTCCCAAACCAAGAAGTCTCAAATGTAGAGTACTGAAACACCATTCCAATATCACCTTACAGTGTGTCCAACCATTAGAATTAGAAGGCTCCAATTATGGAAAATGCTAAAGTAGGGTCAGCTGCAGCAAGAGTTCGAGATTGTTTTAGGATAAATAGGCACAGTTCATAGGATACTAGATTGGTGAGGATCCCAAAAACTTCATTGATGTGGTTAGCAAGGTCTTTGAACTGATGTATGTAACTTTGAATTATCGGGTTGAGTTAGCACCTTACAAACATAAGTATATGGATATATTTGGTATACTCATTATAAAGAGAAAAGGTTATGGATACTACTCCTATTAGTTAGGATTTCTTTAGTGAAGCAGTTTTTATAGATTTTTCCCAAGGGATCTAAGAGAGGTAAAAAGCTTAAGAATTTAAGAATTTAAGGAAAGGTAGCATGATAGTATAAAAATATGGGCTCAAGCTTTCACAACCCTAAAGGTACTTTTCTCACATGGTTGTTGATTTAAGGGATTAGATGAATAAGTTTATACATGGAGTATCAATCTGGGTAAATATGAAATCTTGGAATGCTATGTTGCTGGAAAATATGAACACTCTTAGCTCAGGACTCATGCTCAGCAGGTTGATGGTGATAATCTTAGGGAACAACGAATGAGACCATAAAGTCTAGAACTAGAAAATTTGATTATTCTAAACAAAAAATTGGGTGGTGAACATTTCTCACCGGGGCAACATAAATATTTGACTAGATCAACTTAATGTGCTAGTGTTCCATCCTCCAAGTTCAGAAAATATCCTAAAGGTAGGGCATCAAAATCTTAATCTCTGGGAAGTGTTTAAGGTATAAAAACCTACGCAACTTTCCCTATGTGTGCTAAGAACCATCCCTGCAAGTGCCTTGAAGGAAAGGGAACGATGCTTTGGGTGTGGTCACTCTTGTCACAAGTTGAGTAATTTCCATCTAGACAAG
This sequence comes from Solanum lycopersicum, assembly GCF_036512215.1. NCBI lineage: Eukaryota > Viridiplantae > Streptophyta > Magnoliopsida > Solanales > Solanaceae > Solanum > Solanum lycopersicum. The sequence continues at coordinate 41,937,366 of NC_090808.1, forward strand.
GTCGATGAGGTGGAAGTGGTAGTGCATTGTCAACAAAATCAGCAGCACCGACAAGTCTCCTTACTCAGCAAGGTAATTCATCTTGTATAGGAGTGGACAACGCCAAAATAGTGTAAAGCTCTTCAAGCTTTCCAAGAATACAAAGATTATTCTTATGTAGTCACTGGTTCGCTACGAGTCTTTAAGGTCGATGTTTAAACTTTTTTAGACAAAGAGGCTACTATATTCTTTGTAAATTCTTATATAACAGTCAAGTTTGACATAAGTACGTAGGCTCTCAGAACCTTTCTTAGTCTCTACTCTAGTTAGTAATCTAGTCATAGCAAGATTGGTACGAAAAAAAATTCCCTATAGCAATCACCAAGAATGTTACCTAAGTAGATCTTGTGGGAACGAATTGATTACATTGATATTATGCCTAAGTCTATTGTATAGCAAGGATTATTCATTTTTAGTTTCAGGACAAAACAATCATAGAATTGAAGGGTAGTAGTGTAGCGCCTATAGGTCAATTCATTTATTACTTTTAGGCCAAAAAAGGATCTATAAGGGTTTTCTTTATAATTTAATTAGGCTTAAGAATTAAAGCTCCAAAGACGTAACTCTTGAGTCAATTCCAATGGTAATGAGTTTCCTTAAGTGTTTCTAAAAGATCTTCCCAGAGTTCCTCTTGAAAGGGAAATTAACTTTTGAATTGATCTCCTTCCAAATTGTCAACCTATCTCTATTCCTCTTTACATAATGACTCCAATAGAGCTTAAGGAATTGAAATATAAAGTTGAAAGAACTTTTAGATAAGGGATTTATTATACCTAGTATTTTATCATTGGGTGAACCAATGTTGGTTGTAAAGAAGAAAGATGGTTCTCTCAGTATGTGAATGGACTATAGGCAGTTGAATAAGGTTATAATTAAGAATTAATATCACATCCCTAAGATTGATGATTTGTTTGACCAACTCCTGGGTAATAGTTATTTCTCAAAGATAGACCTAATATTGAATTATCCTCATCTCAAACTCACACATAGTGACATTTCAAAGATTACCTTCGAAAATTGCTACGGTCATTATTAATTTAGTTATTTCATTTGAACTAACCAATGCTCCTGTAGCTTTCTCAGATTTGATTAATAGAGTGTTCGAGCAGTACTCTAACTTTGTTCGTTATCATATTTATTGATGATATCCTGATTTACTTTAGGAATAAGGAAGAACATCTGAATCATTTAAGGGTTGTTCTGTAAACTCTCATTAACCGCCAGTTATTGGTTAAGTTTCGCAAATGTGAATTTTTGTTTCAATATGTTGTTTTCCTTTGTCACATAGTGTGTAACAAAGAGATCTGAGTTGATTCTTAAAAAATAGAAGCAATAAAACAATGGCCTTGATGTACCTCTCCTACAAATATCAGAAGTTTAATAAGTCTAGCGGGTTATTACAAATTGTTAATGGGAGGATTTTCATCCATAGCCCCTTCTTTTACTATGTTCACTTAGAAAAATGTTAAGTGTCAATGATCCTATGGTTGTGAGAAAAACATCAAACAATTGAAGAATATGTTGATTATAACTCATTTATTAACTCTACCAGAGGGTTCAAATGAATATGTGATGTATTGTGATGCATCTACAGTCAATGTTGGTTTTGTGTTGATGCATCGAGGTAAGTTTATAACTAATGATTCTAGAGAGCTAAAAGATGCATGCGAAGAACTATTCGAATCATGACATTGAGATTACAGAGGTGGTGTTTTAACTCAAGATAAGGAGACACTACTGGTATGATGTTCATTTATATGTGTTCATGGACCATAAGAGCCTTCAGTATATGTTCACCCACAAATAGTTGAATCTTCGCTAGAGAAGATGACTCAATTTCCTCAATAAATAAAAGATCTAGCTAGATATGTTCTCATGCTTACTCACTTAGGAGTTCATATTATGAGCATATAATATGTTGGTGTGACAGTTAAAAATGGATCTGAATCTTCATTGGTGCGGATGTTAAGGTAAATCAAGAAAGTTATCCTATATTGCTTGAACTCAAGAGTGCAGTCCATCAGTAGAGTAGAATTGTCTCCTAATGGGGAGATGGTGTGCATCGCTATTAGGGCCGATTATAGGTTCCTAAATTCGTGTATTTCAAATAATAGATTCTTTATCGAGCCTACAACTCCAGATATTCTATTTATCCACGAGCCACAACTATGTACCATGATTTGTGGTTAAGTGTCCCAATTGTCAGCCAGTAAAGGTAGAACATTAAAACCGGGAGATATAACTAAAGAAATCGATATTCGTACATGGAAGCGGGAAGTGATCAACATGGATTTCATTATAGGATTACCTCGTACTCACATGCAACACTCAATTTTGGTGATAGTTGATAGAGTTACTAAGTTTTTATGCTTTTAGGCGTTTAAGACTATAGAATTAGTGAACTGCTATGCGAAGATTTCTAGTCATAAGACAGTGACGTTGCATGGGGTTCCCTTGTGTATCATCTGATATATAGGTCCTCAATTTACCTCTCATTTCTAGTAGTCATTTAAGAAAGTTCTTGGTGCTTAATTTAATCTTAGTACAACATTGCATCTATAGACGGATATTCAAGTGTAGCATACCTTTCAAATATTAGAGTAAATCATGAGATCTTATGTGATAAACTTCATGGGATGGTGGTATGATCACCTTCCTCTTGTAGAGTTTGTCTACAATAATAACTTCCATTCCAACATTTTGATGGCCCCTTATGAGGCATTACATGGGCATAGATGTTGATCTTAGTTGGTTGGTTTGAAGTAGGTGAAGCAACCTTCATACGGCCAGATTCAGTCAATTCTTCTTTGGAGAAATTCCAACTAATTAGGGTGAGACTTAGGATAACCTAGAGTCACCAGAATTTATATGCAAAGAAAAGAAAAGGGAATTTGAGTTCCAAGTTGATGATTGGGTTTTCTTGCAATTTTCACCTATGAAAGGGTGATGAGAATTGGCAAGAAAGAGAATCTTGGTCCCAAATATATAGTCCCTTACAAGATCTTGAAAAGGATTGGTAAAGTGGTTTATTCGTTAGAGTTGTCAGCAGAATTAGAGGCAATGCATCTAATATTTCGCATTTTGCTGTTGAAAATATGTGTGGTGATCCATCATCTGTAGCGCTAAAAAAAATGTGGTCATGAAAGATAGTCTTTCTTATGAGAATGTACCAGTTGAGATTCTTCATAGTCATGTTAGAAGTTTTACAAGAAAGTCCCTTTCGTTAAGGTTTTGTGGAGGAGTCAGTCAGTAGAAGGAGCTACTTCGGAAGAAGAAGACGCCATAAAGGCCATGTATTCTCAACTTTTATCCATACAATTCAACTCCAGCTTGGGACAATAGTTTTGTTGTAGTTTTTGAGTCATTATTGCCTAAAATTCAGTATTCTTATCATGTTGCTTTGGTTGTACTTGCATGTTTAACGTATTTGGATGTTTTTGCAACTTAGTTCAATCAGAAATTAGTTTTCAGTTTTTTAATGGTGGTGATTGCAACCCTCTCCCTCCATTTCAGCTAGTTAGACTTCATTCAAGGAAAAATGTTTCTTAGGAGAAGATAATGTAACATCCCGTATAAAAAATAGACCAAAAATATACAAAATATAATGTGACATCATTTATCTAACATAGACCCAAAATATGCTAATTTTCAAAAGTTGTAGGTGCAACCCATGGTTGCCACCCACACACCATAGAGAGGCCCAGGGCCCATGCTGGTGGTCACTGGTTTGCCTAAGCAACTTCCCCAAGAACCCAAGAAAATATTCGTCTAGTAATTGACCCACGACCAAACCTACTATCTGTTGGTCAGGTTATGGATTGTTGTCTTTTGATTGACACCCCATATTTCAGCCTGCAGTACTGATAGACGGTTGACCAACATTCACGGCACATCTATAGGTGCTGGTTAGAGGATCAAATTTCCAGGACTTTACATGACCCAGGTATGCTGCAAGGTTTTATAGCTTTAGACATTTTTAAGGGTCCTCTCCAAGGACAACTTGGGTGGTCTTTAGAGGAACATACCTTGACCCCCTAACCCTTAAACCCCTATTCTATGTACGGAAATAATTCTACAACCATTAATCCTCATATTACACTCCAAAAGTGTTACAGAATGCTCTAGAGCTCACTAGTTCAACTTTGTAGTTTTTGGTGTGTTACAAAAAATTTATGGAATATCTCCGGTCAACAATAGAAAGACAAACAATATATGGACCCGCTACACTAAATATTATATATAGCTATAAAATTATTACTTACAACATCAAATTCGTTAATAATTGATCTCTTTTAGTGACAAAATATACTTTTCATACATAAATATATGAGACACATACTTTAGTGATAAAATATAAAAATCCATGGAAAAGTTTTGTCCACGAACGTTTTCCACAAAAAAATTAATTGGCGGTATTTGTTAATTAGTGTTAGTTAGAATTTAAAGTTATAAATGACACATTATTTTGTCACTAATAATGTATCTAATTCATTAAAAATTATTTTTTTTCTTAAGTTTTATTAATTTTTGGTCCAAAAAAATGTGATCTAAAAAATTGGTGTTACAATATCGACCAATAAGAGTTCATAATAAAATATAATAAGTTTTAGCTATTATTTAGATTTAATTATGACATTTATTTTCATCACTATTAATAAATAATTGATGACAAAGATTTTTTGGTCTTTAATCACTCTATAATTTAATGACAAAAACAAAATTATTACAAAATATGTAATGTGTTAAATAGCGACGACATAAAATTTACCATGAATAATTGAACTATTTGCTAAAAAAAATCATAGTTTTATACAATTATTTTCTTACCGTTGTTCATAATTACAACTGCAAGTTACAAAAATCTTTTAACAAGTGCTTAATAAGAAAATAGACAGAGTTCAATCGTTAATTGGCGAGGAAAAATATTAAAGCCACTGCATTCGATCGACTTTGTAAAAATAAAAAAGTTTAATTCAAGAAATTTTCTAAAATTATGCAATTATAAAATGCATTATTTGAAAAATACTATTGAGGTTATAAGTAGCGTGACTTGGTTATAATTCTACCCTTATATTATCAATATTTGTTGCTTTAACACTTTTGTTTTTTATTTGATATACTTTCATCGATAAAGACAATGAAATAAATTATTTCTCAAGTCTTGATGGGACTTTTTAAGAGTGTCTATTGATTTGTGATTGGTAATTGGATAGACTAAGTCGAACTATTTTCAATCTGCCAACATATGTGTACATATTCAATAGTAATTCTACATATGTATGTAAACAAACAACTATACAGAGATAACATCGACTTACAATATAGACTTATCAAAGGTGTGATATATTTCATTAATTTCTATTAACTTTTTCCATCCGTCTAAATTGAAATATACTAAAAATGAAAGAAAAAATGAAAGAAATGAACCTACTAGGATTACACATATATTATGATGAAGTATTGTAGTTATGGGTATCAATGTTTTATTTAAAACAACAGATTTATTGGTAGAATTGAACCAATTATTCAATTTTTTAAATCAAATCAAAAGTTTTATTTTCTATAATCTTTTAATTGTACTCAATAATTTATAAAATTATAAAATAAATATATAAAATGACAGAATCATACCACATAGATTTAAAGATATTTTAAAAATTTATTGTTTAATTTAAATATAATCTACATTTGAATGAATCGGTGGGTGGTAAATTTCATACATTTGTGTATGTTTACAAATAATCACATAACATACTATTTCTACAGAAGTTGAATTTGAAAGAAGTGAATGAAGTTAAAAATAAAATATAAATGAGAGACAAGAGAGATTTTATTGACGATAAGCACTCCTCACTTCAAAACTCAAGGTTGTGAGTTCCAGTCCTCAACAAAGCATAGTCGGAGAAGATCATGTGGGAGCTTCTCATTGGGAGTTGTTACAAAAATTGATATGGGGGATAAATAGAAACATTAAAATTTTTTAAAATAATAAATTTAACACTAATTAATATAGTTAAGAACAAAATAAATTTTTAATACAAAATATAGTCATTAGTGACAAAATTTTATTGAACTATGAAATGCATATAAATTAAGAGATAATTAATCTCGTCACTAATATAAGTAAAGTAACTACAAGGATATAATTTTGTCTGTAGTGATGTTCAACGACAAAATACGTATAACTTTAGAGACAATTATTGTCTTCACTAATTGAAATAAAATAATAAGCGACAATATATTTTTTTGGTAGTACTAACCTTTTTAGTGACAAAGCATACTATTAACTACAAAAAATGTATAATTTTTATGAAAATTTTTTTTTCATAGATGTCTATGAATTTGGGATGATTTTTATTTTTGTAGTTTAATAATAGTTTTAGCGACGAAGCAGCAAATCGTATTTGTAAACATTTAGCGACATACATTTAGTGACGACTAATTGACAAATATTTCATCTTATATAATTTGTAGCGACAAAATATGATTCATTAATCACGACAAAAAAACTAGGTTTTTTGTATTCTACCCAAATATGATATAAGCGACAAAATATGATAATCGAGCTTGTTGTATTCTACCCAAATTTTAAGCACCATTAAAACCTATATAATCCTTCACTTTGGTTCTAAGAAATTAACTATTACTACTTCATATTCACTTGTGACCCTTTAAACAAGAGAGAAAAACAAACCCTTCCACTATATGGCTACTGATATTATAATCATAAATGATATATTACCTCTGGGAGATTAGAAAAATCTATTAGTTTATATTATCACATATGAAACACGACGAGAAGCATTGTGTTGTATCATAATATCTTCCTATTCCTCTTATAGACTTAGGGGGTCTCTATTCTAGTGACCATGTCCTGGCCCAACAAACATCTAGTCTTGTTGGTGAAATGTGAAGGAGCAAGAATTTAATCCTTGTGGTGAACAACAAAGATAATGTTAGTTTCATCTGCAGCTCCCATCATTACATGGACATTTTCTTTGACTAGCTTTTCTCTGAAAAACAAAAAAAAGAGAGAAAAATTTGTGAGAATTATAGCTATATTAGAAACTTTACATGATTGTTTTATGTCAATGTTTCTTTGGAAAGAGACACTCTCTTTTCAATACTCTATTAAAGATAACTCATATCACATAGTTGAAAAGTATTTCCAACGAATAATGGGTGAAAGATTTAAAAATGTAGGATAAGGCTACTTGACTACACTCTCTTCCAGTGTTTCCAGTGCCATTAGAGAGTATGGCCGTGAAAGTTAGTCTTTATTCTGAGAAAGTGCCAGTTGAAATTCTTGATCGTAAGGTTAGAATGTTGAGAAATAAGAAAGTCGCTTAGGTTAAGGTTTTGAAGATGATTAAGTTCGTAGAGGGAGCTACTTGGGAAGGAGAAGCAGCCATGTCAGCCAAGTATCCTCACCTCTTCCCTTCTGATTCCAGTCAAGCTTGAGGTAATAGTTTTTCTTCTGTTTTATGTCATTAATCCATAAATTCAAAAGTAGTATCATGTTACTTTAGAGGTACTTGCATGTTCAACGTATTTGAATATTCTTGAACTTAATTTTGTCACAAAATATTTTTCAATATTTTAGTGGTAGGGATTCCATCCCTCTCCCTCCATTTAATCTAGTTAGTCTTGATTGGAGGATGAATGTTCACAATGGGAAGATAATATACCACACCGTATCCAAAATAGATAAAAAATATGCAAATTTCCAGAAGATTCAAGTCCAACCCACGGACCATAAGCTTACACACGACCCACGGTGGTGGTCAGTGGCTTGCATGAGCAACCTCCCCCAGAACCCTAGATAAAAATTCAGCTAACGACCCCTTGGGTGTTCCTTGAAGAATCGTACTTTGACATGCTAACCCTTAAACCCTTATTCTAAGTTGGAAATTATTTTACATCCTTTTATCCGCATACTACACTCCAAATATGACATCTCTAAAAAATACTAGGTGAAACTAGAGAGTAAGATGTGCGTCATGATATCTTAAAGTCCTCAAATCATGAATAATATTGTTTTGTGGCAGTGTTTAAAGTTTGGAAGAGTTTGGAGGTCAAACGTCCAAGAGTATACAAAAGCTTTACCTTGAGGCGTGCTTGTGTGTTTTGTGTGCCTTTGCATGTTTTACGTGTTCGTTTTAGTTCATATTAATATGGGAGTTTCCTAAAATCTGTCCGTGTGTATTTAGGTGGGAAAAGCCAAAGCATGATTTCCCAAGGACCACCCTAGGGTTCCATAAAGAGGACCCAGCTTGTGGGTGAAGATTACCAAAACAATCCCAACCAACAAAGCCAATCGATGGACAGTAGATCTATTGATACCCCATCAGTTAGGGGCATAGCCCCATACTATCATGAGCAGGGAGAACACCTAGACCTATCCGGCGGCGGCGTCCTCTATGAGGACTAAGACTAGCGTTTTTGCAATCCTCATAAAATTTCATAGGTTAAAAATGCGGAAATTTTTTAAAACTTGTATATGTTGAAGTTTACATAGACCTCTAACATACTACTAAGGGACTTTACTTAGAGTACTCACATAGAATGTATACATAGGCTTCTTTTTTAGATAAAATAAACCAATACATAGGATATAGTCTACTAATTTCATCTCATATAAAACTATCTAAATGAGTTGAATTGTTGGACATAGCCAATACGTAGTCAATATGCCATTATAGGCTTACATGAATGTTTCAATTAATAAAGGAATGAACAATGTCTTTATGACAATGCAACTTGAAAGCTGGATGTAGAAAAGGTAACATCCCCAAACATAAGGACCTACCAACAGTTGGAGAAAATAGTCCAAAATTTCTTCAATCGGTCTGCTTGAAACTCAATGGTCGAAACCTACATATTTATAGAAAACATAGAAATATGGATTATTACAACACTTGTACTAAGAATAGATATATGCAGATAATATCATTTGCAAACCATTATTAAAAGGACATTTTTTTAAATGTTATGCTAAGTCACTTTTGAAAGCCTTAATGCACAAGTAACAACACATGCAGGCCAATAATCATATATTCATTAACACAAGTCCATATTCAACACAAGACAAACATTATTAATAAAGTCAAGGCAACATGGATACTATTAACATAAGGTCATATCAATGTGAATACTATCATATAAAGATCATATAACCAAAGCAACTCCAACATCATATCAAAGTATGTACAAGATTTCATGTCATCAGATCATACAAGACACTTATTCACTATCCCTCCCCAAGCCTACAAGTGCAATGTCTATATGAAGTCCGATAACCCCAAATAGTCAAGCAAACAAGGAAATTAACCATAAGTAATGTCTTAATTCATATAACATAGCATAATGAGTAGTCATCATCATATATAGAAATATAGAGCAATAGTATGTTTATAAATGAATCTTACAACATATAGGATATTCAACATGTAAAGTAAACATATGCATATCATTAAAGTCATAAGAGAATAAGAACATCCTAGTAAGATTTCCCTCAAGAACAACTATTGCAATACATAGGTAGAGTCCCATACACCTTCCTATACTAAGAACAAACCCTTATGTCATCCTAGTTAGACTTCACTTTATTACATTCATTTTACTTTTGGGAACAATTTCCTTAACTTATATAGAACATGTGAGATAAAAATGGAATCTGGTGTCGTAAAAGCCTACACCGAAATAAAGTGGTCCACTTGCCAAGGTAAGACCAAAACATGAACATATCATTCTACATAAACCCACTAGCTAGTATTTCTATGTGGGAAACATAGTTCAAGAGCAAGGAGATATACTTTATACCCTCTTTCTACACAATGGAATTGTAATCTCTATCTCAGGAGAATCATTGTGAACCTACCTTCCCACATTGGGAAGGGAAACCTCTCCAAACTAGTTCACTCGGTGTTAAGCTAGTCACTTTTTGAATTGTCTTTAAGTCATTCTTTATTCAACATAAATTAATATAGGCCATAGGAGACTAACCCTTTGTATATCATATAATTATCTCATTATCTATTGCATGAGAATGTCCTTTCATTACAAACCTTTATTTGTGAGATTAATAGACCATCATCATTATACTATTGTAAGGCATATAAGTGATTCACAATCAACCATATATCATCATACCTTAATTATAATCTCACAATCCCTAATAAGGATATTTCAATTACATTCACCATTCAATCACATACTTGATCTAATCATATGTGACACTTCAGTTGAACATCATTATCAAGTATAAACCATCATAATTGAAGTAAAGATTCAAGATCACAAAGTCTTAACGATTCACCTTCAAAACCTTCTTCAAGGTATTACCATAAAACCAACTATATTCATCCATCAATATACTTAATAATATCATATAATAGTAATTAAAACAAAGACTAAGTCAATTGTATCATCACTAACCAATTCAACATCAATCTAGAACCTAGGTTTTGGGGAATAGGGTTCATCGTGAATTCTTCAAGAATTAAATTCAATTTAAACAATAAATGACCCTAGGCAGTCCATAAATGAATTAGGATATCTAAGCAAAACCCAACATTTGGAGAAATTTGGAAAATACAAGATCCACACGAAATACTCATTATTCAGCATCTGTTACTAAACAATATACACCTAATTAACCATAGGTAATCACAATTAATCATCAATTTCATGTTTAGATGAAAACTCATTTGTAGACGAAAACCCTTGGAATTGGGTAATTTAGATATCAACTTTGAAGGGACCTCTTGAGGGAATCCAAGATTGAATAATCCATACCTTAATGAATAATTGATAAACATTATTTGAGGAAAAAAAGTTACGAACTTGGTCTTCTTCTCCAAGCTTCAAATGCTCTTCAATGGTGGTTGAGATAGAGAGAGATTTTAGAGAGAAGAGAGAGATTTGGGAAATTGGTTTGTGGATTAAAATGACATAAATCTGACCCTAAACAAATATATAGTCACCCCATAAATTACCAAAACTATTTCTCACTCTATTCGGGGCAGTTCCAATTTTTTTTATGAAATTCGGGTTAAGGAAGAGATCCTGGTAAAGGCGCCACAACGCGAGGAAAAAATTTCCTAGCCGTTGTTGGTTGCGTGACGCGCAAGTGTCTCCATATATTGGCTGCACGCAGGCTGCTTTGGCAGCCTTCATGCCAATGTTCGGGTCCTCCTCAAGGACCATTCGGGTGGTCTTGAGGAGTCATGACTTGTTGTTTTTACCCTATATACCATATTTTAACTATTTGAAGTCTTTATACAAGTTTAGACTTCATATGACACTCCAAAACATTCACAAAACACAAGGACGTGTGCTAGTTCAAATTTACTTGTTTCTTTTAACTTTTAATCTCTAATACTTTGTAATAATCTTTATTATGTTAGTATAGGAATGTAAACATCATTATAATCATCAGTAGCTATGTGAGGCTCTAGAATAGGTTAAGGATTTTTAAAGTGTTACACAAACTTAATGTTGGAGCTTATCCCTCTCTTTGTGGAGTCTCTAACCCAAACCACAGATCTTCTAGAAGGTTCGTAGATGGGTCGATGATGCATAGGTTCTTCCATAGATTGAAACCTACAAGTTTTTGCAGGTATCTCGGCCAAGGCAGGGGAATTTCACCTAGCATTCTAAAAATAATATGGGTGGTTACTTGAGGATGTTTTGGGTATTTTAAGGGGGTTTATAAGTGTTGAACCTTAAGGTTATTTCATTTTCAAATCAAAACCCCAAGAACCAAAATAGAATTCTATAGAACACCATTAGAGCTTCATTTGTCCATCAATTCTTCATCATTTTTGTGGATTTGTCTTCATTAAGATATATTGTTTCACCCTTGAATCATTTTTATTCAAGGATCTCAAAAGTTGAAATCTCCTATTTTGATATCTAGAAAACAATTTGAATAAATAATTTATGATATAATTGATGTTAATTGAATGATTGTAGATCAAATTCCTTTTGAACCCATGAAAATTATGAAATCTTAATTTTGCCTACATTATGGGTGATTTGATGATTTCTCTATTGTATTTATTTGTTGTGTAGATTACTTTGCGCTATTGAATTATGTAAGAAAAATGTTAGAATTGTATATAGGCTATCTTAATTTGATGTATTTCAAATTGTATTATGTTGAATATTTGTATAGTTTGAATTGGTGATTATGTCTATTGTAAGAGCCTTTGTATAATGAGTTTATTTAATTGGACATTGATTGGAGGTATTGATGTTTGAATGGTGGTATGTTGACTTAACCTCTTCTATATTGTGTAGTATATGTTTTTTGAATTATGATGATTGGTATGGTCCACTTATGTTGGCAGTGCTTATGTGCTATAATTTTGATGAATGTGTCCTTATATGCATTACATTATGAATTATGATTTTATCAACCTATAACATTGATATGTGATAATTATGAATGTCTATATGAGTTAAGTGTAGTTGTGATGTCAAAGCATGAGTTCTTCTAGTTGATGATATGTGTCTATAGTAGACAATGGTAATGTTTTCTTGTGTGGTACTTGATTTTTAAGTTTCAATCGCTTTCGTAGAAAAAAGAATTTAGGAGATGAAATCCCGATTACATTACTGCAGGCCAAAATTGCAGGATAAACAAGGAGACGTATAAGAGTCTTTTGGATTCTTCCCAGTTAACTATATGAGTCCTATGATGAGTTATGTTGATGTTTATGTATATGTTTATAGGGTGACTTGTAGTAAATTTGGTTGTCCCTATGTGATATTTCAATGACATTGTACATGTGATAAGATACGTGATACGTGAAGAATATGAATATGGCTCTTTACTAAGTAGGATAAATCACCTTTGTCATGTATGTATATGTATGATTGAAATATAACCTTGAACATTGTTAAGACGGTCATTAGTTTGGAATATTCAAACTAGATAGAAGGTTATGATATCCTTGAAATTTAAAGTCGTAATGATATCCTTTTTCTGTGAATAATGGACTTAGGGGTAGGTTAGTTGGAACGACATGAAACCATCCTTAAGAAAGTAATGAAGTTATCCTAGTAACAATTATGCTTCATCCCTATTGGACCCATCTTTTATAAGTTTTATTATGATTTAGTTATGACTACGTTATGGTACTTCTTCATATACCCTTGTGACTGAATTAGTCTATGAGAACAAAATCTATTATAGAGTGAGTATGCTTGGGGAGTGACTCTACTTAAGATGAGACTAGAGAACAAAGAAACCCTTGATATTCCTTTACCATGTGCCTACATGGGATGTGTTCTAGTTCTACCCTTCGCAAGTAAACACCTTCTATTGGAGTAGGGTTGAATCAAGATTCCATGCCTAGATTGTATGGTCTATATCGTTTAATGCCTATTGCCTATTCTCATCATCTGGGATACATTCTATTGTTGTAGAATTTCTGCAACATTTAGTAACTTAATGAGACACTATCTACATATGACACAAGTAGGTTTTTATGATTCTAGTATGTAGGTTCCCTAGGTCTTCTTCAAGTCCATTCTGTGAAAGTCTTTATTTTTTAATGTCTCTTAAATGCCTTAATGAACGTAGTGACATAAGTCAAATGCATGTAAATGAAAAGGTACTTATCTACAGTAGTTTTAAGGATTACTTAGGAAGGCTTGAAGAGTATGTATGAGCGGTCTCTTTATCTCTTACTTAGGTGAGTCATAGATAAATTCTAGGTAGGAAGTTTAATAGATGAAGTGGTAATAATCTTGCTTTAGGTAGTCTTGAGGATAACTTAGTTGTGTGTGAAGGGGTTATATGGGAGGCCGCTTCATATCTTACCGATGAGGGTCTTAGGATAACCTTTTGTTGGAGGGTAATATGATTTTATTGCTTTGAAGTTATATGTATGCTTTATTGTGGGTTACTTGGAATTTGTCTAATATGTGTTCATATTGACTTGGACTTGTCTCTTATACTTATCTTTGAAGTTTTCTTCAAAAAGAGAATTATTAATACACATATCCTTTTAGCGTGATTTTATTGCATTACACCATACTTAGTGCATTTCTAATCTACTAGTTCCATATATTTGTATTATCTCTAAAGGATTAAGTAGCAATAGAGAGGAGTCGTTGAAATGAGGCTTCGATATTAGCATTCATTCAAGAAAGTTGTGGTATGTTTGCAATCGATAACATAACTATGCTTAGCTTTTTTTGTTAAATACATTGTATTATACTTTTTTATTTCTATTATGTTTATTTAGAGGTTGTGACCCATTAGATTCATGTGTCTAAGATCTCTACTAGATACTTAACCTTATTTCTTTGATTTTCTGTAAAAGAGATTTTAAAGTATTATTCTATTGTTGGGAAAAGTCTTAATTCCTCACTAATTTTCATACATATATGCAATGAATGATGTCAAAGGGCTTTTACAAGACCTCCTGGTGGTCGAGAACGTTGTGCCACAAGCTTTGAATCACAGCTTAAGGTTATGAAATTGTATTTAGGAATCGAATGTCTCATTAAAGCCACGTCTAGTTGAGTATTGTTCATTGGTATGAGTTGTGACCCGTGTATGAGCGAGAGACTATAACACGATAGTGTTTAACTTTCTTCATCATTTTTAAGTCTGTCCATATGGTTAAGGTTATAAGTGTCTATTCCTAATCTCTTCTCTTGTGATTATTGAATGTGTCAAAGGATAAACGCAACAAGGTTTGAAGAGGAAGGGGTGAATGAGGAGTTATAATTCCGCAAGGTGATTAAGTCCCTATTGTGGGTGAAGGTAATAAAGTCCCGTTGGTTCCTGTAGACATGACTAATCGAGAGAATAGAGAGGCTCTACTTGATTTAGCCCGATCCATGACAACTTATGTGAATAGGGGTATTGAAACTAGGGTGAATGTTTTAGAGTGTACCATGACCTATAAATTGAGAGACTTTGTGAGGATGAATCCTTCTAACCTCTTTGGCTCTAAGGTGGGAAAATATCTCCAATAGTTTATTGATGGTGTGTACAAGGTGTGTAGTATTTTGAGGGTAACTTCTAGGGAAAAGGCGGAGTTGGTTTCATACCAATTGAGGGAAGTTTCTCATGTATGGTACACTTAATGGAACGACAATGGGACGGCTGAGTCGGGTCTAATACAGTGGGAAGAGTTTAAGGAATCCTTCTTACTTATGAGAGGAAGGAGGTTAAGGTTGAGGAGTTCATTAAACTTACGCAAGGTAGTATGAGTGTGGAAGAGTATTCTTTGAAGTTTATTTTATTGAATAAGTATGCTCCATCCTTGGTGTCTAAACTAGAGCTGAGATGAGTGGGAGACTTATAGTGTATGCACAATCCATTGAGGAGCCCAAACTTGTTAGGGTTTCAAGGAACTTAAAAAAGGGTAGACTCAATGAGCAAAACCATCCTACGTTTAATAAGAGGGATCCAAATCAAGTTGTATATAGTGATCCTAAGGTCAAGCTTGAGGGTGGTAGTTTTTCTCAAGGTTTTAAGCCTAATTGGGCTACATGTGGGAAGAAGCACTTTGTGAAATGTCTAGCCAGTGCCAGTAGTTTCTATGGTTGGAGTAAGGATGGTCATAAGGAGAGGGATTGTCATACTAATGTGGAGAAAGGAACAAAGTCCACACAAGTTCCTCCTAATGCTCAGGATGAAGTTGTTAGTAATTTATAGTTTTCGCTCTGGTGTTGTAATGGGTTCCTTCTAAGTGGAGGATTATGGTGAGTAGTTGGGTTGTAGATTGTTGTTTTTTCTCTTCTATTCAATTCAATTTTGAGAGTTAAAATGTCACAGTAGCATGTATAATGTGTCATGTTTTCAAGGAACCTAGTTAAAAATTAATTTTATTGATCTCCGTGCATTGTAAATTTTGTGAAGTAATGTTTATGTTGTAAAATGAGTTTATTTGGTTTTGTCTCTCATACTGCCATACCTCAATTATGAATTGCATAAATGTTGCACTAGTGTATTAGATATCATTCTTCACTGTAAAGAATTTGAGGCTTCACAATTTGAAAATTTGACTAAATTGTTCTTTCACGAAAAATGGTTGATTATAATGTGTATATGAGCATCATAATGTATAGAGAAGGATGTTCCGATTATATTTTATTGAACGGTTGAGTCCTAATACATAATGAGTTATAGAGGTTGTGCCTGCTTTCTTGTTGGGTTTTGAGTCTCTTGATTATGTGGAGTTGATGTTCCTCCTCTCTATTTGTATTATTGTATATGGTGATGTCTGGTTAAGTTCTTCTAGTGTTGTGTTTTTATCTCTTGATGGTGTTAGAAGTTTTTTAATGTCATTCGTGGACGAATGTTGTCCAAGTGGGGGAGAATGTAACGTCCCTAAAATAAACTAGGTGAATATAGAGCCTAAAATATGTTTCATGATATTTTAAATTCCTAAAATGGTTAATTATACTATTTTGAGGTAGTGTTCAATGTTTGGACAAGTTTTGAGGCTATACGTCCAAAAATGTCCAAGACATTCGAAAATTTTTCCTTGAGACATGCTTTTGTGATATAGTGTGCCTTTTCATGTTTTACATGTTTGTTTTGGTTCAAATTTATTTGGGAGGCGCGTAACATCTTTACAAGTGTATTTAGGTATGTCCTTGATGTGGACCCAACTTGTGGGTAAAGATTGCCAAGACAATCCCAACCAACGAAGCCAATCAAAAGGACAGTTAGTCCATCGACTATTCGGGGCGTAGCCCCATACTTAGTGAGGGAGCTTAGACCCCTCTTTGTGGAGTCTCTAACCCAAAAAAGGAATATAACACTTCCAAAGTGTAAGAGCTAATCTAGATACAGACATGTTGAACTATTACTAGTTACACTATTTTAAGACCTAAAATAATGTTGATAAATCATTTAGGAAGTTTTAGAGTCAAAATGTTATGGAACGTCCATGATGTCCGACGAATTGAGAAATAGAGGTTAGTGTTCCTTTTCAAATTTCATGGGGTTTTCAGAGTCGGAATTCGAAATTTTATGTGAAGGTTTTAAAAATGTACTAGAATATGTTTAGGATTGAACTGTCCATGTACGACTCCCCAAGGACCATCCTTCAATAATTGACCAAAAACTATCAAAATGACAGTGACAGCCTACGAGAACAATCGAATAGCCTAGCGTTGATGGATCCATAGGTGATACCTTAGAGAATTTCAAAAAGCCCCAAAAATAAGGTCTCTGAACTAACAACAAATGAGTAGCTTGGGTCATCGTTGGAACGACAGTCCGTGGTCGGGGTCTCGCCGATTGAGCCTATGTAAGCCGTCAAAATATTAGTTAATTCATTTAATTAGTTATTTAGTTAGGGTTTTAATAGGGGTGTAAGGTATGTTTAATTACATTAGTTAAGTTAATATAGAAGTCCTACCCTGTATTAAACAAACCCACCACCCCATAATTCTCAAAACACACATCGCTCTAACATCTTTCTAGTCTATGTCTTCCCCAAGTTTCAACCTCCATTGAAGAGCACTAGATATCTAATTGAAGGATGAATTCACCAAGTTTTTCATCACAATGTTTTTGAAATATCATCACTAAAGTATGGTTTCATTCACTCATGCCATTTCTTTCCACATTAGGCACTTTCAAAGATGATTTTCAACTTCCCCAAAACTAGGGTTTTAATCTCGTTTGGGTTCTCTTTTAAAAATAAAATTATTGGTCAATTGTGATGAATTATAGTCTTTTATCAATATTTCACTAAGTATTAATGGTCAATTATTGTTAATCAATAAGGATTGACCCTTTGAACCCTTGTTTTTCCCTACACTCTTTATATCTTGTAATTCTGTAGAATTTGTGAAAGGGAATGATTAAATGAATGTGCAGAATAGTAATTGCTTTGTATTACTTCTTGAATTTTCTTTGTTTATCCATTGGCTATATAATTTTTTGTAAATGAAGTATGAAGGCAATTAAAGGGCAATAAGGTATAAAGATTGATTCCTATTGAATTCGGTTATGAAGTATGGTTTACTTAGATTGTAATGCTTTTGCGCCTAATGTATGGTTGTGATGTTGATGCCAAGTATGTATCATCCATAATCCTAGACTATTTCATTGGCCATCAATTATGTAAATATGTTAATATATAATCATTACTTGATTAAAAGTAACTCTTCATGATAATGATAAAGTGTTGTGTGAAAGGTTTACTCACTTGTATGTGGTTTTCTAAAGTGAAATGGTAGTTTTCACTAATGAATACCCATAAGTTATTATGATTAATTGTTCACATAGACTTCTAGAAGCGACTAATTTGATATTTTGTTAGTCGTATTATGACTACCAAAGGGAATATTAGTACCAAAACGGCATGTAAATGAGATGGAGGCTCACATTTAATAAGTACGACCTCCCTCATGGGTTTCTTCACATTTTGTAAGTCTGGATTCCCAAGATCTGCGTTGTTTCATGAGATGGAAACCTCCACATTTTGAAGTCAACGTTGATAGTAACAATCACCTTTACCCTTAACTATGTCCCCACATTGGACTATAGCTTAGTGGATCCACCTAGATAGCTATGTAAGCTTGGTTACACCTTAGGCAAGTTTTAACCCGATCTTTTTGGTGTGGGAGGAGAACACCAGATTCCATGTAGATCACATGGTATCATGTAGGTTATTAATTGATTTCCCTTAATCAAAATTTATAAGTGAATGGGTCAAGTGTGTCAACTATTATTAGTGCTTGTCTTAAACGTTACTATATAGGGTGTGTGAGGATATGTGACTTCTCTTACTCATTGCACATGAGGGAACTTAATGGATTGTTCTAGTAATGAGTTATATGATCAATTTAGTTACATGTTATGAATGTTAAGTTCTATATGAATTTATTTACTCAAGCATATTATGACAGATTGTGAGGTTATGTTGTATCCATGTTGCTAGTAATTTAATGTGATGCTTAGATTTGGATAGGCTTATGAGGTTCTATTCTTGGCAATGCACCAGTATTACTTTTTGCTGCTTATATATTGGGTTAAGATCATGTTAAGTTTATTTATAATGATCTCTATATATATATATATGAATGAGTAATTGAACATAAAGAATAGCTTGAACTAAATTGTGCCTTTTCTCATGTATTGATGATTTTATGCGTAGGAATCATAGTTAGTAGATATGGTTTGTACTAACCCGTATTTCTTCCCATTTCCCCAACATTGTATGTTCTTCCCATTGAAAGTTTCTAGACCACTTTGAAAGGATACTTGGACTTCTTCCTCCAAGTAGTTGGTGAGTCTTTCGAGTTCTAGTATGGTTCCTTTGATCTACCATTATATAATTGATATAGTGTAAAAAGATTCATTCCTTACTTATTATTCAAAACATTTATTTTAAGCCCTATGGGGACATATGTACTTGTGTAAGGTCTATTGCCAAATATTTTACTTCGTTTAGATGGTTTAATGTGAGACAATATTATTAGATTATTTCCTTGTATGTTAGCTATGTTAATTAAATGAGAAGACTTTGTAAGTTTCGTATATGACGAGTCTAAGTTAACTCCAATGTAAATTTCTAAAGTAAGCGAGAGGTCTATGTATACCTCAATATGTATAAAGTTTCAAAAAATTTCTGCATTTGTGACCTATGAATTATAATGATGAATTCTAAGAGGCTAGTCTTAGTTCTCTTCGAGGACGAAAACGCCAGTTACGTCTAAGTGGTGCTCCTCAATCGTGACAAACTTGGTATCTGAGCATGAATTTAAATAGTCTTAGGATTGATGGCTCATTAAACCACGTCAAGTAGAGTCATGTTCATTATTGGAAACCGCTCCACAATTATGGATGAGATGCTATGTGCTTCTTAAGATAATTTCTCTTTATTAGTATTCTTGAAGTCGTGCATCCAGAGTGTTTAAATCTACATGTCCTTCAATTTTAATATTTTTATTATGCTTATAGGCAATGCATACGAGAAGGAACAACACCCGAAGGGTCGAGAGGAGAATTTGAATGAGGCGGTTCCCCCCTCCTTCTCCTCAAAACCCTTAAATTTCTACTACATAAGGAGATATGACTAATGTGGAGATTTGAGAGGTTATTCAAAGTTTGACCCAAGTGTTGGCAACTCAAGTGGCTAGTTATACTAGGGTGAAACGGGCTCCCAATGCTAGGACCACCGTATTAAGGATAAAGGATTTTACAAGGCTAAATCCCTCTACAGTCTTTAGCTCCAAGTTGGTGAAGGACCCGCAAGGGTAAATTGATAAGGTGTCAAGGTACTAGATACTATGGGGGCGTCTTCTCAAGAAAGGTAGACCTATCCGCCTAGCAACTCAAAGATGTGGCTCAAGTTTGGTATGAGCAATTAAAAGATAAGAGGCCGGGTAGAGAAGACCGGATTACTTGGGGATATTTCAAGACGTCCTTCGTTGATAGGTTACTTCCCTTGGAACTAATGGAGAGTAAAATGCAAGAATTCATCAACATATGCAAAGGGGTTATGAGTGTGAAGAATTATAGTCTCAACTATCCATAGATTCCCCTACTATTGTGGCTGATTCTAGAGACAAGATGAACAAATTTGTTATATGGGTATCTGATATTGTGTTGAATGAATGTAGGTTGGCTATATTCATTCTAATCATGGACATATCTCGTCTTATGGTTCATTCCAAACAAATCGAGGAACAAAAATTTAAGCAAGTTGGTAGAGAATCAAAGAGTACAAGGGCCAAAGATGGAAATTCTTTTAAGAATAGATTTGGGCTGCAAGATAAGACAAGGTTCAAGAAAAGGTTTCCCAGTCAAAATTCTTATACCATTCCAAGAGTCAACAACAGTAAAGGGTCTACTCTCAAGCCTATGGAGGATAAAGGTAGTGGTCCTAATATTGAGAGTTCTACTTGGGCAAAGTGTGGTAGAAAAAAAGAAGGCAAATGTCTAGTTGGTACGGGTTATCGCTATGGTTGTGGCAGGAGTAGCGACATGAAGAGGGATTATCCTATGATGATGACTCAAATGAGAGAAAATTCTCAAGAACAAGCAAGTGCTCCCATTTCAAATTCCCCTATGAAGAATTGTTTTTATCCCTTCTGCAGTAGAGGTGAACAAGAAGAGTCTCCTAATGTTGGCATCGATGTGTCCTAAGTGTTATCTATTAATGTATGTGCTTCACCAGATCCGGGTGCTACTTTATCATTTGTAACTCCTGTTTTTTTTTCTATAAAATGTAATGTGTTACCCAATGTTCAAATGGAACCTATTTCGGTTACAACCCCAGTGGGTGACACTTTAATTGCTAGAAGAGTCTTTAATATTTGTCCTATATCATTGCACAATAGAGTCACTTTAGTAGACTTTGTAGAACTTGATATTGTTTATTTTGATGTCATCTATGGGATAGATTGGTTGCATGCTTGTTTTGCTTCTATAGATTATAGGACAATGGTAGTGAAGTTCCAATTCGAAAATGAACCCGTTTTAGAATGGAAGGCGGGGTAACTTAATACCAAGACGTTGAATTATTTAATGTTTAATAGCTTACAAAATTGTCTTGAAAAGGGAGTCTCTACCATGTTGTGAGGGAGGACCTTGAATCTAAGGTCCCTCTATTAGATTTGATGCCCGTAGTGAGGGATATTCAGAAAGTCTTCCCCGATGACTTGCTCAGAGTTTCTCACGATTTGGAATTAGATTTTGGCATAGAATTGTTTCAAGATACAAAATCCATATTAATCCCTCTTTATCGGATGGCTTCGGTCGAGCTGGAAGAACTAATGTTTTAACTTAAAGTGTTACTTGACAAAGGTTTCAGATGACCAAGAATTTCTCCTTGGAGTTCTACGGTTTTATTTGTGAACAAGAAGTATAGGTCCTTTAGAATGTGTATCGACTATCTCCAATTCAATAAGGTAACCATTAAGAACATGTATCATCTCTGTAGAATCGATAATTTGTTTGAACAATTACAAGGGGAAAGCTACCTATCCAAGATTGAATTGAGGTCGGGTTATCTTTAATTTAGGGTTAGAGGAGATGACATACCTAAAATGGGTTTCCGAATGAGGTATGGTCACTTTGAATTTCTAGTCATGTCCTTTGGACTAAAAAATGTCCAGACGGCTTTCATAGACCTAATGAACTGGGTGTTCCGAGATTACCTTTACTCCTTTGTGATGTACTTGTTGATAATAGGTTATTGCATTCCAAGAGTGAAGGTGAACATATGAATCATTTGGGGGTAGTATTGAAAGTTCTTCAGGAACACCAACTATTTGTCAAGTATAGCATGTGCAAGTTTTGTTGAGATCAGTGTCGTTTGTTGGTCATATTATCTAAACGGAGGATATAAAGGTTTATCCAAAAAAACTGAGGCGGTTAAGAATTGGCCTAGACCATTAAATAAGACTTACAATAGAAGTTTCTTGGGTTTATCCGAGTACTTAGGAAATTTTTGGATGGATTTGTGTACATTGCTTCTCCTTTGACTACCTTGACCCAAAGAGTGTTAACTTTGAGTGGTCATAGGCATGTGAAAGAAGTTTAGAAAAATTGAAATACAGGCTTCGCCGCGCTTCCGTGTTGACTTTACTAGAGGGTACCAACGAGTTTGTGGTATACTGTGATGCATCCCAAGTGGGTTTGGGGTTTGTTCTTATAAAAAAATTGGAAGGTAGTAGCCTTTACCTTTCAAAACTCAAGGTTCATGAGAAGAATTATCTAACTCGTTAACTTGAATTAGAGGTTGTAGTGTTTTCCTTGAAAATATAGAGACAGTACTTGTATGGTGTCCACGTGGATGTATTTACCGACCATAGAAGACTTCAATATGTGTTCACCCAAAAGGAGTTGAATCTCCGACAAAGAAGATGGTTGGAACTTTTGAAGGATTACAACATGAGTTTTTTGTACCACCCCATCAAGGACAATGTGGTTGGGGATGATTTAAGTCGTATGACCATGGGAAGTGTTTATCATGTGGAAGAGGGAAAGAAAGACCTAGTGAAAGATGTTAAAAGGTTGGATCGGTTGGGTGTTCGGTTGGAAGATTCTACAAGTGGTGGTTTTGTGGTTCATCAAAAATCTTAATTGTCTTTAGTAGTTGAGGTGAAGTCGAAGAAACATCTTGATCCTCTATTGATGGAGTTGAAGAAGGCAGTTCTTAGCAAGTTAATGAGTTATTGTCCCAAGGGGGATGGTATACTTAGGTACCAAGGTAAGTTGTGTCTAACAAATTTTGACAATTTTAGGCGAAGCTCATGGGTACTTATTCTCTATTCATCCGGGGGACACCAAAATTTATTGTGATCCTCAAGAAGTTTATTGGTGGGAATGTTTTTAAAGGGACATAGAAGAATTTGTAGTTAGGTTTGCAAATTCCCAACAAGTAAAGGTTAAACTTCAAAATACAAGTGGTTTGACCCAAGTAATGAATGTTCCCACTTATAAGTGGGAAGACATTAATATGGACTTGATAGTGGGTTGGCCTCGTACACGTAGGCAAAATTACTCAATATGGTCTATTGTGGATAGATTGGCGAAATCCGTTCACTTTATTCCCATTAACTCTACTTATTTGGTTGAATAATATGCAAAGTTGTATCTTGACAAGATTGTGAGTTTGCATGGCATCTCGTTATCCATCATTTAGGATAGAGGTGCCCAATTCACTTCTTGTTTTTGGAGATCTTTCCAAAAAGGGTTGGGTACTCAAGTGAATATTAGCACCACCTTTCATCCTCAAATGGATAGTCAAGTGGCATGTACCATCCAACACTAGAGGATCTGTTATGATCTTGTGTGATAGATTTCAAAGTAAATTGGCAGGATCACCTATTGTTCATTGAGTTATCCTATAATAATTACCACGATTTTAGTATTTCCATGGTTTCTTTTGAAGAAATCTATGGCAGTAGGTGTCGGTCTCCGGTTGGGAGGTTTGAGGTAGGGGATTTTTCACTTATTTATCCCGAGATGATCTATGAAACCTTAGAGAAGGTTCAGTTGATAAATGATAGGTCAAAAATGGCCTATAGTCATCAAAAGTTGTATGTCGAAAATAGAAGGTTAGATCTTGAACTTGAAGTAGGAGATAAGGTCTACTTAAAAATTTCACCCATAAAAGGGGTGATGAGATTTGGCAAAAAATAGAAAATTAGTCCATGGTATGTGAGGCCCTATGAGATCGTTAAATGGGTCGGGAAAGTTGCTTACAAATTTAAGTTACCAAGTGGACTAGCCCCGGTTCACCTAGTATTTCATGTCTCATGCTAAAGAAATCTATTGGTGATACCTTATCCATTCTCTCCTTAGAAGGGTTAGGTCTATATGAGAACCTTACCTATGAAGAATTTCGGTCAAAATTCAAGACCGCCAAGTCAATAAGTTTAGAAACAACGAGGTGGTATCCATAAAAGTTGCATAAGAGGCCGAGGCCAACATTAAGTCCCGTTACCCTCACCTCTTTTCTCAAATTTCTAGCCAATATTGAGTGTAGTAATCCTCTTAAAATGAACTCATTAATAATGCTGAATTTTTCTTGATTTGCTAATATGTACATAATTACGATAAAGGTTTATGCTAGAATGGGTTTAATGTAAATATGCTCAGTTGCTTAACTTGCACTTATTTGTGATTTTATGTATTGTTGTTTTCATGAAAAGGGTATTGATCATGTTTAATGTGCCTTGAATGAATGTTTTTAATAAGTGACTCTTGATGTGATGTTGAGTTCATGTTGACAATAAGAAGGAAGTTCCTCTTGTTGTTGAATGAGCTCTTATATGTTGTAAGTTGAGTTCTAAGTTTATATGAGAAATTTCATTGTTCTGTGTAAAGTTGAATTGTAAATTACTCATATGCATTTTTACTAATAATGGCCTTACGTTTTTTATGTTGTTGTTTGTGGGCTTCTATTCTTGAGTCATCCTCTCTTGATAAAAAGATTTTTGAGTCATTTTGGGACAAATGTTCCTAAGGGGGGATAATGTAACACATAAGAAGTCTATGGCCTAATGTAGAGCCGGACATATTGAACTAGGACTAGTAACACTGTTTGAAGACGTAAAATAATATAGGATGTTTTAGAGTAAAAACATTAATGAACATCTATGAAGTCCGGCGAATTGTGAAATAGAGGTTAGTACGCCTTCGCATGTTTCATGGGGTTTGAAGAGTCGGGATTCAATGAAAATTGGTATGAAGGTTTTAAAAATTTATTAGAATATGATAAGGATCTAATTGCCACGTATGACTCATTAAAGACCACCCTAAGGGTCCTTGAGTAGGATCGTTCCAAAAGTGATCAAAAATTGTCAAATGACAGTGGCCACCTATAAGACAAAACGACGAGCATTTTTCTGGTCTACGAGGCGTCAATTGATTTGTAGGTGTTGCCATAGACAATATTATGAAACCCCAAAAATCAGGTCTTAAACTCATTGATGGATGACCAGCACGGGCCGTCGATAGATCGATTGTTCGTGGGTCTGGGTCTCATCTATTGAGTCTGCATAAGCTGCCCAAATTTTGGTTAATTCAACTAATAAGCTAGTAAGTTAGGGGCTTAATTGGGGGTTAAGCAAAGTTTAATTATTTTATTTAATTTAGTATAAAAGTCCTAACCCCCATTTAACTAACCCACTACTCCACAATTCCCAAAACACAAATATCTCTAACATCTCTCTAGTATCTCTATTCCCCAAAGTTGAACCTCCATTTAAGAACCCAAGAGATCCAATTAAAAGAATAATTCACCAAGGTTTTCATCATAAAGTATGGGAAATATCATCAATAATTTATGATTTCATTCACTATTCCGATTCCTTTCCCCAAAAGGCCCTTTTAAGAAGATTTTCAACTTCCCCAAAACTAGAGTTTCAATCTAGACATGGGTTCGATTTTCAAACCGAAATTGTTTTTCAATTTTTAATGGATTGTAGTATTTTATCATTGTTTAAGTAAGTATTCATGGTCAGTTATTGTTAATCAATTAAGATTGCCCCTTTGAACCATTATTTTCCTTTACACTCAAAATGTGTTGTAATTCTATAAAAATTGTGAAAGGGGATGATTGTATGAATGTGTGGAATGTGTGGAATAGTAATTATTATTTATGACTTATTTAATATAAGTTTTTCATGCATTATATATGTATGTCTTGGTAGTTGAAGTATGAAGTCAATGCAAGGGCAGTAAGATATGATTATTGATTTTTCTTGAATTTAGTTATGAAGTATGATTTACGTAGATTGTAATGCTTTTGTGTCGAATGTATTGTTATGATGTTGATAGCAAATATTTCTCATCCATAACCCTACATTATTGCATTGTGTATGAAATATGCAAGTATGTTAAGATATAATCATTACATGATTGAAAGTAAATCCTCTTGATTATGATAATGTAATGTGTGAAAGGTTTACTCACTTGTATGTGGTTTTCTATAGTTAAAGGGTAGTTCTCACTTATGAATGAGCTATTATGATTAAATGTTCACATAAGAGTCTAGAAGAGACTAATGTAATATTTTATGAGGAGTATGAAGTCTACTAAAGGGAATAGCTGTTTAGTACCGAAAGGGCATTTAAATCAGATAGAGGTCTCATCTTTATATGTCCAGCCTCCCATATGAATTTCTTCACGTTTAGTAAGTACGGAGTCCCAAGATATTTGTTATCTCATGAGTTGGAAAACATCACGTTAGTAATTAAAGGTTTCTAGTAACAATATCCTTGACCCTTAAGTTTGTGCCTACATAGGACTATATCTTACTGGATCAACCTAGTGTTAACCCTCTCTTATAGATGTGGGACGTGAACACCTAATTCCAAGTAGATCACATGGTCTCATGTCGGTTATTGCACTATTTTCCCTAATGTAATATGGTAAGTGAATGGGTCAAGTATGTGAACTATAATTAGTTCTTGTCATAAAAGTTACTACATAGGTTGAGGTACGGTATGGATCTTCTCTTACTCATTGCACATGTGAGAACTTAAAAGATGATTCTAGTATTGAGATATATGAAAACGTTGATCACATGTTATGTATGTTAAGCTTGATATGAATTTTTGAATCAAGCATATTATGATAAAAAGTGAGGTTATGTTGTGTACATGTTTCAATTGACTTAATGTGATATTTAGCTTTGGATAAGGTTATGGGGTTCTATCTTGGCATTGCACAAGTATTGTTTTTTGTTGCTTATGTGTTGAATTAATATCATGTTGGGTTGACTTATAATTCTCCATGAATATGTATGATCAAGTTATTGAACATAAATCATTGTTTTGACTAAATTGTGTCTTTTACGATGCATTGGTGATTTATTGCATAGGAACCATACTTAGTACATGTGGTTTGAACTAACCCATATTTCTTCTTTTTCCCCCAACATTATAGGTTTCGGCCACTTAATAGCTTATAAGTCAATTTGAAAGGATACTTCGACTTCTTTCTCCAAGTAGTTGGTGAGTCCTCTGATTTCGACGATGGTGCCTTTGATCTACCCTACTAGTATTGATATAGTATAAAAGACATTAATTTATTCCTTATTCTTCAAAACGTTTGTTGTAAAACCTATGTGCCCATATGTTCTTGTGTAAGGGCATAAATGTAGTACATTTAGATGGTTTTATGTGAGACGATATTATTAGACTAATTCCTTGTATATTTGTTATGTTAATTAAACGTGAAGTCTATGTAAGCTTCCAATGTGAGGAAATTGAGTAAACTTTAGATGTAAATACATACACATACATACATATATACATATATATATATATATATATATATATATATAAAGTAAGCGAGAGCTCTATGTATACCTCAACATGTATAAAGTTTCAAAATTTTCCGCATCTATGACCTATGAAATTTACTGATGAACGCTAAGAGTCTACTCTTAATAATATTCGATGAAATTAACGATGGTTACATCTATGGTGTGCTACCCGGTCGTGCAAAACTTTTTATCAAAGCATGAGGTTAAATAATATTAGGATTGATGGCTCGCTAAACCACGTCAAGTAGTGTTTTTTAAAGATTATGAAGTGTGCCATAATTATGAATGAGAGGCTATGTGATGCTTAGGAAAGTCTCACTTTTTTTTTATTCTTTAATTCAAGCCTCTTGAGTTTTAAATCTACATGTACATATTTTCTAATCTCTTTCTTGTGCTTATAGGAAATGAATAAAAAAAAAGAACAACACTCAAAGGGTCAAAGAGGAGAATTTGAATAACGAGGTTCCCCCTCCGGCTCCTCAAAACCCTAAAATTATTATTGAAGAAGGATCTATGAACAATGTGGACATTAGGGAAGTAATTCAAATTTTGACAAAAGTTTTGTCCACTCAAGTGGTTTGGGATACTAAGGTGCAGGTGTCTCACAATGCTAGCACCGCCGCATCAAGGATAAGGGATTCACAAGTATGAATTCCCTTAATTTCTTTGACTCCAAGGTGGAGGAGGACTCTCAAGGGTTCATTGATGAAATGTTTAAGGTACTAGATACTATGGGGGGTGACTTCTCAAGAAAAGGCAGAACTATCTTCCTACCAACTCAAAGATGTTGTTCATTTTTGGTATGAGTTATGGAAAGATGAGAGGTCGATTAGACAACTAGTGGAGCTTTCAAGAGATCTCACTTGATAAGTTCTTTGGATTGGAATTAAGGTTGAGGAAAATTCAAGAATTCATCATCTTACGCCTAGGGGTACTGAGTGTGAAAGAGTATTCTCTAAAGTTCATTCAACTATCTAAGTACGCTCCTACTGTTGTGGCAGATTCTAGAGCTAAGATGAACAAATTTGTTATGTTGGTATCCGACCTTGTGGTGAATGAATGTATCTTTGCTATGGTAATTCGTAGAATAGACATATCTTGCCTTATGGTTCATGACGAACAAATTGAGGCACAAAAACTGAAGCATGTTGGTAGAGAATTGAAGACGACAAGAGCCGAAGATGGAATTTTTTTTAAGATTAGATTTAAGGTGCAAGATAATCCAAGGTTCAAGAAAAGGTTTCCAAATCAAAGTCCTACAATTCCAAGCGTCAACAAAGTCAAAGGGTCTACATCTATGAATAAGGAGGAGAAAGGTAGTTATCCTTATGTTGAGAGGTCTACTTGTGCAAAGTGTGGTAAAAAACATCAAGGCAAGTGTCTAGTTCGTATAGGAAATTTCTATGGTTGTGGGAAGAGTAGCCACATGAAGAGGTACTGTCCTATGATTCAGGATCAAGAGAGGTAAATTGATCAAGCACATGCAAGTGATTTGAATCCCGATGCTCCTAACAAGAATCGTTTCTATGCTCTCCTCTCTAGAGGTGAACAAAAAGAGTCTCTCGATGTCGTCACCGGTATGTTACAAGTGTTCTCTATTCATGTTTATGCTTTACTAGATCCATGTGCTACATTACCAATTGTAATTCTTTTAGTATATAGAAAGTTTAATGGGTTACCCGATGTTCCAATGGAACCTCTTTCTGTTACAACACCGGTGGGTGAGTCCGTTGTGGCTAGAAGAGTCTTTAGTAGATGTCCTATATCATTGCCCAATAAGTTTACTTAAGTTGACATGTTAGAACATTATATGGTTGATTTTTATGTCATCTTGGGGACGGATTGGTTGCGTGCCTGTTTTGCTTCCATAGATTATAGGACAAGGGTAGTCAATTTCCAGTTCCAAAATGAACTCGTGTTAGAATGGAAAGGGGGGTAACTCAATCCCTAGAGGTCGAGTTATTTCATGTTTTAAAGGTTACAAAATGATCTCAAAAGGGTGTCGCTACCATGTTGTGAGGGTTAAGGACCTTGAATTTGAGGTCTCTATATGAGAGTTAATACCCGTAGTGAGGGATTTTCCAAAAGTTTAACCTAATGACTTGCCCGGAGTTCCTCTCGAACGGAAAATATATTTCGACATAGATTTGTTGCCAAATACAATCCCAATGTCAACCCTTCCTTATCGGATTTCTCCAGTTGAGCTGCAAGAACATAAGCTACAACTCAAAGATTTACTTGACAAAGGTTTCATAAGTTCTAATATTTCTCCTTGGAGTGCTCTGTTTTATTTGTAAAAAAAAGGATGGGTTCTTTAGAATGTGCATCGACTATCAACAAATTAGTAATGTCACCATTAAGAAAAAGTATCCTTTCCCTAGAATTGATGTTTTGTTTGACCAAATACAAGGGGCGATCTACTTTTCCAAGATTGACTTGATGTCACAGTATTAAAAACTTAGGAAGAGAGAAGAGGACACACCTAAAATGTCTTTTAGGACAAGGTATGGTAACTATGAGTTTCTAGTCACGTCCTTTGTACTAAAAAATTCCCCGGCCTCTTTCACGAAACTAATAAAGAGGGTGTTCCCATATTACCTTGATCTCTTTGTGATTGTCTTTATTGATGAAGTTTTTGTATATTCCAATAATGAAGATGAACATATGAATCATTTGGGGTACTATTGAAAGTTCTTTAGGAGCACCAACTATTTGCCAAGTATAGCAGGTGAGAGTTTTGATTAAGATCGGTGGCGTTTCAAGATCATATTATCTCAAGGGAGGGTATAGAGGTTGATCCAAAGAAAACTGAGGGGGTTAATAATTGGCCTAGACCATTTAATCCAACTAACTTTAGAAGTTTCTTGGGTTTATCTTGGTACTATAGGAGGGTTTTTTATGGATTTGCATCCATTGCTTTTCCTTTGACTACCTTGACCCAAAGAGTGTTAAATTTGATTTGTCAGAGACATGTGAAAGAAGTTTCCAAATATTAAAAAATAGGCTTCTCTCCACACCGATGTTTAGTTTACCGAAGGGTACCAAGGGTTTTGTGGTATATTATAATGCATCTTGAGTAGGTTTTGGGTGTGTTTTTATGCAACATATAAAGATTTTAGACTATGCCTCCAGACAACACAAGGTGGATGAGATGAATTATCCAACTCATGATTTTTATTAAAGGTTGTCGTTTTTGACCATGTGGATGTATTTACAAACAAAAAAAGCCTTCAATATTTGTTAACCCAAAGGAGTTGAATCTATGACAAAGAAGATGGTTGGAACATTTAAGAATTACGACATGAGTGCTCTTTACCACCCAGCAAGGCCAGTGTGGTTGCGGATGCTTTAAGTGGTATGGCCATTGGAAGTGTGCCTCATGTGAAAGTGGGTTAGAAAAACCTAGTCAATGACGTTCATAGATATGCTCGGTTTGGTGTTCGATTTGAAGATTATTCAAGTGGTATTTTTATGGTTCATCATAACGCCGAATCGTCTTTAGTGGTTGAGGTGAAGTCGAAGCAACATCTTGATCCTCTATTGATGGAGTTGATGGAGCCGGTTCTATGCAAGTTTAAAATATCATTCTCCCAAGAAGGATCATGTACTCAAGTACCAAGGTAGGTTGTTTATATCTGATGTTCACAGTTTGAGGGGTAAAATTTTTGAAGAAGCGTAGGGTTCCGATATTCTATTCATACGGGTTCCACAAAAATGCACCTTGAACTTCAAGCAGTCTATCGGTAGGAAGGATTGAAAAAGGACATAGAAGAATTTGTTTCTTGGTGTAAAAATTTCTAACAATTTTAGGTCAAGCATCAAAACCAATTGGTTTGACTCAAGTAATAAATGGTCCTACATGGAAGTGGTAAGACATTAATAAACACCATAGTAGGTTTGCCTTGGACCCGTAAGCAAATGACTCAATATTGGATATTATGTATAGGTTGACGAAATCCATTCATTTTATTCCCGTTAAGTCTACTTATTCAGTGAAAAATTATTCAAAGTTGTATCATGACCGGATCGTGAGTTTGCATGGCATCCCTTTCTCCATAATTTTCAATAGAGGTGTCTCACTTCTTGTTTTTTGAGATCTTTCTAAATGGAGTTGGGTACTCAAGTGAATCATAGCACCACTTTTCATCCTCAAACGGATAGTCAAGTTGCGCGTACCATCCAAACAGTAGAGGATATGTTGAGAACTTGTGTGATAAATTTCAAAGGAAATTGGCATGATCACCTATTGTTGATTGAGTTCTCCTATAATAATAGCTACTATTCGAGTATTTCCATGGCTCCTTTTGAAAAACTCTATGGTAGGAGGTGTCGATCTCCGGTTGGTTTTTTGAGGTAGGGTAGTTTTCACTCATTTGTCCCGAGATGATATATGAAGCCTTAGAGACGGTTCAGTTTATATATGATAGATCAAAAATAGCCTATAGCCGTCAAAAGTTGTATGCCAACCCTAGAAGGAGACAGCTGGAATTTGAAGTAGGGGATAAGGTCTACCTAAAAATTTCACCCATAAAAGGGGTGATAAGATTTTGCAAAAAAAGGAAACTTAGTCCCTTGAATGTGAGGCCCTATGAGATAGTGCGAAGGGTCGGGAAGGTGGCTTATGAATTGAAGTTACCAAGTGAACTTGTTCCGATCCACCCTGTATTTCATGTCTCAAAGCTAAAGAAGTGTATGGTGATTGTGTATCCAGTGTCCCTATTGAAGGGTTAGGTGTAGATGAGAACCTTTCCTATGAAGAGGTTGCGGTTGAAATTCTAGATCGCCAAGTCAAGAAGTTAAGGAACAAGGAGATGGTCTCGTAAAAGTTCTATGATGGAATCACTTAGTTGAGAGAGAAACATGGGAGGACGAGGACGACATGAACTCCCGCTACATTCACCTCTTTCCTAATATTGTAGCAAAAGTTAATTTTAGTAATTCTCTTAAATGGACTAATTAATAATGTCGAATTTGAATTAATTTGAATTATTTTTTATGTTTACAATGAGAAGGTAGTTCCTCGTGTTGTTGAATTAAGCTCTTATATGTGGTAAGTTGATTCTAAGTTCCTATTAGAAATTTAATAGTTATGTGTCGAGTTGAGTTGTAAATTAGTCATATGGACTGTGACACATATTGATTTGTTGTTGGTTGGGTTGCTAGTGTTGAGTTGTCCTCTCCCTATAAAAAGATTTTTGAGTCATTACGGAAGTCTAATACCTAATCTAGAGACTCACATGTTGTAATAGAACTAGTAACAATGTTTTAAGACCTAAAAAAATATATATAAATAATTTACGAAGTTTTAGAGTCAAAACATTAAGTAACGTCCATGACGTCCGGCTAATTGAGAAATAGAGGTTAGTGTGCCTTTGCATGTTTCCTAGGGTGTTAAAAGTCAAAATTCAATGAAACTTGGTAGGATGGTGTCAAAAATATATTAGAATATTTTTAGCTTTGAAACGTCTGGGTATGACTCCCCAAACATCATACTATGGGTCCTTGAGGAGGACACTTCCAAAAATGACCAAAAATTATCAAATGATAGTGGCCACCTACGAGACCAATCGATGAGTCATCGTCTAGTCAATGAGCCGTCGATAGATGCGTAGGTGATTCCTTAGAAAATTTCAGAAAGTCTCAAGAATAATGTCCCTGAATTCACGATGGATAACCAACATGGGCCGTCGATGGAACGATGGACCGTGGGTTGGGGTCTCGTCGATTAAGTCTTTATAAGCTACCCAAATTTTGGTTAATACATTTAATTATCTTATTATTTAGGGGTTTAATTATGGATTAAAGGATGTTTAATTATGTTATTTAAGTTATCATAAAAGGCCAAACCCCCATTAAACCAACCCACCACCCCACAATTCCCAAAACACACATCTCTCGAACATTTCTTTAGTATAACTCTTCCCCAAACATCAACCTCAATAAGGAAACCTAGAGCTCCAATTAAAGCATGACTTGAACAAAGTTTTCATCACAAAGTAGTGGAAAAATCATCACTAAGGTATGATTTCATTCACTCTTGGAATTTTTTCCCTAGAAGGCCTTCACATAGATGATTTTCAACTTCCCAAAAACTAGGGTTTAAATTTAGACATGGGTTCGCTTTTCAAAACGAAATTGTTGATCAAGATTGATGGATTATTGTATTTATCATTGTTTAACTAAGTATAAATTTTCAATTATTGCTTATCCATCAAGATTGCCCCTCTGAACCCTTTCCCTACATTCATTATGTCTTGTAATTCTATAAAAATTATGTGGAATAGTAATTGATATGTATTACTTCTTGAATTTACCTTGTTTATTCATTGCCTATGTAATTCTTGGTAATTGAAGTATGTACGCAATGAAAGGGCAATAATGTATGAACAATGATTCTTCTTTAATTCGGTTATGAGGTATAATTTACTTGGATTGTAATGCTTCTATTTCTAATGTATGGTTGTGATGTTCATAGCAAGTATTTCTCAATATTAACCCGATACTATTGCATTGGCTATGATGTATGCAATTATGTTAATATAGAGTCATTACATGATTGAAACTAACTCCTCATGATTATGAAAAAAATGTAGTGTGGAAGGTTTACTCACTTGTATTCTAAAGGTAAAGTGTAGTTCTCACTTATGAGTACCTGTGATCTATTAAGATAAGATGTTCACATACGGGTTTAGAAGAAACTAATATGATCATGTATAAGTATTATGGTAACTACTAAAGGGAATAGATATTTAGTACTGAAAGGACATGTAAATGAGTTGGAGGTCTCACATTAAGTATGTCCGGGCTCTCACATGGGTTTCTTCATGTTTAGTAAGTCCGGATTTCTATGACATGTGTTGTCCAATGAGATAAAAACCTTTACGTTAGTAAATCAATGTTTCTAGTAATAATATCCTTGACCCTTAACTATGTGTCCGCATAAGACTATAGCTTTGTGCATCAACCTAGATAGCTATGTAAGATTGGTTACACCATAGGTAAGTGTTAGCCCTCACTTTTTAATGTGGGAGGAGAACATTGGATTCCACATAGATCACA
Source organism: Solanum lycopersicum (assembly GCF_036512215.1). Classification (NCBI taxonomy): domain Eukaryota; kingdom Viridiplantae; phylum Streptophyta; class Magnoliopsida; order Solanales; family Solanaceae; genus Solanum; species Solanum lycopersicum. The sequence goes on from NC_090808.1 coordinate 41,972,237, forward strand.
TGGTCTCATGTTGGTTATTGCACTAGTTTCCCTAATGTAATATGGTAAGTAAATGGGTAAAGTATTTGCAATATTATTAGCACCTGTCGTAAAGGTTACTATATAAGGTAAGAGAAGGTATGGGAATTCTCTTACGCATTGCACATGTAAGAACTTAAGGGATGGTTCTAGTAATGAGGTATATGATAAATTTTGTTACATGTTATATATATATATATATATATATATATATAAGCTATATATGAATTTATGAATCAAGCATATTATGTTAAAATGTGAATTATGTTGTGTGCATGTTGCTAGTGACTTATTGTGATTCTTAGCTTTAGATAGGGTTATTGGGGTTCTATTTTTTGCATTGCACAAACATTGCTTTTGGTTGCTTATGTATTGGGGTAATATCATGCTGGATTGACTTATAATGTTCCATATATATGTATGATTGAGTTATTGAACATAAAGCATAGTTTTGACTAAATAGTGCCTTTTCTCATGCTTTAATGATTTTACGCATAGCAACCATATCTAATACATGTTGTTTGGACTAACCGATATAACTTCCCTATTTCTAACATTCTAGGTTTTGGACATTGAAGAGATACTTGGCCACTTTGAAAGGATACGTGGACTTCATCCTCAAAGTAGTTTGTGAGTCCTCCGAGTACTATGATGGTGCCTTTGATCTACCCTAGTAGTATTGATATAGTCTAAAAGACATTTATTCCTTCCATATTATTCAAAACATTTTTTGTAATACTACTGTGTCCATATGTAATTTTATAAGGTCTATTCGCAAATATTGTACTTCGTTTAGATAGTTTAATATGAGACGGTATTACTAGACTAATTCATTGTATGTTGGTTATGTTAATTAAACGAGAAGCATATGTAAGCTTTCTATGCGACGAGTCTAATTAAACTTCATATGTATGTATCTAAAGTAAGCGAGAGGCCATGTATCATATATTACTAAAAGCATGAACAAACAAGTTGAAAGTTAAATTACGGTTTTATCCTTTCTATAAATTAAATTGTTATAAAATACTTAAATATTTGATTGTATAAATTAATTAAATGTTAATGACTTTTAGACATCCTAAGATTAATTTCTAATTAAATTTCTAATCTATTAATAAGTATCATCTATAATCTATATGTATGTAATAATTCAAATTTTTTTACAAATATCTTTACCTAAATTTCTTTTCGTTTCCTCTTGTTATAACTTTTTCCTTAACCCCTCTCATTAATAATATAATTGATGTGGATAAAGTATTATCCATTATGATAAATAACGAAATTTAATAAATTAAAGGGAGCAAATCTACAAAATGGAGACACACATTGATAATGTCCTCTTGATTATTATTAAAGAATGACTCTACGTTCAAAAATTTAAATTCATTAATGCTTAATTACATGACAAGAACTTTACTTGTTCTTTTTACATGGTTTGCTAACTTTAATTTTTTTGTCAAATTCTTCATTTAGTTATTATTATTTTCGAATTACTTATTTAACTTTTATACTCTTTATATTCATAACTCTTATCGTTTCATGTTCATAACCTCCAAATATTTAAACTAAAACTTTAAGATATCTTTTGATATTCCTTCTATTCTATTTATATAAATTCAACTTCTTTATCTCATGAAACTCCTACCAAGATTATTAGGCTATTATTTTAGTCTATAGTAAAAACAGATGATGAAGACTCTTGAATTTTGATAGTATATTAAAGGAGTCGATAAAAATACAGAGAGTTATGTGCTAATTTTTACTTATTTTTTCCATCTATATACATCAATCTTATAAGATTAATGTCTATATTGTATTTTTCTTAAATATTCTATTTATTTTTGTCTTTTTTCACTCTGTTAGACTTCTTAATTTAGTTTTCTATAAAAAATTTATCGCCGTAAGTCTTTGAATTTTGTAATTGTTACATTTTATTATTAATTGCAATTTACACATATATATTTCCATGAGATTTTATTCATTCTAACGTATCTATAAAATTTATATGAAACACACGTGCAAAGCACGTCCTCAAAAACTAGTACCTCAATATGTATAAAGTTTAAATTTTTTCTGCATTTTGAGCTATGAAATGTAATGATGTATTCTAAGAGGCTAGTCTTAGCCCTCTTCAAAGATAAAGATTCTGGTTACGTCTAGGGGTGCTCGTTGGTTGTCAAAATGAACCTGCAGGACGGTCCACAGGGGGGTCGACGCTCTGTAGATGCTGGCGTCGATACACACCTGCAAGGTTTCTACAGATGTCTCTTTCAAGGCCAGGGTGCTTGGGAATTTTACCTAGCATTGTTAAAATAAAATGGGTGGTCAATTAAGGTATTTGATGTGGTTTTATATGTATTGAACCATATGTTGAGTTCATTTTTAAATAAAAAACACAAGACCCCAAATGGAATTCTCTAGAACACCATTGGGTCTTGAAGCAAACTGGGTGCTCGGAGATTGATTTCTCCATCAATTCTTCATCATTTGTGTGGATTATCTTCGTCAAGGTATGGTGTTTCATCCTTGAATCTTGTTTCTTCAAGGAGCACAATTTCAAAGACTTTTTTAAGACTTCTCAAATGATAAAATCTCATACTTTGATATCTAGCCATGGGTTCTTACATTAAACGATTTGAATCAATGGTTTATGATATAATTGATGCTAATTGAATAATTTTAGATCAAATTTCTTTTTAAGCCCATTCAAATAATGATATCTTAATTTTTTCTATAGTATGGGTGATTTGAATATGTCTCTATTGTACTGATTTCTTGTGTAGATTACTTTCGGCTATTGAATTATTCGAGGAGCATGTTAGAATTGTATATAGGTTTTCTTAATTTGATGAATTTTATATTGTATTATGTTTAATTTTTGTATAGTTTTATTGTTTGTTTGAATTGGTTATTATGGCTATTGGTAACAGCTTTTGAATATTGAATTGGTTGAATTTTCTAATGATTAGAGCTTTTGATGTTAAAATGGTGGTATGTTAACCTAACCTCTTCTATATATGGTAGTATAGGTATTTGAATTGTGATGATTGGAATGGTCCACTTATATTGGCGGTGCTGATGTTCTATAATTGTGAAGAATGTTGCCTTGTCAGCATTACTTTATGAATTATGATGTTATCATGATATAACTTGGATATGTGATCATTGTTAAGGTCTATATGACTTATGAGTAATGTGAAGTCAAAGTATGAGTTCTTCTAGTTAATGATATGTATCTATAGTAGAGTATGATGATGTCATAAGATGTAACTGGATGTCTAAGTGTAAATCTTCCTAGTTGACTATTTGATTCGGATGGTGGGTTATATTTATGTTTCCATAGAAGTGTATAATAGTGTATAGGGTAAATCTTAGTAGACTTGGTTGTCCCTACGTGTTACTTAAATGATATTGAACATGAAATAAGATGATCATGGGTGTGTATTGTTTTGGTATATCTAAGTCCCTCTACTCTATATATGAAGAATATGAATATGGATCGTGAGTTAGTAGGATAAAGCAACTTTGTCATGTATGTGTATGTATGATTGAAATATGACATTGAACATGGTTAATAAGGTCATTAATGTGGAACCTTCAAACTAGATACAAGGTTATGATATCCTTGAAGTTGAAAGTCACAACGTTATCCTTCGTATGTGAATAATCTACTCAGGGGTAGGTTGGCCGGAATGATATGAAACTATCCTAAAGAAAGTCATGAAGCTATCCCAGTAACCACAGTGTGGCAGCCCTAGTGGACCAATCTTTGGCAAGGTGTATTATGACTTTGTTATGACTATTATGGTACCTCTTCATATGCCCCTCTGATTGAATTACTATATGAGAACAAAGACTAGCACCGAGTTAGTATGCTTAGGGAGTGACTATACTTAAGATCAGACTACAGTACAACGAATCCTTTGATATTTCTTATACATGTGCCTCCATGGGATTTGTCCTAGTTCTACCCTTGGCAAGTAAAACACTCTACATCGTAGTAGGGTTGACTCTGGATTTCATGCCTATCTAGTATGGTTTCATGTCGATTAATGCATATTTTCATCATGTGAGATACATTCTAGTGTTTGAGAAGTTCTACAACATTTATGTAGTGGATTAGGATGCTATCTAGACATTTTGTAAGTAGGTATTGAAGATACTAGTATGTAGGTTCCCTAGGTCTTTTTCAAGATCATTATGTGAAAGTCGTTAATTGTTGAATGTCTCTTAAATGTCATAATAAATGCAGTAACTTAAGTTAAATGTATATAAATTAAATGTAACTTATCTAGAGTAGCTTTAAGGATTGCTTAGGTAGGCTTGAAGAGGGTGTATGGGTGGTATCTTCATTTTTTACTTACATGAGTCTTAGAGAAATTCTAGGTAAGGGTTTTTATGGATTAAATGGTAATAATCATGATTTAGGTAGTCTTAAGGATCACTTAGGTGTGTATGAAGGGTTTGTATAGGCAGCCGCTTAATATCTTACTCATGTGGGTCATGAGATAACCTTTGGTAGGAGGGTGATATGCTTATATGGTTTTGAAGTGATATTGATGCTATATTGTGGGTTACTTGGAATGTTTCTTATATGTGTTCAGGTTGACTTGAAGGGTTTCTTATACTTATGTTATGAGTCTTTTTTTAAAAAGAGCATATTTTATACAAATGTCCTTTTAGCATGATTTTATTGCATTACACCATACTTTGTGCATCATAATGTACTAATTCTACATAATTTGTCTTAACTCTAAAGGTTTAGGTGGCAATTGAGAGAAATCATTGAAGTGAAGCTTAGTATAAGAATTTATAAAAGCAAGTGTTGAAATGTCCCTAATTCATACGAGGACATAACTATGTTTAGCTTTTCTTAATAAAGACATTGTATTAGACTTTTTTATTTCAATTATGTTGATGTGTGGGCCGTGACCCAAGATATTTGTGTGTCTAACATGGATACAAGATACTTAACCTAATTCCTGTGATTTTCTATAAAATAGATTTTGAAGTATTATTCAATTATTTTGAAAAGTTTAATTCCGCACTACTTTTCATACATATATGCAATGACTTATCTCAAAAGGGCTTGTGCAAAACCTGCGAGAGTTCAAGTATGCCATGCCACGATTTGAGAATATCATTTCTTCTAGGGTACTCTCTCGGGTGGTGACACCAAACCTCTTACAAAAGGCTCTACAACTCACTATTTCAACTTTCTAGTTTTCAGGGTGTTACATAAAGTTTATTGAAACTCTCCAGTCAATAATAAAAAAGAAAAAAAATATATGCAATATACATTGCATGATTAGTATTATGGAGTTCTGTGATTGTTTTGCACAAGTATGACTTAGGCTACTAAAGAATATTAGTTTAGATAGGATTGTACCTTGGTTTCCTCCCTTGTTATAGTTGACTAAAGGTGAGAGATTCCCATAGTTATGAGGAGTAAAGATAATAGTGAGACCAAAGTAGGGTGAACATGACTAAGAATACTTAAAGTTATGCTTAGTGTTAAGGTTAGTAGAGGTGTCTTTCATGTATTGCACAAGTGTGATTTGATCTTACTAATAAGAATGGATCCCTTATACTAAAGAAGCATGAAGACTTAGACCATGTATAAAGACTATGCTTAAGATGACATGAACACCTATGTCTTGATTATGAAGGTGGACTATTACCAAGAATGACCAAAGAGAGGTACTTAGCTTGGATGCTAGTATACGATGATATCCTTGCATTGCACAAGTATACTTGTTGGTGGCTTGCGATGTAGCTCTCTTGTAATATCAAATACTTAAGGTTGATGTATTTAACCATGAAACTCTGAGAAAAGACTGTCGTGAAAATGATGTATCTTCTATTCTCATTTCCTCTGTTTTATGATGATTTGTGTTTATAAGATTTTATGTTGAAGATTATGCTATGAACATTATAATTATGCTATGAATACATTATTATCTCTTATGCTTATATCTTATATTGACAAACAATTTTAGATGCTCTTATTATGTTGTACAAGCTTTCATACTCAGTACCTTCTGAACTAACGCATATTGCCTAAATATTAACCAAATGTAGGGTTTGAGTCTTGAGTCACTCTCAGAGCTAAGTTTCATGGATTTAGAAGAGTTTAACATCTTAGTGAGTCTTTATAGCTTTGAGGAAAATATCCACTTTGTTAATATGTCATTTCCTGTATGTTTTTAGACTTTGTATGGGCCGCGTCCCAAAGACTATTATTCTTGAGTATTAAAGAGATGGTTTTGGGACAAAGAGTTTGAAAGACTTCCATTTGAAATTTATGGAAATGACTTCAAATATGTATTTTAAAAGTTTAAAATTCCCACATTTTCTACTATTTTATGTTATGATTATGCTAAGGTCTTTTATGAGACCCCTTTGGGGTCAAGTATGTTTGGTCACGTCTAGTGGGTTCTCTTAGGCCGTAAGCTTTACCAAACTTTGTAAGAAGGGAATTATGGAGAAAGAACACCAGGATAAAAAATGAAGGAAGTTGACATTAGTCGCATGATTCCTCATTGATCCTGTATTATGGGAATTTTCACTAGATGGGTGGGTTAAATATAATACAGATGGATCCTCTAGAAGAAATTCGGCATGGTGTTCCTATAATTCTTGTTTGAGGAATGATAATGGTGATATTGAATATGTGAAAGGAGAAACTATAGAAGATACTACAAACACAGTTGAAGCAGCTAAAGTTATACAAGAGGAATGCAATCATTGTAAGAAGTGACTGCACAAGGAAGTTATTATTCAAACTTATTCAATGCTAATGTACACAGTGTAAAATATTCAGGCATGTTTACAATAGAAGAAATTCATTTTCCACCACATTTTAAGAGAAGGAAATACATGAGCAGATCATTTTAGAAAACCTAGACCAAACCTGGAGCTGATATTTAAATTGGGATATATCGGTACCAGCTATACGAAAAAGGCAGACTGAAGTGCAAGATTCTATTGACAAAGGGAAATGCACATTTACATGTTTTAATAGCTTGGCGAAGAAGGGGAGGAGAATCATCAAAAATGATAAACCACTATGCCCGTACTTAGGAATTTCACCTTTTAGGAGATAGGAGGTACTAAAAGTATACAACATTGAATTTTCCATAAGAAACATACTTACAAATTCCTAGAAGGCAATATAAACAAGGAAATGTTATTTAGCCTATGTTATATAGCCAGAAAATGACTCGGAAAAATGGGGGATCTAGAGTAAGGAATGGAGCTATAAAACTTGGAGGAAACAAGCAACACTTTTAAAGGGCGCTAGAGTAGAGTTATCCTTTCACTTTGTCACATGACCGCTGGTAAAAATATAATGAGCAACAGAGGAAAAGGAAAAGAAAAAAAGGAAGGGAGAGGTTCTACCAAATGAAGAATTTTTCATCCATTGAATAAAAACCGACAACAAAAAAGACCGAGCACAACCCATGGAACTTGAGAGTGATACACTCAAATTACACCTCCCTAAAGAAGCATAACCTATCGTTATCAAGTAAAGAACCCAACTCTTAGGTTGGGGTCGATCCCATGAGGAATGTGGTTTAGACTTAACTATAACCCACAATTATATTTGTTTACTCTATGTATTTAAAAAAAGTAAGTAAAAAGGGGGGGGGGGTTTGTGAAACAAACTCTTTCAATGGTGTAGTTATCAAGTGAACAAAAGTATATTTTGGTTGTTATCAAGAAAATAGAGTAATTAGGGCATATGTGTTTCCCATAGGTTCATAACATAGTATTCATGGCAATAACAATCATTTCCTAGTGTATTACATGCAAAGTGATAGGTTAGGTATCTCTTAATCCCTGCTCCGGCATCTAGACAATTTCACCCAGCACCTTGGTCCAACTACGTGTATATAAACTACTGAGCCTTACCATTACCTCATATTCTACATCATAATATTTGTATGGGTTAGTTATTATTAGCACCAATAGACACTAGCCTATTAGATAGTATCACACTAAATCTATGTTGATAATTCTTTTTCTATGAACTTCCTTCTTTGTCCGGCAAGTAGAAACAAGTTGAGTTCTAATGTTGGCACCATTAAAAAGACTTCTAAACGAAAGAATTATCAATGCATGCAACACACTATTCAAGAATTGCTTCATTGTTATTCATACATTGTTAATAACCCATGGTTCCCACAACCCTAGTTCTGGATTTAGTTACACATGTTAGTAAGATCACGATTCATAATTTTAGATGAAGAAATTATGAACTTACTTAGCAAGAAGAATAAACCAAGAAAACACACAAGAAATTAAAATCACAAGCTTCAAAATACAATCCGAAAATCAATTAATTTCTTAAGTTGCAAAATCAATCTTCAATACATGAAGTAGGAGAAGAATAATAGTATCTAACCCAATAAACGAGGTTTGAATACCCTATTTTTAGAAAAAAAAGGCCTAAATAAAAAGTAATTCAAACAAGTAAAGTTTTGTGTAGTGACGCGACTTCAATCGACGTGAATACTAACAATCTATGGTCTGTGGTTTTCTTCCCTCAATCATGAGTTAGAAAATATTTTTCTCTCAGGATGGCACCCTCTATGTCTCAAAAGACGGACAAACAGTATGGTCCGTCGATCCATCTATGAGGCGTCAAATCTCCTTCATAGCTCAAAATATATAATATTAAAAAATGAGGTATTGGAACCTTCTATGAACCAAATGATTGTTCACTAGTACGGTTCCTATCGTTGTTCCCTACTACGTCAGACTTCCGTGATTTTCCTCCAATGCCTTATCTGCCAATCTACAAGTACCACCTAGTTTACGTCGATTGAACGACGGACTATCTATTTCCTCCGTAGGTCTGTCTTTGTTGTTTTTTCAGTTTTGTTCTCCCTATTCTGCCTGAACATCTTTCCTGCAAAACAAGAAACAAAACATGTTCAAACCAATGAAAACAAGGCTCTAAACACACACAAATCTTAAATTAAATGCATTAGAAATACTCTGAAATCACCATATATCATAGATCACAACTTGAAAATAACAATGAACTTAGAAAGAATATATAATGAAAGGAAGACGAGCACATCTAACAAGATACGAAGTCTGGTTAGAAGATTATCAAAAACAAAGAAACACATAAACATCATGTTGATGATCCATATAGAGAGGAACTAGAGATGGATAAATCCAAGGAAGTAGCATTATAGGTTATGAAATGGAAAACAATGACATTGAAGGAGAATGTGACGAGGCGAAAAATAAAGGGAAGAGAACCTATATAGGTAATCCTATGATATATATATATATATATATATATATATATATATATATATATATATATATATATATATATCCCTACCCTCACGAAAAGAGAAAAAATCAAAATAACTAACAACAAATAACACCTAGGACAAACACAATCTCAACATGGTTGTGTTATATATATATATATATATATATATATATATATATATATATATATATATATATATATATATATAATTTTGAGTTTTTTCTTTTTTCGTGAGGGTAGGGATTTTCCTGAGGAAGCGTAAGGATACTAATTCTTGTTAGATGATTATCAAAAACTAAGAAAACCATCAACATCACGTTGATGATCCATAGAAAGAGGAACTGGACATGGATTAGTCCAAGGAGGTACCATCGTAGGTTAGGAAATGGAAAGCAGTGGGAGAGAAGGAGAAAGCGACGAGGGGAAAAATAGAAGTGAAGAGGACCTATTTAGGTAATCCTCTAATATATATATATATATATATGTATATATATATATATATATATATATATATATATATAACACAACCGTGTTGCGATTTTGTTGGGCCTTGGTGTTATTTGTTAGTTATTTTGATTTTTTCTTTTTTCGTGAGAGTAAGGATTTTCCTGAGGTTGTTTAAGGTGGTATAATTCTTTTGCAAAGTTATGAATAAGAAATCAAAAATTTTCAAATAACTTGTTTTTCATTACTAAGAAAATCCGAAAAACATAGATGGATTTATAGTCTATTTGACCTAGTTTTTGAATTGTCAAAAGTATTTTTAATTAAAGAAGGCATCTTTTTTTTTTATAAAATATGGTGTTCGACCAAATTATTCAAAGGAAATATAAGTATCTATGAAAAACACTAGTAAAAACTTATTTTCAAAAGCTACTGAAGTACGTTTTCACCCCAACATTTTCTAATAAGCACTATTAAGTTAAACAATCGGATAGACTTTTTAATGATTTGATCAAACACTAATTTTGCTCAAAATGTTTACTCAATTAATAAGTCAAATAAAATCTATTTTTCACTAAATTCTCTAATCACATTACTTGCATTTATATTTCAGAAAAAATATAAACAAACTTAATAAGTAAAATTTGAATAATTCAGTCACTGTTCAAACAATGTCCTAAATTACTCAACCTCCAAAACAATATAACATCTTATTTTCCAATCCATATATGCATGACATTACATATAAATCTAAGACTAATCAAACTACAATTCACAATATTCATCAAGCATAAAACAAACTCCATCATCTTGTACACTCAATTGACAAATATTGTTTTGACATTTACCAACATCTCTCATCAAATAAAACTGCTTGAATTTTCCATGTTTGTTTCCATTTGGAATATGCACTGTAATATAACTCACAACTGTGTTAACTCCTTTAGGGAAAATTGCGACTTTGATATCGTAAACATCATTAAATCTCATTGAATGAGATACAAAATTTTTCCCTCCGGAAATACAGTTTGTATCCAATAAATGTGGAGTTGTTTTAGTAAGACTAACTAGGAAATTATATTTTGAACTCAATGATGATATTGTATCAAATAAAAGACTAAGTATTAACATATGAGAAGTTGTAAAAGACATTATCTGTAACATTTCACAATTTCAAATACCTAGGAAGAACCTAAGAACTTGAAAAAGTCATTTATTGAAATAATTAAAAATGAATTTATTTAAGTTAGGAAAAGTGAATTTTTGGTAAACATCAAATGATCATAACTTCTAGCTAAGGATGAGTTAGGATCAACAATAGATATGGTAGGAAATATCTTGAAATGATCTTTTCAACATTGTTGCATTTGCGCAATTTTGAGTTTGTATGTTTGAGTTATGCCCTTTGGAAGTCCGTTTTTTCCTTAACCTTTTATTTTAGTTCTTTTATAAAATGATATTTTTCAGTTCATACATTTGGAAAAAGAGTTAGGGTTTATAGAGAAGAGAAAAGAAGAGGAGAAAGGAGAAAAACGTTCAAGATTCGTCAAGATCGTCGAGTTTAACTTGTGGATTTCGTCTGTGGTGATCCCTAAATAGGTATGTTAGATCACGTAGCATACTTGTAGTTCACCCACACTCCAAACATGATTTAGTTTAGCAAATTTAAGTTCTTGAAATCATATAGATTGAATTTTTGTTGGATTTATATAATTTAATCAAATTCTTGATTCGTTGAAATTATTTAGGATTATTTGATCAAAATCCATGATTTACAATTTGGTTTTTAGTAGAATCTAATTTTATTTGTAAATTTAACTTATTCTAAGTGTTTGTAGAAAGAATCTATGGAGTTTAACAGTTTTAGAGATGAAAAATAAAGAAGTAGTTTCGTCCGCATTGCAGACCCACTCCGCAGTTTTGAGAATTTTGGTTTTCATGCCGCGGAGTGGTCATTGACCATTCTTCCTCATAATTTATTTCCAAACAAAAATTTTAAATGATTCTTGGCATCACAGACCCACCCTCAAATATTGATATTTTATTCTTTCTAATGATTTACTATTTAAATTCATTCCAAAACATCATGAGATCTTCCTATCACAAATAAAGATCCTTGAATCCATAAATTGAATTCAAGGTAAGATTACAATCAAATCAAGAGAAGTTAAGGATCAAGTCAACAGTATCAAGTCAAGATCAATATATAAAGTTTTCAAAGGTCTTTACAAATGTTTTAGTTTTTTTTGAAGACTTCAGTTTTGAGTTCAGTAAAGAGTAAAGTTGAAGTTCATTTCTTCAAAAGTATATGGGACCTACGTACTTCGAAAGAGTTTTAAATGTTTTGTCATTTAAATAAGTAAGGAATCTTTGATTTACAAAAGATCCTTTGAGCTAGTTTTCAGTAAAGATTCTTTAAGCTAGTTTATCCTAGTTTTTCACTAAAGAACCTTTGAGCTAGTTTTTCAGTATACAGTAAATGCTTTCACAATTAAGCAAGAAAAAAAACTGAAATTTCCAAGATAGTCTTTAAGAAAAGTTTTGAGCAATTATCTCAAACCACATACTAGAACTATGTTTATAACTAAAAGAGCTACTATCATGCTTTTTAAATGATTCCTTTAGTTCTTTTTAACATAGACTAGAGGATTTACTTAGCAATCAGGTCTTGTACCCTTGGCAAGGTATAGGATGCTCTGGCGACATGAGAAAATCACTCTATCACTAATATATCTCTTAAGTGATGGTTGTCAGTTAGAAAAACTTTCACTACAGTATTTTGTATTCTTATATACATATGAAATATTGGTATTTGCATATTGTATCTTATACATACAGAGTTATCATTGTATTTTTCAATACACAGAGTGATCATGTTCTAATCTTTTCTTTATCCTGCATTTATTTATGTTGTTTTATATTGAAATTGGTTAAGTTAAGTAAAGTTCAGGTACGTGTTTTCTTTCATATTTTTTTCAAGTGTGTGTTGCGTTTCGCATTCAAACTCGCATACTCATGCCAATTGGCTTGCATTGTCTTATGATATAGACTCAAGTAACTACGATCATCATCCACTGCATTGTTGATTCATTGAGTAGTTCAAAGTCTATTAGAAAGCCTCTTAGCATGATGTATTCTTTTTCTCTTTAATAATTCTAATTTTTTTCTTACATGGAGACTCTATTTATAATTAAATATAATATTAACTATTTCAATATAAATAGAATATAATGATCGTTAATATTAAATGGTTGATTCTTTATTTTTTATTGTAAAATATTTAATATCAAAATTTAGAAAACTGCTGTAAATTGGACAATGTAAAACTTTTTTGTAATTACCTGTCAAAAAATAACTTTATGTTGTAATACTTAATAACAAAAGAACAATATAAATAGTAATAAAAGAGGAAAAATATAAGACAACTTTGTTTCCCTATAATGTATTCAACATCATTCTTAACACTACTATTCATAGGTTTACACGGAGGAATAAGAAAGGGTGTAGTACACATTACATTAAAACTTGAGAAATACTAACCATTGAGGAGGAAATAAACATAGGAGTTATCGTCCTCCATTTAATCGTATAATAAAAAACATTACTACCAATAAAGGATGAAATTAACCTAGGAGTTATGGTCATCCATTTGACCACATTCTAAATAACATTATTAATGATAAATAAGGGAATTAACCAAGAAATTATAGTCATCCCTTTAACAACCATAATGAATTACAACACTCTCCCTTGGATGAACATTGATGGATAATATGCCTCGTTAAAACTTTACAAAAAATCTCATTATGGGAAAATATCTTAGTATATGACAGAAGACTACACATTTCTTCTAATACACTTTATTTGGTTCCTCGTTAAAAATTATTCTAGGAATATCCATCGGGATAAAACCTAGAACAAGGAAAAAAGAGTGCGGCGCGTAGTTTACTATCCTTGTTGCAAATATCATTTAATTTCTTGGAGATGACGCATTCCAGTCTTGGATACAAAAATATTCAAATATTAATGTTGGGGATGCTTTACTGAACATATCTTCTAAATTATCAACTGGAAAATTTATTGAATATTTATTTTACCTTTCTTTTCAAGATCACGGGTGAATTTTTTTTTTGGCTGAATGTGTTTTGTACTCTATCCTTTAATATATGCTCCTTCAGTTGAGCTATACATGCAGCAATGTAGGTGCAATATACTTTTTTATATGAAAACCACAAATTTCTTGAATATGTTGAGTCATTGATCTCATCCAAACACTCACGACTTTATTCATAGGTGGCTATTATATCTGCAAAATCTTAAGAAGTAGCACCTAATGTTTGATTCATTAAATGCCAAGATATAGTTTTGCCTTCATATGTCAATAAATAGCATGTCTCGGATCAAGCTTTATATGGGTCCAAAACTTTTTATAAAATCACAACGACAAATAGGGTCATTATTGTACCCTTTAGCAAAAATTTTCTAAGATAATTGTACCACATATGTCCTGATTTTTTTAATCCATTAAAGATTTCTAAAATCTTATCAAGCAAATAAGTTGTGACAACAAACATTAGATGTATTTCTAGTTTTTCATAAACTATTCAGGTTTATTAGATAACTTAAGGTAATTTCTTCAACCATAGGAGAATATGTCTCCACATAACCAAAGTAAGACCTTTGTAAAAAACACTTCGCCAGAAGACGTTCTTTACATCATACAATTCAACTTTTTCATTTTGTTTTAACATAAAATCCATTTGTACCGCACTACATTGACACCTTCATGTGTTCGAACTATTTATCAAAAATTTTACATTTTTCAAGTGAAGTCAGTTGAGCTTGAATTGCATCATTCCATTTCGGCCAATCATTTCCCTGTCTGCATTCATTGAGAGATTTTTGTTCAAAAGTTTACCTTGTTGCATTATTTAAACAATATTATAAGCCAAAATATTTTCCACCATAATATTATTTTGATTCTTCCATTTTCTCGTCGATACATATCTTATTTAGATTTATTCATTCTCATTATTTCTTTTAGTTATTTGGACCTTCCATGTGGTCTTATCATTTTTTATATCTCAGAGTTCTTTTTGATCAATTGTCTCCATTATATGATCTTCATGGTCATTTGTTCCTTTCCTTTTTTGAGATTTTTATCCTTTGAATATATTGAACTTCCACATTTTAAACATTGTTTAGAGTCATTTGCTTTAACAATTTGTTCTACGAGGACATTATCTTGAATTAAATAATAAATCATCTTTTTAACCTCTTGTTCACATTGATTTGTTTGAGGATCAAAATGAGATAGAGATAATGAATTCGAATATTTCTCCTTTTTTAACGACTTATGTTCTCCCCTTAATTAGGGATATAGTAATTCATCAAAATGACAATCAACTAATCTTGTCATTTATACATCTATTTTCATAGGTTCCGAAAGTTTGATAATAGAAGGAGATTTATAACCAGTACACAACCCAACCTTCTTCGGGGACCCATATTTGTGTGTAGTGGTGCGGCTATAAGAATGTATGTTAGACATTTAAAAATTCTAAGACGGGAAATAATTGTATCATGACAAGAAACCAACTGTAATTGAGAAAATTCATGATAACTAGTTGGCCTTATGTGCTCCATTGTTATTGCATGCAACGTAGCATGCCCCCATATTGTAACATGAATCTTTTTGCTTATTAACAATGGTAGCTATCAATTGGAAACACTTAATCAAAGATTCCGCTACACCATTTTGAGTGTAAACATAATCAACCGAATATTCAATTTTGATCCCAGCGAACAAACAATAATCATTAAAGGCCTACAATGTAAACTCAACAACATTATCAATACGAATTGTCTTTATTGCATAATCTGCAAATTCTGCTCTTAGTCTTATCAGTCAAATCAATAGCCTCGCAAAATTCATATTGTGACTTGATAATAAGCACACATTTGACAATCTAGTAGAACTTCTACCAAGACCATATAATATTTAAATGGACCCGATGGAGGTTTAATTGACAAACATATGTCACCCTGTATATGTCCAAAAATATAGAGGATTCAACCCCTGTATTAGTTGGTGATGGTTTAATAACTTGGAGGAATCTAGCAACACTCTTAAAGGGAGAAGACACTCTTAGATGGGTTCATCAATGGAGCTATTAAACATGGAAGAAGCAAACAACACTTTTAAAGGATGGTGGAGTAGAGCTATCCTTGCATTTTGTCTCATGACCACATGTAGAAAGATAATGAGCAGCTACCGGAGGAAAAGATATAGAAAGAAAGGAAGTGATAGAACCTACCACATGAACATGTTTTCCTCCTATAAATAAAATCCGACAACAAAAAAACAACAAGCACAACCCATTGAACCTGAGAGTGATACGTTCAAATTACACCTCCCTAAAGAAACATAAGCGATCGTTATCAAGTAAAGCACCCAACTAGTAGGTTGGGTTTTATCCCATGAGGAAAATGGTTTATGATTAGCTTTAACCCATAATTACATTTCTGTAGTCAATTGCTTTTCAAAACATGTTAGTAAAAAGGGGGGAGTTTGTGAAACAAATTCCTTCAACAGTGTAGTTATCAAGTGAACAAAAGTATACTTTGGTTGTTAACAAGATAAGACAGTAACTAAGGTATATGTGTTCCACACAGGTTCATAACGCATTATTCCTAGAAATATCGATTCTTTTCTAGTGTATTACATGATGGTTAAAAGTTGGATATCTCTAATTTCTTGTAGGAATCTAAAGAATTTCACCCTGCACCTTCGTCTGACTACGTCTGTATTAGTTACTAACATTACCATTACCTCATATAGACATCATAATCGATGTATGGCTTAGTTATTACATCGCAGTAATCGACACTAGCTTATTAGATAGTAACACACTAAATCTATGTTGATATTTTTTTCCTATTAACTACCTCCTTGTTCCAGCAAGTAGCAACAAGGCAAGCTCTGACGTTGGACACCATTTAAAAGACTTCTAAACGAAAGAATTATGAATGCATGCAAAACACTATTCAAGAATTGCTTTGTTGCTAGTCATACTTTATTAATTACTTATGGTTTCCACAACCCTAGTTGTGGATTTAATTACCCTAGATAGCAAGGTCACATAGTTTTAGATGACGAAATGATTAACATACTTAGAAACAAGAATAAACCCAGAAATCACACTTGAAATTCTAACCAGAAGCTTCAAAACCGATTCTAGAAATCAATTAAATTCAAAAGTTGTAAAACTCAATGTCCAATACATAAACTAGGAAATAATACTAGTAGCTAATCTAAAAAATTATTTTTAATACCCCATTTATAGAAAAAAAGTCTTAATACAATAAGGAATTCAAATGAGGAAAGTTTTGTTCACGAACACGGCTTCAATTGACAATATAACTAGCGGACCCTCGATAATCGACTGTTCGTGGTTTTCTTCCGTCAGTCGGGACAAAGATAATATTTTTTCTCTGGATGGAACCCTCTCTAAAATAAATGATGGACCAATAGTAGGATTCGATGATCCATCTACGGACCGTTGATGCTCTTCTGTAGCTCCATACATAGAATCTTTAAAAATCAGGTACTACAACCTTCTTTAAACCAAACACCGGTTCACCTGTACGGTTCGTCAATTAGTTGATGAATAGTCGATTACTTTCATGGTTCCACAGTTACACATCCCTGATTTCCTCCAATGTCTGAGCAGCCCTTCTACGATCACCACCTACAGTTCGTCAATTGAACGACGGACCATAGATTTCTTCCGTAGGTCTATTTTTGCACTTTTTTGGTTGTAATCTCACATTTATGACTAAACATCTTTTGTGCAAAACAGGACACAGAACCTATTAAAACCACTATAAAAACACACAAGACACACACAACAATTAAGGGAAATGCATTAGAAATGTCCTTAAATCATTGTACTTCAACACCTTGAACTTAAATTTGTTGTTTGTCCTTGAGCGATACACGACATGCTCGGTAAGCTAGTTCATGCGGATCACATCATGGAAAAAATTCACCATGCAACAGACACGTCTATTTTTTTTTCTCTCACCAAGGTACCAACTTTCTCATAATACAACTAGTGCCCTCACTTCAAAAGAAATCATCAGTTTTCACATAATTATTATGCATTTTGGGCTCAAAGATATTTGTTTCAAAAGTTGCAATCAACAATGAATTCAAATAAAGTAATTGTTCGACTCCATAGGCCTTTCTTCGCTTGTAACGAAGGTTGGGGGGTCAGGTGTTGTACATTTAGGTACATTAAGTAACAAATGGTTCTCCTTGACATTACCGCTACAACTTCTACCTCTTCGTATTAATTTTGACCCGCTATTTTTTTTCTTTCTTTGCCTTATTTCCCTTTTTGGATGTGACTTTTACTGTTTCCTTTTTTTTTCTTTTTTTTCTTTTTTTTCTTTTTCTCATAAAACTCTTTTACACAAGTCACATTTTTCTCTTACTTAAGTTTTTCTTTTCAGCATCCAACTCTTTTCATACCCATTTTTGGGTATTCTCTCATAATAGTCACCCTCAACTCAAGAATTTTCCAAAGGTTGAGGTACAAAATACCCTAGGTCGGGTCAGGTCCAACATAAGGTCACTATACGCATTATCCACCCTCAACATAGGCTTTTGGACTAAGTTGAGGTGCACATGTCCATGGAGGGACTAGGGCTAAAAATTTATACCCTGGTAAGGTGAGTTGGTGAGTTTAAGAAATTTGTATATTATAGCCTCAACATATTTGGATCAAAAGGGATAGTTATTTCATTTGGTCAACTTCTTTTAGGCTAGATATGTGTTATTTAAAACAAGGGACTATGATCACTTCGTAGATTATAGAGTAGATTCCTTTCGCAAATTGGGAAAGTTCTAGTTATGTACCAACAATTTAAAACTAGAATATCCTCACACTCTCTTGACACATCATTGCACTATCAAATTATAAGAATTCCCAATTCAAGTTTTAGTTGAAGGTCATGCAGTAGGTGAATTTTCATCTCATGTTTAGAGCTAACACATTCAACTTAACTTAACCTATATATGCAAGCTGTATAATGGATGGGGCATCATTTTTCATTAGACATCATGCTTCTGTTTTCATGTTTCTAAACGTGTACTACTACATGCATATTTAATAGAACTTTAAGAAGTTCATGGGAAAATGAACACAGGCAATAAAACCCCAAGAAAAGATTGTGAGTTGGGCTACTCAGACTTCACTCTATCACTCGCATTCCACTAAACACATCCCCAAAATTTTTTTGGCAATTATCCCCAATGCATAATAAATTAAAAACATAGGGTTGTAAGTGAAGAAAACCAATGGCACATAGCGCCAAAGATCTCTTAATAAAAGGGTGGGTACGGCGTCAAAAAGCCCGTAGGATCAGCAATTGGGCCACCACCAATAGTGCCCACATCTTTTAGGATGCTACCATCAGTAGTTACATCCAACTCTATCTCTGCGCCCTCAGTAGTGCTCCTCGCTCCTCTCTCACGAACAGGACACGATGCCCCAATGTCTATCTCTTGCACCCGCCTCTGGCGCATCTCCTCATCTACTAATGAGGCCCTTCGTGCTTGTGTCTCCACAGTGAATTGGTAGTGGTTCCATAAAATAATCGGCGGATGGTGGCTTCTGATATGTCAACCCGGCAGCCCCGAACTAGTGTATAGGTGAGAGAGTCTTGTTTGGCGGATTCCACCTGCTTATTGATGGATCCTCAGAGAGTGGCAATGTAGGAGATATAGAATTCCCCCACAAGATCCTCTATATATGCACCCAAGACTTTAGATATCCAATAGCACATATGGAGATAAAGATTTTGTGCACCTCTTGAACTGTGTGCAAACTACCTGTGAGGACTCGACGCTCCTCAATTACAAGTCCGGTCCTCACCCTCTTTTCATTGAGAATCATGGAATCACTATATACCTTTTATTGCCCCTCCGTGCACCACATGTTTTGTTCATTTGCAACCGGGGTGAGGTCATTTGTTAAGGGTGTAGGTGCAGCATCTTAATTAGTGGCTTCACATGATGAGGCTTGTTGTTCTTGAGCCCCTGATATAGTGTCTCCCTAAGAGTTGGAACCATAGGAGTTGTTCGACTTGGACCTTGAAGACTCGGCTGACCTTTATCAGGAGATTGTGTCAGACTCGAAGCCGGATGCTGATCCCCCCTCTAAACTAGAATCATCCCCGCTTGGTCGACCGATCAGTATGTGCTCTTCATCAGACAGGGAACCAATGACTACATTAGGGCTCACCTTTCAGAGGTTCCCTTTGTGGCTCGAGATGATGCTGGTGGAGTTTTTCTACCCAAAGAAACATAGGTTGGTTCCTTCTCTGTATCGTTCTCTTCATCGAACAACTAATAAGACGGGGCGAACGACTTAGATTTTCCCTCTTTGAGTAGGCAGATTTCATCCTTGGGGCCATAGTACCTAAGGAGAAATTGTTAATATTCTAGAAGCTTAACGATACACTCAAATAAAAATGGAAACAAATAAAACATTAAAATAAAAAAATACAACTATTGACTGCATGTTTAGGTCGATGAGACCTATCGACGTTCTGTGGAACCCATCCGTCGTTTATATGGGTGATAATAGACTTTTTGATGGAAATGATGGATGTGAAAAATTGCCCGTTGATCAATCAACAGACTGTAGTCCGCATCCATCATTTCACACTTAAACTTATTTTTTGATGTGTTAAAAAACAAACCCCATCGATGGTCGATCAATGGAATGATGGTTTGTAGATGGGGTTTCATACTTTAGGTGTGTGACAGATTTCAGGCCTCTTTCAGGTTCAACTTCCAAGTTTCCTTAGTGACCCAATTTAACACAATAAAATTTAAACAAGTTTTTCAACACATCATATGCTACTTCGTCCTTTCTAGTTTTCCTATTTCATAGAAATATCGAACCCAATTGAATAAAAAATTGAACCCTAGGTCGGAACATACATGGAGACTTAGACAGACAACATTTTAGGTAGTTCAATTTTCTACACAGCCATTGTCTATAATCCCCAGGGAAGTAACGACGTGACTTTTAGCATGCAAAGTTCATCAATTTCGTCCCAAGGTCAAGACCCACTTGTGATTTCCAATATTCAACAATCAACATTTATGAAATGTGAGGGGAAATCAATTTACCTTACAAGTAGTGAAGAGTGTTGTGGTTGTATGCGTACATTGATATGCGACTAGAGAAGTAGTTGACGCTTTCCGAGCCCAATCATCAGACTTTTGAGGATGGAGGAACAGAAGATTTGAGAGAGAAAATATTTAGGGTTTAAAAAAATGAGGGGATAGATGGTTTTGGGAGATGTGGTATTGAATCTGGAAGTGATTATGGAGGAATTTGATGGGGTGAAACGGTTATGGAAGGGGATACATGGAAAATAAGACATATCGTTGGCTAGACGGTATACTTTGGGTTGCCTCCCAGGCAGCGATTGATTTAATCTCGTGACACGAGGCAGGCCCCTTTGATTAATAAGACTTCATACAAATGGTAGGCCTCAAAAAGTTTGTGAACACTCTCCGTATGCCACAGATAGATATTTATCCTATATCCATTGACTGTGAAATTTGTGCCTTCCTTGTTCTCATGCTCAACCTCTATATGTGGGAAAACTTCATTGATGAGTAATTTCCATGTCCACTTGGATATGAGTTTTCCTGTAAATAAGTGCAACTTCGAGTTGAATAGAAGAACAAGATCACCAACCACATATTCTTTCTTTTCAATTCATTGGTCATGGCAGTTCTTCATCTTCTCTTTGTAGATGGCTGAACTTTCATAAGCTTTTAGGCGAAACTGATAAAGCATATTCAACTCATTTAGCCTCTATTCTAATGCTCCGGTCAAATCCAAATTTTGTCGCTTCATTTCCCACATCGTGTTATGCTCAAGCTTAATTGGTAAGTTACAAGCCTTCCCATATACTAGTTGGTACGGCGACATACCCATAGGGTTCTTCTATGTAGTGTGGTACACCCAAAGAGCAACCTATCCTCCTTGACCAGTCTATTCTATTGAAATTTATAATTTTTGCCAAAATCTGTTTGATATCCCAATTGGACACCTCAACTTGCCCTTTGGTCTGTGGGTCATAAGGCGTAGCCAGATTGTGTCGAACACAATATTTCTCCAGCGCCTTTCAAACAATTTATCACGAAAGTGTGAGACACCATCGCTAATATTTTTCCCTCGATGTACCAAATCTAGAAAAGATATTCTTCTTCAAGAATGCGGTGACACTTTTCCTTTCATTGTTTGGGAGCACGATTACTTCCACCCATTTTGACACATAGTCAATCTCCACAAGAATATACTACATCTTCTGAGACCTCACAAACGGGACCATAAAGTCAATTCCTTATACATAAAATAACTCAATCACAAGAATGGTATTTAACGAAAGCTCTTGCCTCTTTGAAATTCCTCCATCTCGCTGGCATCGATCACATGATATGCCGAAATCATGAGCATCTTGGTGAATGTTGTGACAATATTATCCAAACTACAAGATCTTATGTGCAGTTCGAATACTACTATATTATCCACCCAAAGGCATAAATGACATGCCTTCAAAACACTCAACATCTAAACCGAGTACACAACAACTAATATAAGTATGGCTCATCCAAAAAGAACTTTTTCACATCGTGCATGAACTTCTTCTGTTGGTGGAAGGTCAAATCTGACGGGACCAAGTCATTTCTCATATAGTTCGCAAAGTCTACAAACGATGGGATAAGATGGTAAGAGGATACCAATACATGCTCATACGGAACACGTCATCAATTTCATTCGTTTCCCCCAGTTCATGCATAGCTTCATCCTACAATCCATACAAGTGGTTTGCCACTTAATTTTTATTCCCCTTTCTATCTTTTACCCAAAAATCAAACTTTTGAAACAACAATACCTATCTAATCTATCTTGGCTTCGCATCCTTCTTCGCCATCAAATACCTAAAAGTAGAATGGTCGATATTCATTATGACTCTCATGCAAAGCAAATAGGAGAAAAATTTCTTGAATGCAAACACTATGGAAAATTTTTTTTGTTCAGTTACACTGTCGTTCTTTTAGGTTTTATTCAGGTCTTTAATTGCATAGTAGATGAGGTAAAGTAATATCCCTTCTCTTTACCAATATATACCAACTGCAACCCCACTTGCATCACACATCACCTCAAAAAATTCACTCTAATTTGGTGAAATGATAATGAGCGCCGGACACAAACTTCTCTTTCAACTCTCCAAATGATTCTTGATAGGATTCATCGAAATAGAACTTTCATTCTTTCTACAGCAATTTGCACAAAGGATGTGAAATTTTTTTAAAATCCTTAATAAAAACAACGATAAAAGCTAGTATGCCCATGAAGTGTTGTCACACCCTTGGAAGAGATGGGTGGAGGAAGCTTCTCTACAACTTTGACCGGGTCTACCTCTATCCCCTTCTCTGAGATTCGATGTTCCAACACTATACCTACTTTCACCATAAAGTGACATTTCTCCCAATTGATCACCAAAATGCACTCTTCACATCTCTTGAGCACCGAAGCCAAATTATTTAAGCACCAATCAGCGGAGTGTCCAACCACAGAAAAATCATCCATGAACACCTCAATAGTGTCCTCCACCATATCAAAAAATATTGACATCATGCAATGCTTGAAGATAGATGGTGCATTACATAACCCAAATGTCATCCTTTTGAACTCAACAGTCCCGTAGGGACAAGTGAAAGTGGTGTTTTCTTGATCTTTTGAGGCAATGGAGATATTCTTGTAGCCCGAATATCTATCAATAAAGAAATAGAAAACCTTTCTTACAAGTTTGTCTAACATGTAATCCATGTAGGGCATGGGGAAATGATCATTTTCCGTCCAAGCATTCAACTTCCAGTGGTCCATGCAGACTTTCCAACCGATCATTGGCTGCATCTGAAAAAGCTCCTTGCTTTCATTAGGTAGCATAGTCATCCCACTCTTTTTAGGCGCGCACTAAACATGACACACCCAATTATTTTCTGCAATAAGTTATATGACTCCAGCATCCAACCACTTAATGATTTCCTTTTTCACTACTTCTTGCATAGGAAGATTCAACCTTCTTTGTTGCTAAATAATTAGTTTGTGATCTGGCATGAGTTGAATTTTATAGGAACAAATACCAGGATGGATCACAATAATATCCGCAACAGTCCATCCAATGGCTCTCTTTAACCGCTTTAACACCGCCACTAAGCACTCTACTTGTTACCCATTAAACACTGCTGCAATTATTACCTGTAAATTGTTATCTCCACCAAGAAACATATACCTCAAATGTGGTAGTAGATACTTAAGCTCTATTTTTGTGCTTCTACAATATACGGTTTTGGAAGTGGAGACTCGCGATGCTTTATATAAAACTCCAAATTCTTTGGCTTTGAATGATATTCGGGTTTTTTCAAGTGAGACCACCAAAGAACCATACTCTTGAATACCATCACTGTCAAAATTCATGATGACCACTTCTAGTGCCTGAACACCTAGTCACTTTTTAATTTGCACTTCAAATACACTCTCAAGTTTGTAGGTTATATCTGGTACAATTTGGAGCTTACCGGTGTGTTCGTGGACCGACAGATATTGAAAGTTTTTTCTTCATTATTAAGACTAAACTTCATCTGCCCTTTTTTCATATCGACTAGTGCACGCACAGTGGCAAGGAATTGTCTCCTTAGAATGATGCGGACCTCAAAATCAACCTCATAGTCAAGAATCACAAAATCAACCGAAAAGATGAATGACTCAACTTTCACCAGCACATCATGGAGTACACCTATGGGCCTCTTCACACTTCGATAGACCATCAATAATCGCATCGTAGTAGGCTTTGGGTCTCCCAAAACCTAAATTTTTATATATGGATAGTTGCATGAGATTTATGCTTTCACTAAGATCACACAGTACCTTGGCAAAGTGTTGCAACCCTATAGTACATGGAATACTGAATGCACCGGGATCCTCCTTCTTCTGAAAGAAAGAACTTGTAGCAATACCACTACAATGTTGCATTCTTTTGTTATCTTAAAAACTCAGTGACCTCTTTTGTGTCACCATATCCTTCATCAACATAGCATATCTGGCTATTTGCTTTAAAGTTTCTATAAACAGAACATTAATGGAAAGCTGCTTCAACATGGAGAAAAAGCAACGATACTTCCCATTTTCCATTTTCTTCACCAATCTCTTTGGAAATTGTGGTGGAAGTTGAGGCATGGGGACCACTTTTTGATATGACTCAGCTTCTTTTGTTACTACATCACCCAACTCTTGACTAGTTTCTACTACATCAATTTTTTTTCTCATACCTTTTTCTCCTATAGACGACATCGGTGGACCAATGGTTTGCTTACCTCATTGAGTAGTGACTACCATTCAATGTACATCATTCTTTGGGTTCTGGATAGTATTTTTTGGGAGATTTCCAGGTTGGAATGGGTTCTGTAGCAGAAACTAAGTCATTTGTAGCTCAATGTGTTTTATCGAGAATGCATATGCAACCATGTTTTGTCTTAAGCTGGATAGGTCACTTCTCATATCCTCGACATTCTCATAAGTTGTGTCAAACCTCCTCAACATCTTCGGCATCATATCCTCAATCCACGCCATACTACCTCAACTTTCCCTAGGGGAATCTTCCTAATTTTAAACGAGTAACATATGATCCTACCCGATCATTCCGATTGCCATAGTTATTCTGATTGAAGTTGTTGTCGCGATTGTAGTTCCCATCTCGGACATATTGACATTCTCAGTTATAGTTTCCATATTTTTGACAACGATTTCCTTGACCTTGGCGCTAATTATCCTTATTAGAACCTTAGGGTTTTGATCGGAAACCCCCTGTTGGATCAGTAACTACTTGCATCCTTTTCATAATAATACTCTTTTGTCTGTGGTTTCACTGTAGTCAAGTAATTCACTCTATTCACCATTTCTGCACCTCCACTCACATGCTTCAAGAACAACCCCAACTATGTTCTCATCAGCGCAATCTTATCACGAATCTCATTTTAAACTGAATTATTTGTAGCATGAACAGTGAAGGTGTCTCGCCCAGTGTCTGACTTCTCTACAATGTCAGCATATGTGCATTTTCCATAGGAGTACCCACAATAGTATCGAGCACTACTTTATTATTGTCATCCTCACCTTTGTAGAAGTACTCCTTTTGTGAATCATCATCTATGAGATGATTCAGGACACCTCTCATGAATGCAATGAATCAGTTTCAAGAGCTACTCACCGACTCACCACGTAAAGTCACAAATTTTTTCACCTTATTGTTGTCATTGAGCTTCTTTGAAACTGGATACTACTTTGCTAAAACTACATCTCTCATTTGACCCCAAGTAAGGATTGTGTTGTAAGAAATCCTGGTAAGCCATATGCAGCCTCTCCTGTAGTAATAGAGGGAAAACTCACAACTCGAAGACATCTATGTCAAAATATGGTCTACCTACAAAACCTTTCCAAACGACCCTTATCTTGGCGATATGTACATGTGGATCTTTTGATGACAGTCCCGGAAATAAACCCCTCGCAGTGCGCGTCTGCATCAGGCTACTCGTCACCACGAATATGAGCCCCGAAGGTAGTGGGGTTGGACATGAGGTCCATCACAGTCAACAATGTTTATGTTGCCTCTATAATAGTCCTCAGGTCGTGGGTCTGCTGGTAGTTACACTGTCAAAGCCTCTCCTAACTGATTCTTAATGGGTGCCTCATTCTTTGCACCGACTAGTATTTGAGGCTGCAAGCCTTCTCCATCATCTATACCGTCAGTTTGGGTTTATTGGGACCCCATGACTCTCCATTCTCCTCAAACTTTGATTCAATTAAGGATTATAAGATGTGAGTGGTTCCCCTCAACTTCGTGTACTAGGCATACACTAGACCTGAGTAAAACAAAACTAAAAGAAAAATTAGAATTAGGAAATAGTTCACTATTATTCAGTAATGTAGTTAAAATTAATCTAAAACTCAACTTTCCTGGCAGGGTGCCAAAATTTGATACGCTCAAATTACACATTCTTAAAGAAGCATAAGGGATAGTTATCAACTAAAGAACCCAACTAGTACGTTAGGGTCGATCCCAAGAGGAAAATGGTATAGACTTATTATTAACCAATGATTATATTTGTTTAGTCAATGTCTTTCACAAACATGTAAGAAAAAAGGAGCGGTTATGAATCAAATTCCTTCAATGGTGTAGTTATGAAGTGAACAAAAGTATACTTTGATTATTATGAAGATAAGGGAGTAACTAGGGTATATGTGTTCCCCATAGGTTCATAATGCAGTATTACTAGCTATAGCAATCCTTTTCTAGTGTATTAAATGAAAAGTGATAAGTTAGGTATCTTTAAATTCTTGGTCCGACATCTAGAGAATTTCACCCCGCACCTTGGTCTAGTTACGTGTCTACTTACGTGTGTATAAATTTCTTACTATTACAATTACCTCATATTACACATCATAATCGTTGTATGGCTTAGTTATTACATCGCCCCAATTGACACTAGCCTATTAGATAATATCATACTAAATCTATGTTGATAAATCTTTTCCTATTAACTACCTTCTTGATCCGACAAGTAAACTAGGCTAGTTCTAACGTTTGCAACCTTTAAAATACTTCTAAGACTAAGAATTATCAATGCATGCGAAACACTATTTAAGAATTGCTTATTTGCTAGTCATACTTTGTTAATTACTCATAGTTCCCACAACCCTTATTTTGGATTTAGTTACCCATGTTAGCAAGATCACAACTTATTGTTTTAGATGAAGAAATCATGAACTTACTTACTAAGAAGAACAAACCTAGAAATCACACTTGAAATTCAAACCACAAGCTTCAAAACCGAATCCTAGAATTAATTAATTGGTCAAGTTGCAAAAATCGATATCCAATAAAGAAACTAGGACAAGAATAGTAAAAGCTAACCCCAAAAATGAGGTTTTAATACACAATTTATAGAAAATAATCTTAATAAAAAGGAATTCAGATAGAGAATTTTTTTTCAGGGATGCAGCGTCAATCAATGGTCCATGGTTTGCTTCCTTCAGTTAGTACATAGAAAATATTTTACTCTCCGGATGCCACCCTCTCTGAATCAAACAATGGAACAACAGTACAGTCCGTCGATTTATTTATGGGCCATCGATGCTCCTCTGAAGATCCATACTTATAATCTTTAAAAATCAGTTATTGGAACCTTATCTGGACCAAAACGAAAGTTCACCAGTAAGGTCAATCGAACGGTCGACGGGCTATCGATTCCTCTTGTTATTCCACACTTATTTAGACTTTCTTGATTTTCCTCTAGTTCCTAAGCTGCTCATCTATGAACACCACCTATAGTCCGTCCATAGAACTACAAAAATTCAATAATGTTTCCCTATTAGATAGGTGCTATATATAGTGGGTGATATACCTAGTAATCAGCATTCAGCGTTGATTTTCTACGTAGGTCTATTTTTGCACTTTTCAGTTGTCTTCTCCCCCTTTTCAGTATGAACATCTTTCGTGCATAAAAAGACACAAAACCTGTTATAAACAATTCTAAAATACTGTGGACACACACACAACTCTTAAGTTAATTATATTAGAAATATCATGAAACCACGGTACATTAGAAAGCACAACTAGAAAATAACAATGATGTTAAAAGAAAGAAAGGAAAACGAAAAAAAGGAAGGCGAGCTAAGATAACAAGATACTTACTAGTGTTAGTTCATCATCAGCAACCAAGAAACATATAAACATCTCGTTGATGATCCATATGAAGATGAAATGGAGATTGATTAGTCGAAGGAGGCAACATCGCATGTGACAAAATTGAAAGCAACAGAAGAGAAGGAGAAAGAGGCGAGGGGGAAAACAGAAGTGAAGAGGACCTATTTATTCGTTGTAAGCTATTCTTATTTTTTCTTTTTTCAGTAATGGGATAGTGAGGGTTGGTCTTTGCCCTGGGAAGTGTAAGGTGGTGTAATTCTTTTGCACAGTCATGAATAAAAATAAAAAATTTCCAAAAAATGATTTTATTATTACTAAGAAAATCTGAAAAACATAGAAGAAATTATAGTCTGTTTGACCAAGTTTTTGAATAATCAAAAGTATGTATTTATTAAAAAGGGTGCTTTTTAATATAAAATAAGGTGTTTGATAAACTTATTAAAGAGAAAATTTTGTATTATTGAAAAGCATTAGTAGTAACTTAATTTCAAAAACTAGAAGTAGTTCTAAACCCAACTTTTTTTGATAAGCACTCTTAAGTAAAACTATCCGATAGACTTTTTAAAAGTTGATCAAATACTAATTTTTCACGAAATGCTTTTTAAATTCATAAGTCAAATACAATCTATTTTTTCCCAGCTTCTCTAATCACATTACTTGCATTTATATTTCATATAAATGTAAACAAACTTACTAAGTAAAATTAGAATAATTCAGTCACACTTCAAACAATGTCCTAAATTACTCAACCTCCAAAACACAATAACATTTTTTTTTCCAAATCAGAAATAGATGAAATTATATATAAATGTAAGACCAATAAAAATGAAATTCACAATGATCATCAAGCATAGAACAAACTCCATCCTCTTGTACACTCTATTGACAAATATTGCTTTGACATTTAACAAAATCTCTTATCAAATCAAACAACTTGCATTTTCGGTGTTCGTTTCCATTTGGAATGCAATATACACACAATTGTGTTAACTCCGTTTTGGAAAATTTCAACTTTAATATGTAAACATCGTTAAATCTGATTGAGTGAGATCCAACATTTTTTTTCCAGAAATATAATTTATATTTGATAAATGTGGAGTTGTATTAGTAAGATTAACTTGGAAATTATATATTGAACTCAATGATTATATTATATTAAATAAAAGACTACGTATGAACATATGAGAAGTTGGAAAAGACATGATATGCAACATTTTACAATTTGAAATAACTAGGAATAAGCTAAGAACTGAAAATAGTCCCTTTTTGAAATAATTAAAAATCTAGAAATTTACTAAAGTTAGGAAAAAGCGAATTTTAGGTAAACATCAAAAGGATATAACTTCTAGATCAAGATGAGTTAGGATCACATCCAAATATAGTGGTAAGATCTTGGAAAGATCATTCCAACGCTGCTATGTTTGCGCGATTCCGAACTCGTTTACTTGAGTTATTCCCTTTGCAATTTCGCCTTTTCCTTACCCTTTTATTTAAATTCTTTTTTTAAAATGATTAGGTGTATAAAATGAAATTAGTCAGTTTATACTTTTGGAAAATGATTTAGGGTTTTTACATAAGTTAAAAGAAGAGGAGAAAGGAGAAGAACGTTCAAGATTCGTCAAGATCGTCGAGTTTAACTTGTGGATTTCGTCGGGGCTGATCCCTATAAAGGTATGTGAGATCACATAAAATTGTGTTAGTTCACCCAAGCTCCAATCATGATTTATTTCAGAAAATTTAAGTTGTTGAAAACTTAGAAATAGAATTCTTTTTGGGTTTGTTGAAGTTATATTAAATTCTTGTTTCGTTGAAATTGCTTAGGAGTTGTTTAATTAGAATACATGATTTAAGGTTTTGTTTTGAGTATAATCTGATTTATATTGAACATTAAATAGATTCTAAGTGTTTGGGGAAACAACCCATGGAGTTTAGCGTTTTTAGAGCTGAAAAATGAAGAATAAATTTTGCCTGCGTCGTAGACCCTCTTTGTAGTTTCGCAAAATTGTATTTTGATGTTGCGGAGTAGGAACGGACCATTATTACTCACAAGTTGTTCCCTAACAAAAATTTAAATTCTTCTCTGCATCGCGAACCCACCCTTAGATATTGATATTTTTATATTTCTCATGATTATCTATTTAAATTCATTCCTAAACATCATGAGATCTTTCCTATCACAAATAACGATCCTTGAATCTATAAATTCAATTCAAGATAAGATAAGAGTCAAGGCAAGAGAAGTTAAGGATCAAGTCAACATAATTTGAAAGTCAAGTCTTGAGCAATACATAAACTTTTCAGAAGTCTTTTACAAATATTTTAACTTTTTTTGAATAGTGAACTTTTGAGTTCAGTAAAGACTAAAGTTGAAGTTCATTACTTCAAAAGTATATGGGGATATGTACTCATAATTACATTTAAACAAGTAAGGAAACTTTGATTTCCAAAATATCCTTTGAGCTATTTTTCAGTGGCGAGTCTTTCAGCTAGTTTTAAGTAAAAATACTTTGAGCTAGTTTATCATTAAAGAGCCTTTGAACTAGTTTTTTACTAGAGAACCTTTGACCTAGTTTTTCAGTACACAACAAATGCTTTCACAATCGAGTAAGAAAGAAAACTGAAATTTCTAAGAAAATTTTTGAGCTATGTTTTGAGAAATTATCTCACACCAAAGAAAAGAAGTATGATTTTAAACATCAAGATACTATCATATTTTGGGAGTAGTATTGAGCAGTGATATGGGCGAGACTTCACACAACTCACAACTCCCATAAATCATAAATCATTTAGCCATGATGCGTAGAAAAGGGTAATAATTTTTTGATGATTCCTTTAGCGCTTTTTAGCATAGACTAGTGGATTCACTTAGCAGTCACGTCATATACCCTTGGCAAGGTATAGGATGCTCTGGCACCATGAGGAAAATTGTTGTATCATCATTATATCTCTGAAGTGATGGTTGTTAGTTAGCAAAACTCCCACAACAGTATCTTGTATTTTTATATATATCAAAAATATTTAAATTTTCATATACATACAGATTTATCATTGTATTTTTAAATACACAAAGTGATCATGTTTTAATCTTTTCTTTATACAGCATTTATATATGCTGTTTTATATTGAATTGAGTTAAGTAAAGTCCAGGCAAGTATTTCTTTCAGTTTCTTTTCAAGTCTATGTTGTGTTTAGAAATCAAGCTCGCATACTCATATATTTAATGTACAGAGGTAGGTTTGCTTGCATCGTCTTATAATGTATACTCACGTAACTACGATTAGCTTCTAGAACATCCTTGATGCATTGAGCAGTTCTGAGTCTATTAATGAGCCTCTTAGCATAATGTATCTTTTTCTCTTTATTATTCAATATCTTTTTTTTAATGGAGACTGTATTTGTAATTAAAATTAATATTAAATATTTTAATATAATTGTAGTTAATATTAAATGGTTGATTCTTTATTTTTTATTGTAAAATATTTAATATCAAAATTTAGAAAATTAAAATGTATGTGACAATGTAAAACTTTTTTGTAACTACTTGTCAACAAATAATTTATGTTATAAAACATAAGAACAAAAGAACAATACAAAGAGGAAGCGAAGAGGAACAATATAAGACAATATTCTTTCTCTTAAATGTATTCAACAACATTCGTGACACTATCATTTATAGGATTACAAGGGTGAATACCAAAGGATATCAGAAACATCACATTAAACTTTGAGAGTTACTCACTATTGAGGAGGAAATAAATGTAGGAGTTATTGTCATCTATATAATCATATTATCAACAACATTACTACAAATAAAGGATGAAATTAACCTAACATTTAAATAAATTATTAACAACATTATTACTCATAAATAAGGGAATTAACCAAGGACTTATGGTCATCCATTTAACAACCGTAAGGATATACAACACTCTCCCTTGGATGGACATTGATAGATTATATGCCTCGTTAAAACCTTATTAAAAAACCCTGTGGGATAAAATCTTTGTGAAGGAAAGAAGACTACACATTTTTTGTAATACACTTTGTTTCCTACCTCATTAAAAACCTTGCTAGGAAAACTCATTGAGATAAAACCTACGCTAAGGGAAAAAAAGTGCAGCACGTAGTTTACTCCCACCTTTGCAAATATCATTTAATTTCTTGGACACGAGGCATTCCAAACTTGGATACCAAATTCTCAAATATATAGGTTTGTGATGCTTTAGTGAATAGATACGTTAAATTATCAACTGAGCAAATTTGTTGAACATTTATTACACCTTTCTTCTCAAGATCACGAGTAGATTTGTTTTTTGTCATAATGTGTTTTCTTATGTATCCTTTAATCTATCCTCCTTCAGCTGAGCTATACATGCAGCATTGTAATCGTACAATGTAGGTGGAATATCCTTTTTCATATTAGAACCACACATTTCTTGAATTTGTTGAGTCATTGATCTCAGTCAAACACAGTCTCTACTTTGCTCGTGGGTGGCTATTATTTATGCATGATTTGAAGAAGTAACAACTAATGTTTGTTTCATTAAATCCTAAGATATAGTATTGCCTTCGTATGTAAATAAATAGCATGTCTCAGATCGAGCTTAATATGGATCAGACCAATATCAAGCATTTCAATAACCAATCAGTTGTGATTATTATTTATTAGAATAAAATAATATCATATCAATGGTTACCTCAAGATATCCAAATATATCGTTGACTCCACTCCAACGTCTCTTTGTGTGGAGGAGCTGAATCTTACCAAGAAACACAAAATGAATATCTAATCAATTATCATATCAAAGAAACATTAGCGTCCCAATAACACTAAGATATGGAGTTTCTTTACCAAGAAGCTCTTCATCACTTTCTGGAGGTCGAAGTGGATCTTTATGTATGTCAAGCGATCTCACAACCATCAGGACACTCAATGGATGTTATTTATCAACGTAAAATTATTTTAAAAACTTTTTCAATTTATCTTGATTGATGGAAAAATATTTCATTTTCCAAATTCTCAATCTATAGGCAAAGACAAATTATTTTCTTACCAAGATCTTTAATCTCAAATTCTTTCATTGGACAATTAACAACTTTTGAAAGCTCTTTAGTAGTGCCAATAATATTAAAATCATCAATACAAAAAAATTATAACAAAATCATATCCAGACCTTTTTGTAAAATCACAAGGACAAATAGGGTCGTTTCGTACCCTTCCTTTAGCAAAAATTGGCTAAAATGATTGTACCACATCCTTCCTTAATTTTTAATCCATATAACGAACCATGAAATTTTATTGAGAAATTTTTTGTGAATTTTTACATGCTTCATCATATTGAATGCTTTAGGAACTTTCATGAAAATATAATGGTCCAACGAGCAATATAAAAAAATATTGACAACATTCACTAGACGTATTTCAAGTTTTTCATAAACTGTCGGGTTTATTAGATACCTAAAGGTAATTGCATCCACCATAGGAGAATATGTCTCCATATAATCAATGACAGAACTTTGCAAAAAAACCTATGCAACAAGTCGTGCTTTATATCTTACGACTTCACCCTTTTCATTTCATTTTCACATAAAAAATCGTTTTTACATCACTAGATTGATAGCTTAAGGTGTTGAAACTATTGGTCCAAAATTTAATGTTTTGTAAGTGAAGTCAATTCATCTTGAATTGCATCCTTCCATTTTGGCCAATCATTTCTCTGTCTACATTCAATGGCACATTTTGGTTCAAAATTATCACCTTGTTGCATTATTTCAACAACAAAAATATAAGCAAAAATATTGTCCACCATAATATTATTTTATTCTTCCGTTTTCTCGTCCACACATAACCTATTGAGATTTCTTTATTCTCATTATTTTCAGGTACTTAGACCTTCCATTTGGTCTTATCATTTTTTATTTCTCAGAGCTCTTCTTGATCAATTTCCTCCATGATATGATCGTCATGGTTTTTTTTAATTTTATTGAGGATTTTTATTTTTCTAATAAACTAACTTACAACATTTTAAATGTGGTATAGACTGATTTTCTTTATCAAAGGACATCAAATTGAACTAGAGAATTTGACGCTAGAATATAAGATTTAATAACTCTTGGAAGGTTAGTAGATGCATCTAGCCGTTCAATTGCAACATTCTGCTAATAACTCATCTTTTTAACCTCTTGTTCACATTAATTTGTTTGTGGAATTAAATGATATAAAGATAATGAATTCCAATATATCTCATTTTTATAAACTTCTTCTGTTCTCTCCCTAATGTTGGATATACTAATTCATTAAAATGACAATCAACTAATCTTGTTGTCAATATTTCTCTTGTCATAGTTCCGAATATTTTATAATAGAATGAGATTCATACCCAATACACACCTCATCCTTCTTTGGGGGCCCATATTTGTGTGTAGTGGTGGGGTAATACGGACATATATCACACACCCAAAAAATGTAAGATAGGAAATATATGGCTCATGACGGAAACAAACTATAATTGAGAAAATTCATGATAACTAGTTGGTCTTACGCATTCCAAGATTGTTGCATGCAACATAGCATGCCCCCATATTGAAACATGTAACTTTTCCCCATTAAAAATGTTATCGCTATCAATTGGACACGCTTCTGCTAGACCATTTTTAGTGTATACATAAGAAACTGGATGTTTAATATTTATCTCACTAGACAAACAATAATCACTAATAGACTACAATGTAAACTCAGTATCATTATCAAGACGAATTGTCTTTATTTCATAAAATGGAAATTGTTCTCTTACTCTTATTTTTTAAGTTAAAAAACTCGCAAAAGTCATATTGTGACTTGATAATAAGCATACATGTGACCATCTTATAGATGTGCATATCAAGATCATGTAATATTTAAATTGCCCACATGGAGGGTGAATTGACCAACATATATCACCCTGTACACGTCATTAAATCCCAGTCTTACTTTGTGATGGTTTAATAACAAAACATTCCTTGAGAACAAGCAACACAAAATAATTTCTTTGATTGAAGATTTTTTTGATTCTTCATAGTATGACCATGTGAATTCTCAATAATTTTGTGCATCATATTATATTATTATCGGTATGACCCAACCATTCATGCCAAATGATAAAATATTTAGAATAAGTAAACTCTTTGTTTACTATGACATGTAATTCAATCATACTAATATTTTTATGGTACAATCACAAGATGTGGGTAATTTTTTATGCGCATATTTTTCTCCAATTATACTTGTTGTAATATAAAAGTATATAACCTTAAACTTTAATAAGTTTGTTAGAGACAAACTACAATACAATGCAATTTTAACATTTAATATCATTCCTCCAGGTAGTATTAAGACCTCTCTTCCAGAGTCCTCAATTAATTTTGTTCTACCAAATATTGTATTGACAAAAGCCTTTTTTATAATCAAATTAGAGAAATATAACCTTTCTCATAAAATAGTGTGAGTGACACATATCTCCATTACTCATCTTGAACCAATCTTAAGATTAGAAATTTTATTTTATCTCCATAAAATAAAAATACATCATAAGAAATGTGAAAAATAGACAACTTTGCAAGAAAATAAAATTACATTTTTCTATATATACAAATACAACATAAGGAAATATATATATATATATATATATATATATATATATATATATATATATATATATATATATATATATATATATATATATATAACAACATCATCATTTTCCCCAATAAAATGATGAAACATTAGCTTTGATCTCCAATGAAGATTTCAACTTCCAAATGAGTAATATCATCAAGGTCATCAAAATAATCATCTTTTAATGTCCAATTTGCTCAGTATTGTCATCATATATTTGTGAAGGCCCCGTCTCAACATCATTTTTATCAGTCAAATATGACTACACCCGAGAATTAGAAGAATATGCACCATTTTTATTTCCTTTTCTTTTCAAGAAATCATGATAAAACTAACAAAATGCTCAGTTGCTCAGCACTTCTTCAAATGCCTTTTAATGCCACAAAGATGACAATTACCTCTTGAATAATTTCTTTGAGAACTCATATTTTCTCCCTTTTGTAGAGACTACCACTACGACGATTATTATATCGTCCCTGCCATTGCCATGTCCACACACATTATTTTGACACTAATTTATATTTTGTCCTCTTTCATACTGGTCGTGTGCTTCAACCTCATTTGCTTCTGCTAACAAAGCAGTTCATGTAGGATGGGCCTAATGTGTTTTCAATAAAAGAGTATCATATTGCTCAGCCACAAAAAGGCCTGAGATCAACTCAGGATATATTTTGAATCCCCTGTCATGGTATTACTGCTTTAAAATCAAATTTGAGGCATAAAAGTTGAGAGAATCTTTTCTAACATGTCGTCATTGTTTATATCTTCCCCATGTAGTTTCACTTGGGAAGTAATATATATACAACAAAATTATATTTACATATAGTTTTAAAATCTTTTAACCGTAATTAAATTCATTCATAATGAGCTCTTGGAAATACCATTGCCTTAAGGTTGTCATACAGTTCCTTCAAACCAGTCCACAACGCAAGTGGGTCTTTCACCGTAAGGTATTCAACCTTCAATCCTTCATCTAGATCATGACGCAAGAAAATCATTGTATTTGCTTTGTCTTGACTCGACGTTGTATTACCATTGGTAATAGTAGCACCAATACTTTTAGATCGAAGGTGAATTTCAACATCGATTACCCATGACAAGTAATTATTTTCATAAATGTCAAGTGTCTCATACTCAAGATTTGATAAATTCGACATAATAAAACTAGCATAGAAAATTATTAAAAATTGGATTTGTTAGGAAATAAGATGTATAGAAAAAAAGACTAATATGAGTAATCGAGAAACGAATCTACAAACACAATTAATGACACATAATATAACTTGGAAAACAAAGTCGGAAAAAATCACGGGCAACAACAAGAAAATTCACGATGTTGAAGGTAGAGTACAACTTCTAGTTCTCCAGAACTCAATAATGGAAAAAAGAAGAAAAAGGCAACTCAATTCTTTAATTTTTTTGCCACAAAAAGATATAAAATTTCCTATAAAATAGGATCCATTATCTGGTACAAAGAAGTAGAAAATTCCAAGAAAAATAGGCTCCATTTCTACTGAAAATTGGTTCCCATTTACAACACCATAATCCAATGATCTGTTTAGCTTCCCTGAAATTGAGAAAGTCCCAAGACAAGCTGAAATATGTTGACATGAGTAGGCAAACGTATCGTGGAAAAGAATTTGAGGCAGCTCTAACAATCTCCACCTTGGCTCAAATTTAGTAGATGTTCGTCATTACATTAAAAGCCCCAAAGGGATATCAAGTGCTGCAAACACCATCAAAGTTCAAAAAAAATTGAACTTAACAATGGGAATTGGCTTAGTAAGAATATCTGCAGGATTTTCTATAGTGTGAACTTTCTTGACTACAATCTGTCCCTTAGTCATTTTGTCTCTAATATAATGATATTTCACACTAAAATTATTTGTATTGGAATGATATTCATAGTTTTTCATTAGATGTATTGCACTCTGACTTCTTGAAAACACAACATTTGTATCTTGTGGAACACCAATCTCAAGAATAAGACCACGCAACCATGAAGCCTCCTTTAAACCTTCAATAGCTGCAACATATTTTGCTTTTCTAGTATATAGAGCAGCAACGGATTGCAAAGATGCTTTCAAAGTGATATAACCCGAACATAAAGTGAACATATATTCGGACAGAGATTTGTGTCTTTCAAGATCACCACCGTAATCAGAATCAACAAACCCAACAACATCATTAGATATCACCTTGTTCCTGTCAAAAACTAAGACATGATTAATTGTACCTTTCAAGTATCGAAAAATCCATTTAACCACATCCTACTGATACTTGTAAGGATTATGCATATACCGAATCACCATATGACTACCAACTGAACGAGAGTAGGGAATGTTAGATATCATTTCATGTTCTTCATCTGTGTTTGGACAAAATTTAAAAGATATCTTGAAATGAGTTGCTAGAGGAGTTGAGACAGGCTTTCCCTTACTCATGTTGAACTTTTCAAGGATATTGTTAGTGTATTTTTTCTGAGACATTTATAACTTTCCAGCTTGTCGTTCTCAATGAATCTCCATTCTGAGAATCTTCTTTGCTGCACCAAGGCTCTTCAGCTCAAACTCATTACTAAGTTGAGACTTTAACTTGTTGATCAAAAACATGTCTTTTCAACCAATCAATATGTCATCCACATATAATAACAAATAAATAAATGAACCATTTGAAGACATTTTAAAGTACATAAAATTATTATATTGACTTCTGGTGTAGCCTTGACTGACAATAAAAGTATCAAATCATTTGTACCAGTGCCTAGGTACTTGTTTAAGTCCATAAATGGACCTTTTCAAACGAAAAATATATTGTTCATTGCCATGAACGACAAAACCCTCAGATTGCTTCAATGTAGGAAAGCAGTTTTAGCATCTAATTGCTCCAATTCCCAATTTAATTGTGAAACAAAGGCAAGAAGTAATATGATGGAAGAATGACAAACCACTGGAGAGAAAATTTCATTAAAATCAATACCTTCCTTTTGAGCAAAGCCTTGGACAACTAAACGAGATTTCCATCTTGAATCTTCAACCCCTGGAATTTGATCTTTTCATTTGTAAATCCATTTGCAGCCTAAATCACGATGACCTTCAGGAAGATTACATAAATCCCATGTCCTATTCTTATGCAGACTTCCTATTTCTTCTTGCATTGCTATCAGCAATTGATATGAAATAGAACTAGTGAATGCCTCTAAATATGAAGAAGGGTCAACTCCTTCAGAAATATCTTGTGCCAGTGTTAGTACATAGGAAATGAGACCATCATTATAACCATATTTGATAGGTTTCCTAATAACTCTCCTTTGTATATTATGAGCAATAGAAGAATAATCAATAGACTTTGGCTCAATGGGGCAAGTGGTACTGGAAACTTGTTCATCAACACGAGCATCCAGATCCCCCTAAAAACCGTACGTGCGGGTCTCCCCGCATGCGGCTCACGCCATTCGAGGTGGCCCAGCCCAGCATTCATTCGCTGTCTGACTATGGAATATTAGAATAGATAGGATCAATCTTATGAGATTCAGTTATCATTTCTAACTCCACCTTCTCACCGATTCCTTGTTGATCAGAAGATAATACATAATGCTCTTTTTTCATAACACAACAATGCATTTTCATTAAAAGTAATGTCTACTAAAAATGATTTTTCTCAAATTGGAGCACCATAAATGATACCGTTTTGACTCAGAAGCATAGCCAAGAGATAAACATTTAACAGCACCGGGTACTAACTTTCCATCATTAACTTGGGAAAAACCAGGGACTCAAAATACTTTTAAATTTGAGAAATTTATAGGATTCACTGACCAAACTTCTTCTGAAATTTTGAAGTTAATGGATGACAGTGGAGATCGGTTGACAAGATAACAAGCTTAGAAATAGTCTCAGCCCAAAAATCACAACGATGTCACAATACTGCATTTGAGAGAATACAACGAATTCTCCCAAGAATAGTCCTGTTAATACTTTCTGCAACTCCATTTTGTTGGGGCTTCCTATCAAGAGATTTATGTATATCAAAAACATGACTTATGCAAAACTCATTGATTTTGACTCGCAAAACTCCAAAACATTATAAGTACAAAGTTTTTTTTAATCTTCCTTCCAATTTGGTTCTCAAGAAGAGTTTTGAAGTTCTTGAACTTAAGAAAAGCATCATTCTTATTTCTCAACAAATAAACCCAAACTTTGCGAGAAAAATCATCAGTAATGGTCATCATGTAGTGTTTTCCTCCAAGAGATGAACCTTTGGAGGCCCCATAAATCTGAATGAATGTAATCAAGAATTACAAGTGTACGATTTGTAGATGCTGAAAAACTCACTCTCTTTTATTTTTTCGAATACACAATGTTCACAAAAATCCAATTCTCCTATACCTTGATTACCGAAAAGATCTCTTCTGCTAAGAATAGTCATACCTTTATCACTCACATGACCAAGACGCATATGCCATAAACGAGCGTCATCAAAAAATGAAGTGGAAACTTTTAGAGACCCATTTACAATGGAAGTGTGCAAGTAATAGAGAGTCCAACATCTTATTCCTTTCATGAAGACAAGAGAAACATTTTAAACCTTGAGAACTCCACCTTCAGCAGAATATTTACATCCAAGAGATTCAAGAGTACCTACAGAAATGAAGATGTGTTTCACGTCAGGAATATGACGAACGTTGATTAAGGTCCTGATAACACCATCATGAGTTTTAATTTGTACAATACCAATTCCAACAACTTTGCATTAGGGAAGCAATTCACAGTAGGACAATGCCACATTAAACATTATCAAATGTTACAAACCATTCTTTATGAGGGCACATATGATGTGTACATCCGGTGTCAAAAACCCATTCAGACGAATTTCTTTATCATTAGGGAAATCCAGCAAAAGGTCACCTTTAAAATCACTTTAGACAACTCCGGCTTCAGAAACTTTCTGCATCTTTTTGTTATTTTCTTCCCTTTCCTTTTTATTTTTTTGCTTAAAGAAATTAGAAATATCATGCCCTAAAGCAACATATATTGTTGAAATTACGCCCTTTGGATGTAGACCCAAACTTCTTTTTAGATGAACTCCATTTGTTTTGTGATCTACCTCTAACGAACAAGCCCTCACCTTTATCTTGAGAATGAATGTTAAGATCAAATTTTTCTTTGGACAACAAATTTGATTTAACATCTTCAAAGCACAAAGTTTCATTCTCTCCATATAACATAATCTCCT
This sequence comes from Solanum lycopersicum, assembly GCF_036512215.1. Lineage (NCBI taxonomy): Eukaryota > Viridiplantae > Streptophyta > Magnoliopsida > Solanales > Solanaceae > Solanum > Solanum lycopersicum. Next base: position 42,013,744 of record NC_090808.1, read on the forward strand.
TGAAGTACTTATAGGTAGATGGCAAAGAGACAATTAATGACACATTGTTGTCCTCATCCTCAATTTAATTTAATTGTATTCATCAAGATGAGATTGAATTGACGACCTTCAGACGAAACATGTATAAATGCTCCTTGAGACGGGGTTTATTGGAAAGACTTTTGGTCATATAGAGAAACTGAAGTTTCAACCAAATACTTGAAGCACTAGTCTCAGAACTAACCTCCCTCAAAACCTTTTAGGAAAGACTAAGTTGAATTGAAGAAAGTGTCTTTTCATCTAACTCCTCCCATTGTTCGTCGTTCATAGAATCGGGCTTCTTTGACTTTCCTACTAAAGCCTTCTTCAAACCATTGTGTGTAAGAACAATCTTCATCTCGATTTTGTAGACACTAAAGCTAATTTTTCAATCAAATTTCTGGATATCAAACTTGCTCGAATACCAGTTGTTAGGGTATAAGATGTTTTGAAAACAAGACTGATATGAATAATCGAGAGAGGAATCTAGAAATTCACACAATGTAACATGGAAACCAATATTGGGAAAAACCATGGGAAACGACTAGCAAATTTTCACTATGTTGAAGGTAGAGTACAATTTCAAGTTCTTCAGAACTCAAGAATAAAGAAAATAAGAACAAGATAACTCAATTCTTTTCTATTTCTGCAACAAAATATATAGAAAAATGCACAGAAAATAGGCTCCACTATCTTGTACAAAAAAGTAGAAAATGCCTAGAAAAATAGGCTCCACTTCAAGTGAAAACTGGTGCACATTTACAGCAAAATAATCCCATGATTTGTTCAGCTCCTGTAATTGAGGAAGTCGCAAGACAAGCTGAAATATGCTGACATGAGTAGGCAAACCCATCGGGAAAAAGAATTTAAGGCAGCTCTAACAACATTAAAACAAATAGTCACTAAATAATTAATTAACAAATTTTGTTATCAATTATAATAATGTGGCACATGATATTGTATAAAGTAACAACTTATAAATTAATGTGTTAGAATCAAACTTTCAATCAATTTAAATGAACATTCTGCCTAACATATAAGTTAAATAACTTCTAGCCAAATTACTTATAATGAGAATTAAGTGTATGAATGCATATGAGAAGCTTAACTTGGAAAAATTCAAATGATATTAGGGCATTGTGCTGACAATTTATCTATACATAATTGGAGAAGAAAAAATTCCAGAAATCAATGGCACAAATTTTCAAAATTTTAAATAATAAATAATTAGATATTATACATCTATTTAAATATACAATACTAAATAACATGATGCATATCATCAACTCACATAAATAGTGACAAATATCAATAATTTTTTCAAAAACAAATTTTGATACAAATTAAAATACGATGTATAATGCGAACTAAATTATTTTTATTAATTTTGTTCTTGTATATTTTACCACGAAATAATGGGAAAAAATTGATTTATCATATCATTTAGGAAAAATTTATTTCAAGCCATAACAACGAAGAAAGTATTTTTTAAATTGAGATAAAACAAAATTTACTTGAGACTTTTTTTAAAAAAATTCTAAACCACCCTTTCACTCAAGTTGTATCAATTTGTTTTAATACATACTTATTAATAAAAATAATCTCAATAGAACATGCATTAAAATAAAAAATAGAAAGAAAAAGAATTTTAATCTTAAAAAAAAGACAATAAAAATGGGAAGAACTCACGTCCTTTGGCAAAAAACACAAAATTATTCATTATTAATAACTAAATAATTAATTTAAAAGTAAAAATTCAATAAATAACTAAACTTGTACTTAAAAATCATTTAAATCATATAACCCACATCTTTTTAAAAATGTTATTTTAATCTTCATCACCCACACCTTCTTAAAACCACATATTCAAAATACAATTCAAACATGGCAAACTAACATCTCAACAAAATAATGAATTGCATTCGCTAATATCATAAATGAAAACTAAGAGTTAGTATATCAATGTATAGTATATGAATGTATTGTATGTTTATATCCCCTATATTTTAAATTTTTTTCTCTGACATTATTTTTGTATGAGTGAAGTAATCATTATTGGGTTATGAAGGGCGATTAGGGAATCATGCGGAAGCTTAACAATTGCAAATCATACATTCGGAAAAAAATTATACTAAATACAAAATAGTATTATATGAAAAGACTAATATAAAGAAAAATATTGCAACTGTATAAAGATTAAATTTCTCCATAAAAAAGTCTCTAAACGACTACATTGTGGATTCTATTGTTATGTTGTGTTAGAAGAAACAAGCCTATATTTATAGAGTCCTAAAACCTTTTCTTACTAGAATGAGATAGCTACTCCAACGTCTTTCCTACTCCAAAACCTTGTCCTAAAAGGAAAGAATGAATTTAATATAAATATAAATATATTTTCCTTTCGGAAAACAAGAGCAATTATTGTAATGCTTTAATTTTCATTCAAGATAAAACTAAAACTCAAATATGATAAGAAAATCAGGAGAAATCCCAATAAATCTTCCCTTTGGCTAGATTTTCTTGACAAAACTTGATTCTTCGAATTCAATTGTACGATAATCATTCTTCTTCAGATAGTCTTCATCACTGCTCCTTGCCAGTAAAGTTTAAAATATATGAGTTAATAATGATTTTAGAATATTTTATTTTTATTTTCAAGCACGTAGCAACATGAATGTCTAAAATATGGTTTAAATCTCTTCTCCACAAGTAACCTGATAAAAATCTTCATTAACATCAAATGAATTGCAAATTTATTTGAAACCGCGGTTAGACTGTCTTCAACCTTGATGAACCAAGGTCATTGAACCATGTGCTTTGACATCACTTTTTGAGTTATATGATCGTTAAACCATGTGTTCTGATACCCCTTATTAGGTTATGAATGGTGATTAGGGCGTCGTTATGAAGCTTACAAATTGTGAATCATATTGTTGAGACAAAAACATATACTAAAAACATAATATTATTATACGAAAAACTAATATAAAGAAAAACATTAAAATTGTAGAGATATAAATCTCCCCATAAAAATAAGTCTCTAAACGACTAAACTGTTGATTTTGTTGTTATGTTGTGTTAGAAGAAAAAAACATATACTTATAGGGTGCTTTAAAACCTTTTTTTACTAGAACAGGATTAGCTATTTTCCTACTCTAAAACCTTTTATCACAACCCAAATCCATCATGATTAGCACGCATACTCACAAGTTAGTGGGAGAACCACTACCACTATCCAACTAAACCAATTATTTTAAAAAGAAGGATTTAAGCTACAAAATCAAGCTAAATGAATAAAAGCTAAGTTTCATCACTAAACAAAAAATCTAACAACTAACATTTTGCGAAAGATAAATCTAGAACGTGAAAGTCAATATACCAAAACTACTAATGAATAACCAAGTCTAAACAAGAAAATACTAATGAATTATTCAACTAACTAAAACAATGATTGCAGTCAAAAAATGGTGGTCATACAATAATAGAACTCCACGGAAGCCCAGAAGATGCAGCTCACCGTTGAAGTCGATGTGAAAATGTCTAATCTCCTAAGAGATGTCTATGAATAGTTGCTTGAACATGCCCTGTACTCAACAAAAATAAGAACAAGTGCAGAATCAATACACAATCACCGTGTACTGATAGGATCACGCAGTTATCCCACTTGTGAAATATAAACAAGTTGAACAACATTATAATCACATGTGTTTATATAAACATAAACAAAATTATCAACATGACAATTAGACAACACATTTCACATGCTTAACAAATCATTGGTCCTCTCACGAAACTCAAACTCAAACCTTTATTTCACTGGCATGGTACCTGATCCGAGTTAGCTTGCTAGAACATGGAAATCTGATCTCATAGTTGTGCCGGAACGTGGCAACCCAATCCAATATTTATGCTGAAACGTCGCAACCCGATCCAAGTTAGCTTGCCAGAACATGGCAATCTGATCCCCAATCACACACCACAATTACAATCACAATTACATCATCAAGATCATACATTTACATCATGATTTCATTGCCATATTAATCATCTACCGCAGTTACAACAACGTGATCAATATTGCAACATGCATATACATACAAGTATCATATTGAAGCAAGAATATGTACACATGAAATCACAACCATCAGGTACCTCGAAACAAACTTGAAACCCTAACAAACTTGGCCCTTCCCTTTTCAGATTTGTTTCTCCTGTTCTTGATCTACAAATAATCACAATAACATGGGAATCAACCAAAAATCGCTAATTATCATGAAAACTAACATATATATGAACTCTAGATCAAACCCATGACCCCGACTAGTCAACATAGGGTTAATTACAACATAAAATTCTATCAAGAAACAATTCCCCATCAACTATGACCCATTATAAAATGTTCTACGGATTGAAAAGTGAATTCATAGAGAGATAATCTTACCTTTAGCTTAAAAAATGATGTAAAACGAGTTGGAATAGTTAGGGGTCATTCTTTAGCTCAAAAAGTCGAAAAGTTCCAAATGAGGTCATTTAGGGAGTTAATATATGATTTATTCCGTGTTTGTCCCGCCATAACGGCACCCATCCCGCTTTAGCGGTGTCACTACAGCCTCAAAAATCCCACTGCAGCAATACCTTTTGAACCACTGAGCTTAGTCTTTCAAACCCCAAAATCCTATAATTGAATTCACATCTCGCCTTCTATAGTGGCACCTATCCCGATGTAGTTACATCTCGTTTGTCACATCCGAGTTTACCCCTAGACGTAACCACCATCGTCGCCCTTTTTGAGGACTAAGACTAGCCTCTTAGTCTCATGTCATTACATTAATAGGTTAAAAATGCGGAAAAATTAAAAACTTTCATTATCACTACTTGGAGGTTTACATAGACCTCTAAATACACATAATATATATTCATATCGAGTATATATAGACCCTTCATATGGGAAGGTTACATAGCCTTCTACTTTTAATGCACATATATATATAAAAAAATATAGAAATAGTCTCATCGATTGTCTCATCTCATACGATCATAACGAATATCACAATATGGGCATAGCCCTTATATCAATCAACAAGACCATGTATCGGTCATACGAAAGTACAATATTCAATTAAAACAGAAAGGAATTATAGAGTCAATATGCTCATAACAAAATCCAAAGCTAGAGGATGGCATTGCCCTCTAATGTTGAGGACCTACCCTACTTGGATGAAAGGAAAAATCCAAGCTTTCAACAATATCGCCTTTGAAACTCTTCAACGACCGGAACCTAAAATGTTTGGGGAAAAGGAAGAAAATGGGTTAGTACTCCACATGTACTAAGTATGGGATATTATGCACATACACAAGGAGAACATGTTAAAATGGAGTTTTTAGTCAAAACATGTCATTTTACCCCTTTAAGGACTTAATACAAAGTCAAGTAAGTTATATCAATCAACCAACATGCTTACTATCATACAAGTAATACATATCCCAACATACTTGAAGCCATGACTTACTACAACCCTAACATTAAGAAATATTATCACAAGAATGAATAAGACTAAACATATAATAATAAGCAAGACAACTACTCACAAGTCCTTCTCAAGTCAACATGTGCAATGACCTAGAAAACCCCCAAAACCTTACTCAATCATGTATCCTCAACAAGAAAACACAACCAGTGTCCAACTATACATATCATGGCATTTAGGCTTGCATTTCATCATATATTATCGTTATAACCCAAGGCATATTCATAAATTAACTAATCAACATATAGTTTCAACAATGTGCCATGGTCATTATATATACATCATATATTATCATAACATAAACATATATAAGAACCTCCTCCTAAGACTACCCTCAAGGCTAACTAGTGCAATGTCTTGGTAGAGTCCCATACCCCTACCTAGACTAATCTAGACCCCTTAGGTTATCCAAGTTAGAGTTCAAATCCTTTAATTCGTTTTACCTTTTGGGAACATATTGCCCTAACCGACATAGACCACATGAGCTAGTGTGGAATCCTGTGTCATAAAACCCTACACCGAAAGAAGGCGGATTACTTGCTAAGGTAATACCAAAACATAAAACATAGAACCTACGTGGATCCACTAGCTAGTATTCCCATGGGGGAAACATAGTTAAAGAACTAGGAGAATTAGTGGGGACCCTCTTTATCCGTCATGCATTATAGTCTCCAATATCAAGAGTAACATAGTGTTCCTGCCTTCCTTATGTGGGAAAGAACACTTTTCTATCTAGTTTACTCTGTGCTAAGCTAGACTCCCTTTTTGAAATGTCATTAAGCCATTAATTATCAATCATAGCCTGATTTAGGCCAGAGGGTCTACCCCTTGTATAATTATCATCATCAATAGCTCAATAAGAACTGTATGAGTATCAGTCCTTTCATAACAATTCATATAAGTGAGGTTAACACATTAGCATTTCATTGCACATTAAGGCACATTGACAATTTTCACCATCCTTATATCACATACACCTTAATCAACGTTTCAACATAGACAAAACATTTCAATTCAAAATCATACCACCCTATAATCCTAATATAAGGCATACTCCAAATAATATCATGACATAACAACAATTAATCACAATTGAAAGTAAAGATAGAGATTCAATGACTTACCAAGTCTTCCTCATAGACTATCATCAAGGTCTTACCATCAACCTATATCTCAACCAAACATAATGAGTAACATCATCACACAATGATAACCATTAGAATAACAAGTCCAATTGCATCTCTATAAAACAATTCATCTTTAGATTACAACTTTAGACAAGGTACATAGGCTGATTTTACATTATGATTCATCACCTAAATCACTTCTCAAGAACTAGAATGATAGTCCTATAATGCCTCTTAATTTAATCATAATAACACCATAGAATAGTAATCAAATCAATAACCAACTCAATTGATTGATCACAATACAATATAGGTCAAGATCACTACCTAGGGTTAGGGATAGAGGATCATATTCTTCAATTTAGACCAAACCATCAATAATTACCATAAACAAGTTGAATTACAAGTTAATATACTCCATATAACCCTATTAATTCGTTAACAATTCAATCCATAACATTAATTTCGTAATTGAATGAAACTTATAAGAAATCTCAACTTTTTGAAATCTATTTTGAAGGAACCCTTTGAGGAAAAAATCTCAATGGTGAATAGAACCCATAACTTAATGTTTGTCAATAATTTGATGGTCAATTCGTCCCTTTACAGCCCCCAAACCCTGGTTCCTGCTAGCATTCAATGGTGAGTTCATGTAGAGAGAGGAATAACAGGGAAGGAAGAGAGTTTATTTTTTAGAATTGTCTTTAGGTTAATGAGGGTAGAGGGTATTTATAGTCGGACTTAATCAACTTAATTAGTCTCCTTTTAATACCCAACTAACCTCTAAAACACTTAGATAATTAAATGAAATCATTAAAATTTAAAAGTGAAACTCGACCCTCACAGACGAGACTCTCACGACGGTCTATCTATGAGTCGATGGACATGCCCCCCTCCGTCCTACACTCCATCGTCTCAGTCAGAAACTTTACAAGTGAGGGCTTCCTCCATTTTGTCTAAGTGTGGGACGACGGTGGCATCGACGCCCTGTCGATCCACACACGGATCGTAGCCTTCACCTCTGCACTCCGTCGATGAGTCTAGAGACTATGCAGGTGAAGGGACCTTCTCCACGAGCCTAAGTGTTGGAATATGGTGGCATCGACTCCCCGTAAATTCACACACGCTCCATCTTTTGTCCCGTCGATGAACACTGCTACACAGTGTTGCATCAAACTACACGGGTCCTCCTCAAGGGCCCTTGGTTGGTCCTTGATGTGTCGTACCTGGACGTTTCAACCATGGAACAACTCAAACACCTATTAGTTACCTTTCCACCAATTTTCGTACATTTTTTTAATCCTAAAAGTTAGTCAAATAGGCTAAGGCACACTAACATCTGTTTGAACCAACTTCTCGGACGTTTTGGTTCTTAAACCTCCTAAATGACCTATATTCATTGAAAATGGACATAGAAATAGTGTTTATACTTTATGACACCTATGTTTGGATTTAAAATGACTCTTGGATTTTCAAGGTGTTACATTATCACCCCCCCTAAGGAACATTCATCCCCCGAATGACACTAATATTCTTTTGAATGAAGGAATAGACTCAAGACTACCAGCCCGACCAATCAACAATATCAAATCAACATAAATCATGTCATTTCAACAAGGCAAATATCAAAACTCATATTACCACACATAAGGCTCAAAACACTTTATCATGATGCATTTCCATCTCACAACACTTATGATCTCAGCATATATTACATGAGTCAATTAGCACAAAGTTCAACTTAACAACATGCTACCTATTATTTCACAAAGACTCACAATATCAAAATGCACAACATAACTCAAAATAAGGAAAAAAAGCAAAATTTCATGTTTTTAATAGCAATACTACAGTAAGTTCATTGTAAGTTCTTTCAAAAAAGAGTAACGTACAAAACATCACCGAAAAATCAAGAAACTTCGATTGCTAGTAATATTTATATTATTAAAAAGAATGACTAACCTGAATTATCAAAAAGATGAGGGTAACAGTACTTCATGTCAGTATCAGCCTCTAATATTGCACCCACAACTAGATGATTTTTCCATAACACATTTACGGAAACCACTTCTTTATTCCTCAACTTCTTGACTTGCCTATCAAGAATTTGAACTGGAACTTCCTCATAAGAGAGGTTATTCTTGACACCAAGACCCTCAATAGGAAGAATAGACTCGAGATCACCGATACACTTTTTCAACACAAAAACATGGAAAACCCGATGAATCGAAGTCAATACACTAGGAAGTTTCAATTCATAGGCAACCTTACCAACCCTTTGCAAGATTTCATAGGGACCCACATAATGAGAAGTCAATTTACCTTTCTTGCCAACTCTAATTACCCCTTTCATTGATGAAATTTTCAAATAAACATTATCACCTTCTTCAAATTCTAAATCCCTCCTCCTATGATCGGTATAAGACTTTTGCCGACTATAGGCCGTTTGCAACCAGTTCTTTATGATATGAACCTTTTCCAAAGTCTTATTAATCTACTCGGGACCAAGAAGTGATTGCTCACCGACTTCAAACCATCCAATAGGAGACCTACACCTCCTACCATACAAGGATTCATAGGGAGCCATGGAAATGGATGAATGAAAACTATTGTTGTAGGTAAATTCCACCAAATGTAAATGTCTATCTCACCTCCCTTTAAAATCAATAATGCACGCTCTAAACATATCTTCAAAGGTTTCTATCATACGCTCCAACTGACCATCAATTTGGGTATGAAAAGCGGTGCTCAACTTCACTTTATAGTACCTAATCCTTTTTAGAAAGACGTCCAAAATCTAGATGTGAATTGTGCACCCCGATCAAATATGATGGATAACGGAATACCATGGAGGCACACAATCTCATCTACGAAGATTCTTTCATAATCCTCTACAGAATAGGAAGATTTGATGGGAATAAAGCGAGCGGAATCGATCCACAACCACCCATATGGAATCATAGGACTTTTGGGTCCGAGGTAAACCCACTACAAAGTCCATATTGATGTCTTGCCACTTCCAAGTAGGAATTTGGATCTGTTGTAGTAAGCCACCCGCATTTAGGTATTCGTAATTTACTTGTTGGTAATTTGGACACTTAGCAACAAACTCCGCTATGTCCTTTTTTAGCCCTTCCCCCCAATATATCTCCCTTAGGGCATGGTACGTTTTTGTCGACCCTGGATGAATTGAGTAGTGGGACCCATGTGCTTCTTCTAGGATCCAATACCTCAACCCATCTACAACAGGACACATAATGTCCCTTGATACCTTAACACACCATCCCCCCCCAAGGAGAATTATTCATTTAACTTTCCGAGAACCGATTCTTTCTACTCCATTAAGGCTAAATAAAGGTGTTGTTTGGACTTCACCTCAACCACTAAAGATGACTCAATGTTACAATTAACTATGGCACCCCCAACCGGAGAACTCTCAAACCTCACCACAAACCTAGCCAACCTATGTACTTCCCTTGCTAGGTCCTTTTTGGCTTCGTTAAGATGGCACACTACCCAAAGTCATCTGACTTAGGGCATCCTCAACTACATTAGCCTTGTCAGGGTGATAAAGGACACTAATATCATAATCATTCAACAACTCTAGCAACCTTCTTTGCCGGAGATTCAACTCCGTTTGGGTAAGAACATATTAGAGACTCTTATGAACGGTAAAAACATCATCATGAACCCCATACAAGTAATACCTCAAAATTTTAAAATCAAACACCACGGTCACTAATTCAAGGTCATGAGTGGGGTAGTTTCTCTCATGTACCTTTGGTTGCCTATAGTCATAAGCTATCACCTTATCGTTTTGCATAAGCACACACCCCAAACATACTCAGGATGCATCACAATACACCACAAAACCCTTTGTACCCTCCGGTAAGGTCAACACCGGAACGGAAGTAAGCCTATCCTTCAACAATTGGAAGCTCTTCTCACATGCCTCCGACCATTCAAACTTTTTACTCTTTTTTGTCAATGTAATTAAAGGAGACGCAATGGACACAAAACCATCCACAATCCTCTGATAATGACCCACTAAACCCAAGAAACTCCTAATGTTAGTCGGATTCAATGGTCTAGGCCAATTTTTCAGTGCTTCTGTTTTCCTTGGGTCCACCTCAACTCCCTCACTAGAGATGATGTGCCAAAAAAAAGTCACCGACCTCAACAAAAACACACACTTACTATATTCGACATACAATTGATGTTCTTTAAGTGTTTTCAATACTACCCTCAAATGACCCATATGATCATCCTCATTCTTCAAATATACAAAGATATCGTGAAATGAAGACAATGACAAATAAATCTAGGTAATTTCGAAATACTCTATTCATTATGTCCATAAATGCAACCGGAGCATAAGTGAGACCGAAAGACATTACCAAGAACTCATAATGTCCACACCTAGTCCGAAAGGACATCTTTGGTATATCCTCCCCTCTCACCCTAAACTGATGATACCCCGACCTCAAGTCTATCTTTGAAAAGTAATTCACCCATTAGAGTTGATTAAATAAGTCATCAATCAGAGGGATAGGGTACTTTTTATTAGTCGTGTCCTTGTTGAGTTGGCGGTAATCAATACACATTCTCAAGGACCCATATTTCTTCTTCACAAACAAAACCGGCGCAACCCACAGAGAAAGACTAGGACTTATAAAAACCCTTATCTAGTAAATCCTTGAGTTGAGCCTTCAACTCTTTCAACTCTGTCGGAGCCATCTGATAAGGAAGAATTGATATGGGATTTTTATTCGGTAGCAAATCAATTCCAAAGTCAATTTCCCGTTCGAAGGAATACCGGGAAGTTCATTAGGGAAGACCTCCTTAAACTCACTCACTACGGGTACCGACTCAATGGGAGGAACATCGGAGTCCAGATATTGGACTCTTACCATATGATGAACACACCCTTTGGAGATCATTTTGCATGCTTTTAGACAAGAAATAATACGTCCTCTAGGAATAGAGTTTTCCCATTTCCACTCAAGAACGGGTTCTTTAGGGAAGTTAAACTTCACCACTCTTGTCCTGCAAACAATGGATGCAAAACATGCATGCATCCAATCCATACAAAATATAATATCAAAATCAAGCATATCAAGTTTTACTAGATCAACATAAGAAACTCTATTGGGAAACATTATAGTACAACTTCTATACACCCTTTTTGCAACAACCGACTCACTCACCGGAGTAGACACTAAAAAAGTTTCATACGAAATATCAGGTAAAATTTCAAAATATTTAGCTATTAGAGGTTTAACAAATTATAAAGTAGCGCTGGGATAAAGTAAGGCATATATATAGAGAGAGAAAACTTTCTACATACTAGCCACCACATCGGGAGAGGTCTCTTACTCACCCCTAGAGTTGAGAGCATAGAAATGGTTCTTCTATGGAGCATCACTAGAACCACTTGCTTGAGCTTTGACACTACCCTTGTCTTGACTCTTCATGTTTGGACAATCTCTTATCTTGTGACCACTCTTGCCACAACTAAAGCAATTATCCGTCCCCTTAAGGCAATCACTATAGTGTTTTTTTTACCACACTTTCCACAAGTTGGCTTCTCATTTGGTGATTAGAACATTTTCCCTTCTTGAATTTAGGGTTAGACACCCTATCAGCACTAGCTCTTGGGAATTTGGAAGGGTCTTGATTAGAAACCCGCTTCTTGAATTTAGTCTCGTCTTGTATTCCAAGCCTATTCTTTGAAGAACCTCCATAAAATTACCTTTCTCTTTTAGCATCTCTAGTTTTTCTCTTATACCTTGCCTCCTCAACCCTTCTTTCATAAACCATAAGACGAGAAATGTTCATGTTGTCATGTATCATGGCTGATTGGATCCCCTTTTGTATGTCCTCCGACACCCCCGTCAGAAAATGGCTCATTTATTCTCTAGGATAGGAGACCAAATAAGGAGCATATTTGGACAACTTAATGAATTCCAAAGAGTACTCATGGACACTCTTCCCTTCTTGGCGCAGATTGATGAACTCTGTCACTTTATCCTCCCTCCTCTCTCTAGGGAAGAACCCATTTATAAAAGCCGCCTCAAAGATGTCCCAAGTTACCGGAGCATCCCTCAAAGACTTATCAAACCTCTATTACACATACTAAGTTGAAGCCACATCCTTGAGTTTGTATGTGGACAACTTGGCGTTCTCTCTTGAAGAAACCCCTATAGCATATAGTATCTTGTACACCTCGTTAATGAATTCTTGGGGGGTATTCATCAACCTTAGACCCATAAAAAGTAGGAGGGTTCATGCTAGAGAAGTCCCTTAAACGCCATAATAGTGACTTGTTGATGAGGACGAGGAGCAATATCCCTATTAGCTTGGGTCGTCATAGCTTTGGCTTGAACCATCACGACTTGTGCTTGAGTAGTCATTGCTTGGGCCATTTGAGCAAGATTATCCCTCATCTCCACCTCCATCATAGGTGGAGGGTTAGTCGGGGCATGACCAACAATAGCATTTTCCTCAAGTGAGAGAACTTGCTCATCACGGGGAGGAGCTCCCGCATTAGCAACTTCCTCCTCAAGTCTTCCATTCGCATTCCTTCGAGTGTTCATGCTTCATGTAATCACAACAATAGGATTAGATGTAAAAGCACACCATATGTTTACTCTATTGAGAAGATATAAGATTTCCAAGAAAGGAAGTGATTCGTAAGCATCATATAGGTTCCTCTTCATAAGTGTGGCGCGCTTCACAATTATTAATATAAATCTACATAGATGTGATAGAGAGAGAGATACATAACTCAACGATATTCAACATGATGATCTAATACCAAGCTTGTCACGTCCGTCTTTACCCCCCCTCCCCTCTCCCTCCCCCCGGAAGACGTAATCGGCATCATCGTTCTTTTCAAGGACAAAGACTAACATCTTAGTATCATGTCATGACATTCATAGGTTGAAAAATTCAAAAAAAATAAAACTTTCATTATTACTACTTGCAGGTTTACAAAGATCTCTACATACACATAATATATATTCATATCTACTATACATAGACCCTTTATATAGGAAGGTTACATAGCCTTCTAATTTTATTGCACATACATATATTAAATATGGAAGTATTCTCAACTATTGTATCATCTCATACCATCTAAATGAATATCATAATATGGGCATAGCTCTTACATCAACTCAACAAGACCATGTATAGGTCATACAAAAGTACAATATTCAATTAAAAAGGAAAGGAATGATAGATTCAATAAGCTTATAACAAAATCTAAAGCTAGAGGATGGCAGTTGAGGACCTACACTACTAGGATGTAAGGAAGAATCCAAGCGTTCAACAATGTCGCCTTACAAACACTTTAACGACCGTAACCTAAAATGTTTGGGAAAAGGGAAGAAAATGGGGTTAGTACTCCACATCTACTAAGCATGAAATCTTATGCAAATACACAAGCAAAATATGCTAAAAGGGAATTTTTAGTCAAAACATGTCATTTTACCCCTTTAGGGACTTAATACAAAGTCAAGTAACTTATATCAATCAACCAACGTGCTTACTATCATACAAGTATTACTTATCCCAACATACTTGAAACTATGATTTACTACAACCCTAACATCAAGAAATAATATAATAAGAATAAATAAGAGTTGAACATATCATAATAAGCAAGACAACTACTCACAAGTCCTTCTCAAGTCAACATGTGCAATGACCTAGAAAAATCCCATAACCTTACTCAATTAAGTATCCCCAACAAGAAAACAGGACCAATGTCCAACTTTACATATCATGGCATTTAGGCTTGCATTTCATCATATCTTATCATTATAACCCAAGGCATATTCATAAAATAACTAATCAATATATAGTATCAACAATGTGCCATGGTCATTATATATACATCATATATTATCATAACATCACCATATATAAGAACCTCCTCCTAAGACTCCCCTCAATTCTACTGATATACCGTGGTTTCATGGTATTATTAATACTTTTTCCTTAAATTTAGTGTGTCCTAAAGCCTTTTTGTGTTAATGTTTATATAAGTTTCTCATTATTTTGCAGGAAATCTGTCCAAAGATGAATGCAGAGATTTTGAGCGAAGAAATGCAGAAGAGACCACCTACGGAGCTTGTGACGGTCCATCGTGCTTGTGACGGTCCGTAGGTGGCAGCGTAGTACAGTTGCTGAAAGAAGATGGGGAAGTCTGACCAAGTGTGGGGTTACAAAGCTTGTGACGGTCCGTCGTGTCTATGACGGTCCGTCCTGCAGGTTCGTCACGAAGTTTAGAGAAGTAATCCCAGCACCCATATTCCAAGAGTTGAAGTGTTTTGGAACGAAGACCCTCGACGGACCATTGTGCCTATGACGGTCCGTCATACTTGCCGTCGAGGGTAATGAAGAAGAGCAGCAGAAGAAATTTCATAAGTATGGGACGACGAAGTCTATGACGGTCTGTTGTGACCATGACGATCCGTCGCGAGGTCCGTCAACCCAGCCGCGTTTCGGCAGATTTCCAACAAATAGAGTCCTTGTTTAATTAGGTTTTTATTTTTTATAAATAGTTCAAAAACCCTCGTTTTTGAGGTTAGACTCCGGATAGTTATACTTGGAATCATTGATAGACTCTTACATTGTTAGACTTTTTATTATCATTAGACTTTTTATGAGATTATTGATTACTTTAAGATTCTTGCAAGTGATTTTTGGTGATTAATCAATCAAATTTTCGGATTTTACTCTTTCTCATTGAGGTGAGTACATTAATTCTTATTTAATATATTTTAATATTGTGATTATGACTATGAGTAACTAAACTCCATAACTAGGGTTGTGGGAACCATAGGCAAATAATGAGATAAAATCTAACTAAAATAACAATTCTAAAATGGTGTCTTGCATGTATTAATATTTCTTTCGCTTAGAAGTCTTTTTAACGGATGGCCAATGTTAGAACTCTCCTTAATGCTACTTGTCGGACCAAGGAGGTAGATAATAGGAAAAGAATTATTAAAATAGATTTAGTGTATACTATCTAATAGGCTAGTATTGATTGGTACAAGGTAATAACTTAGTTAAATATCGAATACGATGCTTAATATAAGGTAAAGAAAAGGGTTAGGATAGCAACACACGTAGCCGGACCAAGGTGCGGAGTGAGATTTTCTACATGCCGGACCTAGGATTTAGAAATACATAACTTATCACTTTGCATGCAGGATACTAGGAAAGAATTGTTATAGTTCGAATTATCAAGTTATGAACCTGTGGGGAACACGTAAACCCTAGTTAGTTTGATTAATTGATTAAAATCCAACATTCAAAGTTGTTAAGTGTCTCTTTCAATTTCGTTAGTTCTTTTCATTCATTTAGAAATAGAAACCCCCCTTTTATTGTTTTTACTTTCCAGGGAAGTCATTGACCAAATAATAGTAATAACAGGTTGAAGTTAAGTCTAAGACTATTTTCCTTGTCGGAACGATCCCAACCTCACTAGTTGGGTTATTTACTTGACACGATCGCTTTACTTCTTATTTGAGAAGTAAGTTTGAGCGTATCAAATTTTGGCGCCGCTGTCGGGGAAAGTAGCTTTTAGATTAACTTGAACTTATTACTATAGTTTAGTTGATATTTTCTTGATTTTACTTTGTTTTATTGTTTTTGATTTTTTTTAGAACTATCCTCCTTGTATGCCAATACACGGAGAGGAAGAGAACCATTCTTTCCCTGTGATCACTAATTAGAGCGTACACTGCACAATATGAATCAAAACTTGGGAATAAATGATGATGATCCGAACCAGAACATCCCAGCTTCGGTTGATGTTCATGGTCAATTGTTACCAGATGCTCCGGGTGAACACCAACAGAGGGGACAAAATCCCGATCCACGGCCCCAGGCATACTACAGAGTCTATGATAACATAGCAGACTCTGATAGGCCACTAGTTTTGCCTCCTCTACCCACCGGCCACACTTTTGTGGTAACTAGTAGCCTAATGCAAATGCTCACTGCTAGAGGTTTCTATTCAGAGCTACCCTCTGAGGATCCACATGCCCATATAGCTAAGGTAAGGGTAGTGTGTAAAAGCTGTGTAGGGATGCCTCATTTGGATTTAAATGTAATAGGTCTCAGAGTGTTTCCTCTCTCACTGACGGGAGAGGCTGCTATGTGGTTCACTGAGCTTCCATACAACTCAATCTTCACTTGGAACCAACTAAGGGATGTCTTCTTAGTACGCTACTATCCGGTCTCCACGAAACTAAACCACAAAGACAGAGTGAATAACTTTGTGGCACTACCAGGATAGTCAGTTAGTAGTTCTTGGGATAGATTCACCTTATTCTTGAGAAGTGTTCCAAATCACCGTATAGATGATGAGTCACTGAAGGAATACTTCTATCGGGGACAAGATGATAATAACAAAGCTGTGTTGGACACTATAGCATGTGGATCTTATGGGGAATGTCCATATGCTGAGATTGCTGAAAAATTAGAGAAAATCTCCCGGAATAATAAAGCTTGGAGTACTAGGAAGTCTGAAACAGGGAGAAACACCTTCGTAGTACAGTCCACTCACAACCCAGCCACATATGAGATTCGTGAAGAAATGGCTCAGATGAGAACTCAACTAGGGTTGGTACTAAAAATGTAACTAGGGGTGCAGAAAAGATAAATGTAGTTAACTACTTGGCTAAACCACAACCTCCTAATGATGAATGCTATTATGCGGAGGACACTTATGCAATAAATGAGCAGACGGGGGTGTCCAACCAAGCGCCCAAGGCTCAAATCAGGATAACTGGCGCGAAGGTCAAGGGAACTATATGGTAACTACAACCGTGAGGGTCATTATGTCCGAGATGGAAACTACAACCACGACAACAACTTTAACAGGGGTAAATATGCTAATAGAAACGACAGGAATGGGCCCTATGTCCCTCCTCAAAATCGTGAAGTTACTCCTAGGGATGGTGGAGATAGTATGGCGCGAGTTGAGGATATGTTGCACAAAATGATGAGGAGGTTTGATGCTAGTGATGAGCACATTAAAGAGTTGAGGTGTGATTTAGCTAGTATCGGGCAAAAAGTTGATACACATGCAATTTTGATTAAGCAGATCGAGTTGCAAATGGCCCAATTATCTGCGGCAGTGAACACACGGCAACCGGGCACTCTTCCAAGCAACACTGTCCAAAATCCAAAGAATAATGTGCACTGTATGGCAATCACTACTCTGGGTTGTAAGCAAACCATTGACCCACCTATGCCATCTACTATGGAAAATGTGAGAAAGGATAATGATAATGTTGTAAACGGTAGTGGTGAAGTAGAGGAAAGTAATCGAAAAGATACAGAAGTACCTATGAAGGTAATTCCCATGCCTAGGCCTCCACCACCTTTCCCTCAGAGATTAGTGAAAAAAGCCTAGGATGGTAAATATCGGCGTTTCATAACAATGTTGAAGCAGCTTTCTATCAATGTCCCTTTGGTAGAAGCTCTAGAACAAATACCGGGTTATGCCAAATTTATGAAAGATCTAATCACCAAGAAAAGATCGGTCACTTTTGAGGATGATGATAGACTGCAGCATTGTAGTGCTATTGCTGCAAGATCTCTTGTACAAAAGAAAGAAGATCCGGGTGCGTTCACTATTCCTTGTACAGTTGGGTCATTACATTTTGCGAAACCATTATGTGATCAGGGGGCAAGCATAAATCTCATGCCCCACTCAATTTAAAAAAAGTTAGGTTTGGGGATCCAAAACTCACTATGATGCGGCTATTGATGGCTGATCGGACAGTGAAACGACCTATAAGGATACTCCATGATGTGCTAGTAAAAGTGGAGTCATTCATCTTTCCGGCTGATTTTGTTATTCTTGATTGTGAGGTCGATTTTGAAGTGCCTATTATTCTTAGGAGGCCATTCCTTGCTATAGGTAGAGCCTTACTTGATATGGAGAAGGGGCAGATAAAATTTTGGTTGAGCAATGAAGAAGCGACCTTCAACGTTTGTTGGACCATGGGGCAGAGTGGTGAGCTCCAATCGGTATCAGCCATATCCCACAAAGAAAAGATGAAGAAAGAGAATGAAGAAAAAAGTGCAAAACAAGAGTTTATGGTTGGGGATTTGGTGCTTGTAGACAGTTTTGGGGTGCCTTGTCCTCCGAGCAAGCTCAAGTCTAAATGGACTGGCCCTTGCTTGATTACCCAAGTATTCCCTCATGGAGCAGTTGAGTTAAAAGCCAAGAAGGAAGTGTTGTTTGATGTTAATAGAGAACGAATAAAACTCTATTTTCGGTATAAAGCATCGGGGAATAAAGTAATAGAGGCAAACCATCTTGATGAAGGCTGAGTAATCAAGTGTCCTCAGTCGTGCCGCGACATTAAATCAGGCGCTTGTTGGGAGGAAACCCAATAATTATAGTCTTTTTAGTAATGGTAGCATTTTTCTACTAATGGGTTTTTAAATTTGCAGGCACATTCCCAGGAAATTCTACATAAAATTACTTTGCAGCTGTCACTAACGGATACATCGACAGACCATTGAGCCTGCGACGGACCATAGTATGCCTCCGTCGTACCAGATACGTTTTTCTGTTATTTTAAAACTAGGGCACACACGATGGACCCAACGACGGATCTTTACAACTGAGACAGACCGTCGTCAAGGAGTCGTTGCGTCATTAATGAGTCGTACCCGACCCGACCCGGCTGGAGTCTTTTTCAAAATCGGACCGTTTAAACCCCGTAATCCCTCATTTTATTCCATTCCTTCATTATTCCTCCCACTTCCATCTCTTTTCAACTTCCTCATTCTCTCCCTCGATCATTGTTCCCCCAAAATTCTCCAAAGTCCTAAAAGTTATAATCTACTAGTAAGAGTTGCTGATGTGGGTGTCTTCCTGGTCAACGAATACTTAACCATCTTGTTTTTCTCCAATTCTAAGGTATGTGTCTCTAATTTCTAATCATATATCTTGCATTTTTGTTTATTAATTAGTATTACCTTAGTTGTTCGTCTTATGTTTGTTTCTTTTATAAGATTCTGTCTAACCTAGGTTTAAAATGTTCGAAATTGTCGTGTTTACAACCCTACACATAGGTGCTTTTGCATTGCAAGTTTCCTAGGTAGTTGGGTTAGACAAATGTAGGTCCAAAACACTACAAGTTTGATTTAGGTTCATCAGGGATGCATGGGATACCCCAAGTTTTATCACTGATATACAGAACGAGACCCCGATGACGGACTGTCGTATCCACGATAGACCGTCGTAGGGTCCGTTCCAAAAGCCCTAGCACCCTGTTCCAATGGACAAATGTGAAGGACCGTCGTATTTTACCATGGTCCGTCCTGCACAACCGTCCTGGTTGTCAGAGACCCTGTTTCTCAGGGTCTCTCTCCATTTATCCAAGTGTCCTTCAACAGACACATGTGAAAGATCGCCGTACCTACGACGGTCCATCCTGCATGACTGCTATGATGGTCAAAGACCCCTATCCTAAGGGTCTCTCATTCTTTTTCTAAGTGTCCTCCAACGGACACATGTGACGGACCGTCATACCCATGATGGTCTGTCGTGCATGACCGTCACAACGGTAAGAGACCCCTCTCCTAAGGGTCTCCATATTTTTTTCAAGTGTCCTACGACGGAATGTCGTACTCGTGACGGTCCGTCCTGCACATACCGTCATACTAGTCAGAGACTCTCCTTCAGGGTTCTCCATATATACGTAGTTTAAGTAAAACACGACGGACCCCATGACGGTCCGTCATAGTCACGACGAGCCTTCACCAGGCCCATCGTGTGTCCCTGTTACCATAGTAATGACATACTTATTTAATTGGTTTTGTGGTTTTGCTTGTCTTGTTTGCCACTTCTCATACTAATATTGATCCTATACAAGTACTATCTACTATGGCATCCAAGCAAGACCGAATCTATGCACGCGGGCAATCGAAGTCTGTCACCCTATCCACCCGCATGGTCATTGGCTCGGATGATAAGCGTGACCCCAAGTATGTGCCCCCAGGCACTTCCAACCCTTCCCGTGCTGCACGTTCTCCCAGAGCTACACCCAAAAAGGTGGCGTCTGGTGTTGTCACTGCCTCCCACTCTGATGAGGAGCGCACACTGACCGACACACCCTCTGGGTCAGCCACAAATGAAGAAGGAGCGTCTGGCTCCTTAGGAGTATTGTGGTCCGAGGAAGCCTCCGGCTCTGCTGAGGTTCCCTCTCCCGCCACCGCTGCAGCTTCGGCCTTGTCTGATGAGGCTGACAGTTCGGAATCCACATCAGGTTCACCAGCTCAGGCCCCTACCCCAGCCACTGACCAGCCCAACTTGTGGTGTGTCGACGGGCAATTTCAAGTCTACTCCGATGCCAAGTTCCTGACTGATAAAGGAGTGATGATTCGAACACTCACCTTGGAGCGGTGGGTCCTTACAGGGAGTCTCCGAACGATGCTTGAGAGTGGACAGCACGTCTGTTGGGACGTTATAGTGAAGAAATGGTCTGAGAGTTCTACGCATCCTACGTAGCGACTCTATGATCACAGATAGATAGGCGGGCTGCCCTCTCTAAATAGGCCCCACTGGACCAGGTCCGTGTACGGGACGTACAGGTTGACATTTCCCTGCCTGCCATCCGTCAATTTCTATACGGCGAGGGTGTTGATGCTACTCGAACCCCTCTCACTGCCATGTTTGACTACCGCTGGAAGATAGTTAAAGATGGCCAGTTCCTACGCGAGCCATCACTGAGTAATGGAGACGGTACCAACTGGGTAACTGAGCCAAAGAGGGCCATCAAGAAGGCCAACCTCACTTTCACGGCGAAGTTCTTGTGGATGATTGTCCGTCACTGCCTTTCCCCCACAGCTGCTGATAATATCGTTACATGGGATCGAGCAGTGTTGATGGCGGCGATGATAGCGGGGTTCGAGGTGGACTTCACGTGGCTTCTACAGGCAGTCATGCATGAGAGGACTTTCAAGGTTACTACTACTTACTCTTTCTCGTGCATGATCTTTGTTCTTTGTAGGTCCGCAGGTGTGCCGGTATGGCACGTAGATCAGCTCAAGACCCCGCAGGGCACTGTTGACGCCGGCCTCATCAGAGTTGAGGCGAATGAGTTGGATCCATGCAGAGGGCCCCGTCCAGAGCTTCCCCCACTTACTGATGATCTTGCTGATACGGTAGCCCAAGCCCGCACGGCTGCGAAGGCGGCGTCCACGACACTACCCCAGTCGAGTCTATCCCGGGTAGTAGCACTACCCTGAGCTTCTCTCGCACAGCCCCTCTACCGGCACTGGTCCCGCTTGGTAGGGTCCAAAAATTAAAGGCACAAATGGCTAAACATTTGCATCATATCCAGTCGTGGATGCAGAAGTCGATTACTGAGTCAGAAGAGCGCCTAGAGCGGAAAATGGTCCAGTATACAGAGCGGAAGATCGCTGAGGTTCACCGTCGCTTGGACGGCTTGAGTTGAGGGTGTTTGCCCGACCAGCCCCTCCGGTGGATGTGTCGACTCTTCAGGCTGCAGTTGACAATCTTCGTGCAGATATCGACACGATCTTAGAGGCTAGGATGCCGAAGTCTGAGGCCCCTTCTGTCGAGCCTGCTGAAGACACAATGTTGGCTGCCCTATTTGCCACTTTAGAGATTCCACCACCTCCCCCTCGAGAGAATTCCAAGAGGCGTAGGGTTCGATCAGAGGACGAGGCCCGAGCACGGAAGAAGGAGCACCGAGAGATGGAGGCTGCGAGGAGAGCCTCACTTACTGAGGAAGAGGCGCACCAAATGAGAGCATCAGAGTGAGCAACTGGGGCGTCTAGCTCCCGAACTGTGGAGATAGAACGAGGAACTAACGATGGTGCGGTTGATGCTGAGGACACCACTGAGGGTGTCCAGATTGCAGAGGACGTGGGTTCCGGGGAACCGGACCCACCAGCTTGCTGATCGACGGCTCTTTGCGCCACAGGTTTGCCTAACCTACCACTCTAGTATTTAAATTTTTATGCATTGAGGACAATTGCATTTTTTTTGTTGGGGGTGGGTTAAATGGAAAGTGAGTGTTAGGGTGAAGTCTGAGTAGCCCAATTCACTATCCTCTTTTGGGGTTTTCTTGCCTCTGTTCTTTTTCCCCAAAAGACTGATTACTTTTTCTATTAAATCAGCATGTCTATATCTTTTGTACATAGTTTAATTATGGAGCATGATGGCTAAATGATATCTTGATAAATTAGAAAATGATGCATGACATAGAGGTACACCATTGCAGTACCCTAAGTCTAAAATTCGAACTAGTTGTCTGATAATCTGGTATATTGATGAGATGTCAAGTGAGTGTGAGGAAGATTTGAATAGTCCACTATTGATACTGAGCTAGAATTTTCTTTGTTAGTCCTTCTAAAAGTAAGTTGTAATAGAAAATTAGGAAAGGATCATAGGCCCTTATTCAATATACCCATTTCTAGCCTAAATAAAAGAAACCAAATGAAATTTATCCTTCTTTGATCCAAATGATCTGAGCTTAAATTAGACCTTTCTTTTTCACCCCAACTGATCTTTTTTGGGAACAATGTGTTGGCCCTAGTCCCTCCTTTGACATGTGCACCTCAACTTATGCCAAAAGCATAAGTTGAGGGTGGATAATGTAGTAAACAACCTTCGTTATGGCCCTGACCCAACTTTTGGTATTGTGTACCTTTACTCATGGCAAAGCCATGAGTTGTAGGTGGCTATTATGAGGAATGCTCTGGAAAGTGGGGTTGAAAGAACAAGGAGAGAGAAAGAACAAAAGTAGATTGACTCAAGAATTAGTTGAAAGAAAAGTAAAGAAAAAGAAAAATATACTAGAAATACAAGCAAGAAAAGAAGAGAGTCACTTACACAAATGAAAAAAGAAGAGAAAATAGCAAGGTAAATGAATATGAGAAACTGGGCGAGACAAAATGATAGAAAGTGTAAGGTTAGCCGATATTTCAAGGAGGTCAAAAAGTCACTAATGTATACCTAAATATACCCTACCTGACCCCGAGCCTATGTTAATAGCTAAAAAAGTCCTATCATGATCCTAAGGGTTGTATAGTTAACTTAAGGCAGTGAAAATAAGGGCAAGCTTATGGAAATAGGTATGAATGAGTGTGACTTTGTTCTGAGATCAAGAGTTGAAAAGTAATCCTTATACTCAAACTGAAATCATTGTGTGAAAAATGAGGATTTTGTTTAAAGTGAGGACACTAGTTGCAATGCCGGAATTGTTAGCACCTTGGTGATAAATTGAAGAGGATAGGTGTTAGTGCATGGCGAGTCTGTGTCATGTTCTGATCCCACATAATTCAATCCTAATAGTGATAGCATGTGTATATTTGATGAGGTTAATCGGGATTGATAGCCAAATGATTACAAAGAATAAAACATGGATACTATTGTACAAAGATTTTGTATTGAGTCATAGTGCGTCGCTTGAGGACAAACAACGAATTTAAGTTGAGGGTGTTGATATACCGTGGTTTCACGGTATTATTAATACTTTTTCCTTAAGTTAAGTGTGTCCAAAAGCCTTTTTGTGCTAATGTTTCTATAAGTTTCTCTTTATTTTGCAGGAAATATGTCCAAAGATGAATTCGGAGATTTTGAGCGTAGAAATGCTGAAGAGACCACCTACGGAGCTTGAGATGGTCCGTCATGCTTGTGACGGTCCATAGGTGGCAGCGTAGTGCAGCTGCTGAAGGAAGATGGGGAAGTCTGACCAAGTGTGGGGTTACGAAGCTTGTGACGGTTCGTCGTGTCTATGACGGTCCGTCCTACAGGTTCGTCATAAAGTTCACAGAAGTAATCCCAGTACCCATATTCCAAGAGTTGAAGTATTTTGGAAAGAAAACCCTCGACAGACTGTTGTGCCTATGACGGTCCGTTATACTTACCGTCGAGGGTAATGAATAAGAGCAGCAGAAGAAATTGCATAAGTATGGGACGACGGAGTCCATGACGGTCCGTAATGACTATGACGGTCCGTCGCGAGGCCGGTCGACCCAGCCGCGTTTTTGCAGATTTCCAGCAAATAGAATCCTTGTTTAATTAGGTTTTTATTTTCTATAAATAGTTCAAAAAACCTCGTTTTTGAGGTTAGACTCCGGATTGTTGGACTTGGGATCATTGTTAGACTCTTAGATTGTTAGACTTTTGATTATCATTAGACTTTTTGAGAGATTATTGATTACTTTGAGATTCTTGCAAGTGATTTTTGTTGATTAATCAGGCAAATTTTTGGATTTTACTCTTTCTCGTTGAATTAGGTACATGAATTCTTATTTAATATATTTGAATATTTTGATTATGACTATGAGTAACTAAACTCCATAACTAGGGTTGTGGGAACCATAGGCAAATAATGAGATAAAAACTAACTAAAATAACAATTCTAGAATGGTGTCTTGCATTTATTAATAATTCTTTCGCTTAGAAGTCTTTTTAACGGATGACCAACGTTAAAAGTCGCCTTAATGCTACTTTCCGGACCAAGGAGGTAGATAATAGGAAAGGAATTATCAACATACATTTAGTGTATACTATCTAATAGGCTAGAATTGATTTGTACGAGGTAATAACTTAGTCAAATATCAAATATGATGCTTAATATGAGGTGATGATAAGGGTTAGGAAAGCAACACACGTAGCTGGACCAAGGTACGGAGTGAGATTTTCTAGATTCCGGACCAAGGATTTAGAAATACATAACTTATCACTTTGCATGCAAGATACTAGGAAAGAATTGTTATAGTTAGAGTTATCAAGTTTTGAACCTGTAGGGAACACGTAAACACTAGTTACTTTGATTAATTGATTAAAATTTAACATTCAAAGCTGTTAAGTGTCTCTTTCAATTTTGTTAGTTATTTTCATTCATTTAGAAATAGAAACCCCCCTTTTATTGTTTTTACTTTCCAATGAAGTCATTGACCAAACAATAGTAATAACAGGTTGAAGTTAAGTCTGGACTATTTTCCTCGTGGGAACGATCCCAACCTCACTAGTTGGGTTATTTACATGACACGACCACTTTACTTCTTATTTTAGAAGTAAGTTTGAGCGTATCATCTAACTAGTGCAATGTCTAGGTAGAGTCTCATACCCCTACCTAGACTAAGCTTGACCCCTTAGGTTGTCCAAGTTAGAGTTCAAATACTTTAAGTCATTTTACCTTTTGGGAACATCTTGCACTAACCGACATACACCACATGAGCTAGTGTGAAATCAAGTTGTATAAAACCCTACATCAAAAGAAGGCAGACTAATTTCCAAGGTAGTAGTAAAACATGAAACCTAGCAACTATGTGGATCCACTAGCTAGTATTCCTATGGGGGCAACATAGTTCAAGAACTAGGAGATTTAGTTGGGACCCTCTTTATACGCCATGCATTATAGTTACCAATCTCAAGAGTAACATAGTGTTCCTACCTTCCTTATGTGGGAAAGGACACTCCTCTATCTAGTTCACTCGGTGCTAAGCTAGAGTCCCTTTTTGAAATGTCTTTATGCCTTTAATTATCAATCATGACTTAATTTAGGCCATAGGGTCTACCCCTTGTATAGTTATCATCTTCAATAGCTCAATAATAATTGTATGAGTATAAGTCCTTTCATCACAATTCATATAAGTGAGGTTAACCATTAACATTTCATAGCATATTAAGGAATATTGATAGTTTTCACCATCCTTATATTACACACACCTTAATCAACCTCACAACATAGTCAAGACATTTCAATTCAACATCATGCCACCCTATAATCCTAGTATAAGGCATACTCAAAATAATAACATGACTTAACAACAATTAATCACAATTGCAAGTAAAGATAGATAATATATGACTTACCCAGTCTTCCTTATAGTCTATCATCAATGTGTTACCATCAAACCACAACTCAACCTAACTTGGGGAGTAACATCATCACACAATTATAACCAATAGAATAACAAGGCCAATTACATCTCAAAACAAAATTATTCTTTATATCACGACTTTAGACAAGGTACATAGTCTAATTTCACATTATTATTTATTACCTAAATCACATCTCAAGAAATAGCATGATAGGACTATAATTCATCTTAATTTAATCATAATAACACCATAGGATAGTAATCAAATCAATAACCAACTCAATTGAATGATCACAATACAATATAGGTCAAGATCACTACCTAGGGTTAGGGTTAGAGAATCATATTCTTCAATTTAGACAAAACAATCAACAATTACCATAAAAAAAGTTTAATTACATGTTAATCTACTCCATATAACCCAAGAAATTCATTAACAACTCAATCCATAACTTTAATTTCGTAATTGAATAAACCCATAAGAAAACTTAACTTTTTAAAATCTATTTTGAAGGAACCCTTTGAGGAAAGAATCTCAAAGGTGAATAGAACCCATAACTTAATATCAAAGGTGAATAGAACCCATAACCTAATGCTAGCCTTCAATGGTGAGTTCATGTAGCGAGAGAAATAAGAGTGAAGGAAGAGAGTTTAATTTTGAGAGTTGTCTTCAGTTTAATTATAGTTGAGGGTATTTATAGTGGGACTTATTAAACCTAATTAGTCTCCCTTTGATACCCAACTAATCCCTAAACCACTTAATTTATTAAATGAAATCATTAAAATTTAACAGTGAAACTCGAGCCCCACAGACGAGACCCCGATCGACGGTCCGTCTGTGAGTCGACGGACAACCCCCCTCCTTCCTGCACTCCATCGTCTCGGTTAAAGACTTTGGAGGAGAGGGCTTCCTCTAATTTGTCTAAGTGTTGGTCGACGGTGCTTCATCAAACTACATGAGTGGTCCTCAAGAGCCCTTGGTTGGTCCTTATGGAGTCGTACCCAAACGTTTCAACTATGGAACAACAAAAACACCTATTAGCTACCTTTCCACCAATTTTCGTACATTTCCGACTCCTAAACGTTAGTCAGATATGTTAAGGCACATAACATCCCTTTGAACAAACTACCCGTATGTTTTGGTTCTTAAACCTCCTAAATAACCTATATTCATTACAAATTGAATTAAAAATAGTGTTAAGACTTTATGACATCTATGTTAGCTTTTACGATGGTCTTGGATTTTCAAGGTTTTACAGCTGTGGCGGAAACAATTCCACTACAATGGCTAAAAGTGAGGCAGAACATTTTTTAGAGAAATTCAATTCCTCCTTTTTTGGAATAAAGTCTTACCCATTACACTCAAAAAAATACCTTTAACACTAAGATCAATTTTCGTAGATCTATTTATCCAAATTCAATCTCGTAAAGTTGTACGGATAACGATTCATATAACCGATTAATTAAATTCATATTTACTACACCCGATTGAGACTAGATTTTCCTATGCCTTGATAACTCCTATTTTCTCCAAATCTAACGGTTGGAGAAATCCCAATACTATGATAAGTTTTTCTGACCCTGATTTTTCCCTCGTTGGCATTTCTATAAAGATGGAACCCGATCTTTACACCTTCTCCTAAAATAAAAGAATAAACCAAATATAAAGAGAATTATTTTTTCCTTTCAGAAAAAGTAAAAGCAATTATCGTAATGCTTTAATTTTCTTAAAAGGTAAAATTAAAACTCAAATATCATAAGAGCATAGGGCAAAACCCTAACAATCACTATCTTGTCCAATACGACAATGAAAAAGAATAAACTAATGATAGAGAAATGAAGGTATTTTGAAATATTTTATGAGAATGTATTATTTACGCTATCTTTTTATATTTTAAATACATGAATTCCTACTTTGATATTTATTTTCTCCATATCCTATTTTCTTTTTTCATAATTTAGTACTATTCTATTAATTTTTAAAGCAGATAATTAAATGTTTCCTTGAATGTGATTTTAGCATATATTGAACTCAATTGGTATTCAGATTTAGGAATAATTGAGTGTGTGTGTCTATATATATATATATATATATATATATATATATATATATATATATATATATATATATATATATATATATACATATATATATATGTGTGTGTGTGTGTGTGTGTGTGTGTATATATATATATATATATATATATATATATTAGAAAGAAAATTAAATTAGAAGCAAGGGATAGTCGTGTTCATCAAATGAAAAAAGAGTCAAGCATTCTTAAACAAAACTTCTTTCTGAAACATCATACAAAGATGAGGAAACCACTTGAGAAAAAAGACAATGAAAACTCTTTTTTTTTTTTAAAACAATGCTTTTTCTTCTATTTTTTCAAATTGTTGTTTAGTTCAATTTGCAAATATTTGAATACATAAATTTTTGGATGAAATAAGTAATTCATGTAAATTTGTTTGATGAATTTAAAATTTATACATGTCAAAAGGGAAACATGTATTGACTGTATAATTTCATTTCTTTTATAGTAAAAAAAATTCATAATTATAGAGCAAAGCATAAAGTGTGAGTGAGGACAAAATTAGTAAAAAAATTACAAATTATAATTCAAAAAATGTGAAGAGCACGACTTTCATTTTGATGAAAAAGTATTTTTTAATCAATGAGTATTGAAATATAAAAAATTAAGTAACTTAAATCTGTGTATAAAAACCTATAATACTGATTACAAGAAATATAGTAGAAACATGATGTAACCTAATTTTCATTGACCAGTGAAGAACAAAAAAGAAAAACATAATTCAGAAAGAAATAACATCTGAAAAAATAGAAAAATTTGGAAAAAATAAAAGTGAAAGAGATCAAAATCACAGAATGCACAGTGTCCCCTTAGGAATACTAGAGGTTTGATTTGGAATATGTCCCTCGAGGATAGAATAAACTCAATCACCAGTTTTTTGATACCAAAAGTCTATTATCAGCAAGCTACTCAACGACGGTAAAGTACATGAAGAAACTTTGTGCACAAAAAGAAGAACTCATAAAAATTCATATGGAAAAAGTCTGAAGAATCAATAGTATTTATAGAAAAGAGGAACTGGTTTTGATAGGTTGCAATCCTTTCAAATCCACACGACCATTCTTGAAAGTATTCAACATTCAGAACAGTCATGACTGTTTCTGAATGTTGCAACATTTCAGAACTTCCATTTCCAATGGAGAGAATTTTAAATAAAAAGGGAAAGTATTTTAGATAACACATGTGATGCAGGAATCCAAGTCGGGTCTGAACAATGCAATTAATAAACTAAAGTTGAAAGGCTTCAGTTATTTAGCTACCATTCTTGAAAGTTTGCAGTCGTCCAAACGGTCATGAATGTTTTTAAAAGTTGCAACCTTTCAGAACAGTCATTTACTACGGAGGGAAATTTAAATTAAAAGATAAAATATTTTAAATAATACGATTCACGCGCAGATCTGAGTTCGGTCGTAACATTGCGGTTAATCAACTAAAGTAAAAATGTTTCGGTGAATCAATTAAATAATTGAAAATATTTTGATTTTAGTTCATTTGAATCGGTGATCCAATTTGCATCAATATATCCTTCAATCGCTGCAGGATATTTATGATAATGTAAAGAATAGTGTTGTGTATGTTTTACATACACCAACATACGTGTCGTTGCTGTCCAAAGAGTATGATTTTGATTACTAGTGAACCGACTAAGTTTTCTAATATCATATGCTATATCTGGTCACATACAATTCATAACATACATTAAAATACCCAACACTATGGCATATTTCAATTGAGAATTAATTTCACGTACAGTTTTTTGAAATACAAAGCTTAAATCAATTTGAGTTTTGACAATATTGAAATTCAAGTACTTCAACTTATCCAATATTCTTTCAATATAACGAGATTGAGATAATGCTATTCCCTGAGGAGTATTGAGAATCCTAATCCCTAAGATCAAAGCAACAACTTTTAAGTCTTTCATATCGAACTAGCCAGACAACATCTGCTTAGTAACATTTATATCGTCAATATATTTACTCATTATTGACATGTCATCAACATGTAGCCAAACAATGACGTTATGATTTGGAGTGTTTTTAATGTTAATACACTTATCACATTCATAAATTTTGAATAAATTTGCCACCATTATTTGGTCAAATTTAGCTTGTCATTTTTTGGGTGCCTGCTTGAGCCCATAAAGCGACTTCACAAGTCTGCACACTTTCTCTTCTTTACCAGGAACTGTAATCCCTTTAGTTACATGTAAATTTCTTCCTCCAACTCTCCATTTAAGAAGGTTGCCTTTACATCCATTTGGTGGATTTACAGATCATACACTGCCGATAGGGCTATTAACATCCTAATTAACGTTATCATTGTTACTGGAGAGAATGTGTCAAAGTAGTATAGATCTTCTTTTGTCTCTATCCTTTGACTAAAAATCTAGTCTTGTATTTGTCAATAGTACTATAAACATTCATGATTCACTTTGAACGTAAAGATTTACTTTCTGTAGGAAGATAAATCAATTCTCAAGTATGATTACTTAAAATTGATTCGATCTTACTATTGAGTACTTTTTTATAATAAGTTGACTCAGACGAAGAAATAGATGATTTAAATGTTTGAGGCTCATTTTCAAGAAACATTGCCCCAAAACCTGGTTCAAAAGAAATTGGTTTCTGTTGGCAAGTGCTACGCCTAGGATTCTTAGTAGGTAGTGTATTTTCCGTCAATTCTTCCCATGTTCGTTTAGGTCTTTCACTTGTTGACTCATATTCAGTTTTATAGGGATAAATGTTTTCAAAGGACTCTGCATTGTCTGACTCAATTATCGTATTAACATGAATATCAAGACTATCATATTTGTGAACCAAAAACCGGAAGGCCTTACTATTTCCAACATATCCAATAAATACATAATCCACCATTTTGGGTCCAATTTTAACCTTCTTGGGTAAAGGAACCTCTATTTTCTCTAGACACCCCCACACTTTGAAATATTTGAAGTTGAGTTTTCTTATTTTCCACAACTCACATATAATTGATTGTGTTTTGATTGGGAGTACCTTATTGAGTATCTTATTAGTTATAAGAATGGCTTAACCCCAGGGTTTCGCGGTGAACCAACATTGAGTATCAAGGCATTCAAGCAACTATATAATAACATTGTGGCTAAACTAATTTGGTGTTGTAATTTATGACTTATGAGTATCTAAGGTTGTAGTTTTTAAATATATGGTTAATAACCTGGTCATCAGCAAAGTTCCAAGAGATGGGGAACATCACTCGAATAGAATTTAAAAGATCTAGAGTCAAAATGAAGAAAAATAGTGGGATGACGGCAACCTTTAGAGTGATTAAAGAGCAAGAATATTGTATTGACTGCAAAGGCTAAAGAAATATCTTTATAGGGTAGATAATTGGGTCTACATAGGCGTAATTTTCTTCATTTATTTGTTTCTATGATAATAGTATCACAAGTCAATCAAATTGTTTATAAACCATCAAGAAAACTTGAGAAAGGATTATACAGACATTAACTCAAAGGTGATGAAAAGAGATTTATTTATTTTTTTGAATTTGGGTATGTTGATAAACGAAAATCGACCTTACTGTGAAAGATATTTTTTAGTATAGTACGTTAAGAGTGAGTTTTAGAAAGATGGAATTGAAATTCTTCTTAGAGGTTTCTGTCTCTATTTATGCTGTTGTAGCGGGAGTTGGGCGTAGTGACCATTGTGGCGGATGACATGAGACTAAAATTGTCAATTCAAGAGGGGCGATCACTTGTAACCTATGTGTCGTTGTAATTAGATTAGAGTCGTTGTTGCACCGTCACTACAACGAGATCAGTACTTTGCAGCGGTCCAGAAGAATATTGATAGATAAGGGATTGTGTTAGACGGTTTAATCTACAATTCAGATTTTTCATTGGAATTCTACATTTGAGGTGATATATATTATCAAGGTATGAATTTTCAAGGGGAGGAATGATTAAGCGTATCAGGAGTTGAGCGTTCTAAAAAAACTTACACCTGAATTGAGTCTTAAATTTGATTCTGTTGAATGGTTAGTGTGCCTAAGAAAGGTTTTCATTTTGAAAGTGTTTGTTTAGAGTAAGGTAAACGGTTAGAGTGTCCATGATTGTGGTTAGTATTGAGATGTGATCTTTAATGGAAAGATGTGACGAGTATGTAGAGTCAAGTAAATGACTGGCATCAACTCTTCAAAGGAAAACCTTTCGTGTTATTCGATAAATTCTTATTTAGCCATCTATTTCGTTTTGTACATGCTTTTGAATGTGGTGAACTAGCTAGGCTCACGTGTGTTTTCTCTTTTGGGGATGTGTCCCTAGTGGTGGATTAGTTGTATTGATCCTGTAATGGCCTCTTTGTTAAGTGGGATGATCTGAGAAGACGTGGTCAGTTCAGATGACTTATGTCGTATGGTTTTGGAGTTGTTAAAGTATTTTGATGATAATACTTGTACCACCTTGCTTAAGAGAAATTATTGTATATCTACTTTGTGTATTGATGGTTGTCCGGCAATTTTTATTTTTAGCTTGTCGTCAAGGTCTTGTATGGATTATGAGTGGTTTAATAATGGTATTTGAATCAAGTTCTGTTGTTGTTAAGAGGTAATCTACAACTATTTAATCTAGCACTTCGATAGTGTTGTTGGATGGTTTGTATGGTTTAACATATCCCTCGAGGGGTATTTGATGTCTAAAGATTGAAATTTGTGTAACTTAAGCTTATGGAAATTTATGCTGTGAAATTGGCATGTTGATAAAAACAATGATTATTAGGGTATTATGAGCGTGTTTTGGTGGGTTTAGGTTCACCTCTAATTGTGGAAAGTTTTGATTTGGGATTTTATTATGGTTGTGTAAGAAAGGATTAGTCCTGATGATTGTGTAAATTCATTGATAACATGTTGCAGAATTTTGTACGATCAACTGTGGTGGTTATTGAGATTTTTTTTTGTTGATTAGTTAAGTTAAGTTATATACAAAAATTTTATCGCTTGAGTGTTGAGATAACTTCATTGATGCATGGTAAGGAATGATGTGTAGGTACTAAATTGTTGGTTTGAGGTTGGAGAGGTGAAACCCTTAGGGGGTAATGAGATTTGGTAAGAAGGAATGCGAGAGAAGTATCCCTACAACCTTTATTTTACCCAAGTCTTTCCTAGTTGATCACTCGGGGACGAGTGATGGGTAAATTGGTATCTATTCTAAAGACTTGATTTCGTCGTTATGAAAAAGTCAATGAAGAAAAAATTGGGGCCAGAAAAATATTTGGTACTAACTTTGAATTTTCCAACCTAGTCTAGATTTGGATGAAATCGGAGGCATTAAGGTGAAGGGAAATCAAGTAATGAATAAGAGATCTAATTGTGAATTTTTGTATATGAGTTGATAGGTAAGATGCTAAGGAACTCCTCCCACTTTTGTAACATTCCAGAAAATTATATGTGTAATGAAGAGCTCGGTAATTCCCTTAAGATAACCTATTAGGGGTACATAGGCACCCCAATGCCCAATATTGAGAAATATTGCGCATAGTATAGAATTAGCTAAGGGATATTAGCCAATTTTCCATATACGAATAAGAAATATACTTTTTGGGTTGTCACACCCCAATCCAAGATTGATGTTCAATAAAGGTACCTGCAATGAAGATCTAAGCTAAAACAAAAATCCATTCATAATAGTTTCACAGAAAGTACTAGGCATCAAAGTGTCAAGCCTAGTACCATAGCACATGATCATTTAAAATGATCATGCAAATTAAGAAGTACCCAAGGACATAGTGAGGATCCTTGGGACAATAAGGAAACATTCCTAAATGAATCTTAATTAATAGTTAGTTAGGGAAGTACAACAAACCCATATGCAAGCACATATACAAGACATGTGAAGAAGCTGCCAAAGGAGGGGACCATCCTAACCTAATTCGGTTAGGGTAGTTAGGGGGGAAAACGTGCAAAACAAACCACTCCATGTGGGGCCTAACCTCCCTACAAATTTTAGACTCTAATCTACTGACATAAATAACTAAATAACCTAGGACTGACCGAATAGGACCCATTAGTGCACCCAACAACCGAGGACCAAAACCGGGTTGACACTAACCTAGTACTAGTTAAAGCGGCAACTTACTACCTAACCTGGGATGGTCCAAAAGGTTATTTATGGTCCTAAAAACTTAGGGTTACTTTATTTATTCCAACAGATTACTTAATTAATTAATTTAAAACGGCTAAACCAAAACTACAAAGCAAATTTTCAGATTTCGTTTAAGACAAGAAAGAGACAACCTAATACCTAACCTAGGATGGTCTAAAAGGTTAGTTATGATCCTAACAACTTAGGGGTACTTTAGTAATTTTGATAGTTACCTAATTAATCAATTTATCAAATTAATTAATTATTTTTAAAGGTCTAAAATCAAATATAAAAAGGAAATTTTTAGATTTTTGTTAAGACAAGAAATGGACAACCTAGTACATAACCTAAGATGGTCCAAAGAGTTAGTTAAGATCCTAACAACTTAAAGGTACTTTATTAATGACACTAAGCTACTTAATAAAGTTATTTAGAAACTTAATTAATTAATTTTAATGGGCAAAACTTAAATCACAAAGCAATATACAGATTTCGGTTAAAACAAGAAAAAGACACCTAGTACCTAACCTAGGATGGTTCAAAGTATTAGTTATGGTTATAACGATTTAAAGGTACTTTATAAATTACCCTATGTCACTTAATT
Organism: Solanum lycopersicum; assembly: GCF_036512215.1. Classification (NCBI taxonomy): domain Eukaryota; kingdom Viridiplantae; phylum Streptophyta; class Magnoliopsida; order Solanales; family Solanaceae; genus Solanum; species Solanum lycopersicum. The sequence continues at coordinate 42,049,143 of NC_090808.1, forward strand.
AATTAAATTAGTCATTTAATTACTTAAATTAAAGGGGTCAAACGAAAATTCTTACACTAACCTAGTACAACTCAAGAAACATCCTAGTACTTAATATAGGATGGTCCAAAAGGGTTAATTTTTGTTCCAGTAATTTTGGGGCACTTAAATAGTTACCCTAGGTACCTTAATTAATTAAATTAGAAATTTAATTAATTCATTTGGAGGGCCAAAACGAAATTCTTAGGAAAAATTTCAGATTTGACCAAGTATTGTGTTTTCCTAGTTCTAGTCAATCTAGGAGGGGCTTTTAGTTTAGTTAATTAATTTATTTAAATTAACTTATTAAACCCTAAGTTGAATGAGTCAAGATCAGTTATTAAAACTAAAAATCACGTTCAAATGCATAGACAAAAGGACACAAAAATAGTAAGCAACAAACGCAAGAAAAAGGCAAAATTATTTAACGATTTCTCTAGGGTGATTTCAAGGTCTCGTTCAAGGTGGTCTTCGTAGATTAAGTTCTACATAAGGTATGCGCTTATATCCTGGACTTCTTTCTCCAAGATAACGTTTTGTTGAATGATTCAAAGATATTTAAAACTAGGGTTGTTTCTCATCGTTTTTGTCGATCTCCTTTCCCTAGTATCCTTGTTACGATTTCAATGTTGAATATGTCAGAAATCATGTTGTTGGTATGTGGTGCTGGATGATCTTAATGTGTATCATTTTTTATTAAATAATGATTGAATGAACCTATTAGTTCGACATGTTTGATGGTAAGTGTTATTATGTAAATTAAAAGAATGATACTATGTTAAAGATATGTTCGAAAATGTTATGTATGAAGATGTTACGGTCTGTTGCGCATAATTGCTGTTAGTATGACATTATGAAGATGTTAAATTAATCAAATGTTAATATGATGTTGTCCATTACGACTTAAAAAAGTTAATCTAAAGTCATGAACTAAAATTGACTTAACAAGGCCACTATGAAATCATATCTTGAATGAATTGGCTATCAGGTTCCAATAAAATTGGCCAACTCTATTTGTCAAAATGAATGTATGCTAATTGCTAGATACTTATGTAAATGATTAAAACATTGGATAAGGGTTCATACATATGGAAAATTAAATATAAACATACATAAAATTTACTTATGCCAATAAGAATGAATTTGCTAGTCTAGCATCCCAAATCTTGAGCCAATACGAATAATATGCTAAATCTTGTGTAATTAGAGTATAAAATTATAATATAAGCACTTCTAAAGTAATATCAATGAATCCATAACCAAGGGCATCACACTAATTGGGAAAACTCCCAACATGCTCTAAGAAATGACATATGAACTCATGAATCTCATTAAATGAAGTGTTTATCGTCCATAAACGATGATATGAATCTACTACACTAAAGTAAGTAACTAGCATCAGTTATACAATAATTAAAGGGGTATAAAGTAATTAAGTGACCAGAATGGGGTGTTAAAGAAAGTGTGACAAATCTCACTTACACCTAAGCTGCTATGTTAAAAGAATACTCACGTATGAAGGTGTTAGAAGGTGTGAGCCAATCTCATTAACACCAAAAGATGATATGTAAAGAAAATTCACATTTCATCAATGTAAATAAGGATTACCAGTCATCAATAGAGTAAATAAATCTCAATCTAGAAGCAAGCCTCCATAACGCTTGAGTCAACACTAGAAGATAAAGAAGAAATGAACATTTACGTAAAGGGGTGAGTAATTATGAAAAGCAAATGTGCTAATGTTAATTAATGTGGTGACAACATGATAAGAGGCTAATGTGAAAGATGAGAGAAATCTCAAATGAGCCTAAGTAAATGCTACCAAAACGTACTCACCTATTAGAGTGTAAAGCTAAAGAAGAGACTGGTCTCTATGAACACTCTAAAAAAGTATTGATATTAATGTATACTTAATACTAATGATAATTTGATAAATCATCTATTGATCTATGATGTCCTCATAATAGAATCCATCTTCCATGACGTATGAGTTGAATGTAATGGAACTTGATAATGAGCACCGATAGGCTAGCTTTGAGCGGTGATGCCTTCTTTCGGGAAGGGCGGAGGTTTACGTAACTCTCATGATATGAGACTGTCTAGCATGCCAAGTATGGGTCTCCTTATATCTCCTAGTCTTTGAACCTATACTCCCAATATAAGGATCTGACGGAGTTCAATTCCCATGTACGCTAGCATATTTTGGGTCACTTTGGACGGTGATTCCACCTTTTTTTGGTGTGGGGGAGACACTGTCTTTCATGATGCTCACATGATTTATGTCGGTTAAAGTTAAAGTTCCCAAAGAAAGAATGAGGTCAGACTTTATGTATGAAAGATAACGAAATGAACGATATCGATGGTGTTTGTGCAAGACAATCTAAGAGGTGAAATTAGATTCAAGTAATGACTTTAGGTCATTCTTGTTTATTGCACTTCATGATCCCGATGAGAGTCTTAATCTTCATCATAGGCATAGTTGGTGTTTACATCAGCCTACGAATGAATGAAATGAATAATGTGAAGTACGAATGAATGAATGAAGCAGACTCTGTGTTTATAAAAAAGGCCCTTGGGTTGAGGTCCCATATGTTAGGCCATCACTTGAGATGTCTTAATGCTACATCAACGATTCCAAGGTATGTGTATATGAAATGTATAATATATAAAACATGAAAGTTAATGAAATCAATGGCATGATCAATAGAGAATTGCTTTTGAAAGGTGATGAATATATACTGTAAACAATGACTCACTACAAGGTAGGAAAATCATTTAGTCCTTGTATTATTTACTTGATTCATTGTGGGTATGGGACTACAATGAATCATTGCACTTGTAAGTAAAACATAGGATCAAATGAATTATTGAACTCCACAACAAGAACAAGAAAAAGACTGAAAAATAAACTAAGGCTTATGCCAATATTGGAGTATGAATAGATGCCTCAAGGTATATGAACAGGGTTAATAAGCAATTGATGGGCATAGCCAATAAAGATTGGCTTATAAATACATTCATACCCAATTTAAGAATGAAATATTTATCTTGTAAGTAAGGTAGCCAATAATGGATCATGGATTATAAATATACTAAAAAATGGCAAAGTCAATAAATATTGGCATATATATATATATAATCATACCCAAAGGAAATAAGAATGAAGCATCTAAAGTAGAGTAGCCAAATCATTTCCTTCGTATTGTGAATTTGCTTACTCGATTCATTGTAGGTATGGGACTACAATGAACCATTGCACTTGTAAGTGAAACATATGATTAAAGGAGATCATTGAACTACATAACAAGAAGGAGAAACAGACTGAAGATTAATCTAACTGTCAAAAATAGGGCTCTCGGGTTTGGACTATCAAATTTCCAAATCTTTCGAGTTGTTCTAAAATTTTGTGGATGATACTAATGCTTTTTAATCATATAGAAAATGAGTTGTGTGATTTGAATGCATTAAAATACATCATATTAATACCACAACTCACATCTAAAGATTTAGGGAAGTCTAGTCACTAGGCTTTCCAGAAATAGCATGTTGTCTAGGAAGAGCTTTCTTTGATCATGCATAGCCTTATGTGTATGTGTGCATTAACCCATACTTAGTACAAGTGGTCTACTAACCCCTACTATTTACTATTTTATAGATGCAGGTTAAGGAAAAGATTGAGGACTCTTGCAACGGTTTGGACATTAGCGTTTCTCCAGACCATTTGGTAGGTCCTCTTGATTTCGAGGATGCTACAATTTTAGTCTAGACTTAGTTTTAGACAAAGCTAGTGGATGTTGTCCCTAGCTTTTCTGTTGTACTTTCATTTTGAAGCTTTTGTAATAAGGTCGTGTTTGGAAAACGTATTTATGATATATTCTTATTCTATTTCAAATTGATTCTTATGATAGATGGTTGTTACATTTATGTTGAGATTAGTATATCATGAATTCATGAAATAACAATATGAAGTCTATGAATACTTCACAGATTTAAAAGTTTTAAATTTTCCCCTATAATTAACCATATGAATGTGGTGAATGCAAGATGAGACTTGTCTGCGACCTCTGAGAGGTCAACGACATCGGTTGCGATTTGGATTCCGGAATCCGTGTTGTGACAACTTTACTGAATAAAATTCGGGCGAGTAGAACTCTTGGAAATGATCTTTCCGTGAATGCATACATTATGTCTCTGTCGAGGCCGCTTGAGCAGGATTTTGGGCGAAGGAGAGGCGTCTCTGTAGTGGATGGGTCCACTGTAGTAGGCCATATGCGACTTAAAGTCACTTCAAAACCTAAAATGACCATATTTAGTATTTTATGACTTTTAGGTTGTAAGGACCCCAAAAATAACTAGGTGAATCTAGACACTAACAGGATTTTTGTGAGTTAATAGGGTCTTAAATGACTAATTTTAATGTTTCAATGCAGTATTGAAGTTTTGAAGAGTTTGGAGGTCAAACGTCCAAGACGTTCGGAAGCTAGTCTAAGTTGAACTAGTGTGTCGATCTATTTTTGTAGTGGAGTTTTGGGGTATTGTATGAGGGTGAAAATTAAGTATAGAGCGCTCCTACACAAAGAATGACATAAATAAGTTCAAAAAGTTTGATTACAACACCCCAGGGACCACACAAAGGGTTTCAAAAGAGGACCCAAACGTAGGCCAAGAAGGTTGTTGCACAACGCGGAGCAAGCAGTCAACGGGCAATTTTTTCCCTGGGACGCGGGGAAATCGCGAACACTTTTGTCCCAAATTAATTTTGCAAAACCAAGACGTGGAGGTGACCTTGCGATGCGTAGTGAACTCCTAGATTTGGTCGCGTTGATTTTAAATCAAATTAGAATTGGTTAAATGGTCTAATAGTTGCATGGATCTTTTTGGGAACTTTAGGGATTGATTATCGATGGTTATTTTAGGGTTTTGCAGTTTATTTAAGCAGAACAAAAGCTATATAGACTCTAGACTCTAAATCAAAACATCTCCCTCTTAAAAACTTTCTCTAGAACACCAAAGAAGAAGAAGAAGAAGAAGAGAAATTGGGGGATGCTCTTAGGATGAATTAGCCAAGGAATCAAGCTTGGGTTAAGTCTCTAATCTAAGGTATGTGAAGCTTATTCATCCATGGATTCTTCCATCCATGGAGTTCCCCTAGTATTTCCTCAATTGTTAATTTAAGGAACCCCAAGCTAGAGAGAGTTGTGATTGCATTGTGGATAAGGCTTGATTGTTATCCTAATATAGTGGGTAGCATTCAATTATGTTCATTTGATGATTCTGTGATATTTTCATGAAGTTTTCATGGTTAATTGTCGTAATTGACAGTGAAGGTGATCATGGAGGTTTTAGTCCATTAAGGGCTAAATGAAAGTTCTAAGTTGATTTTCTTAATTAAATAATATTGTATACCATTAGATCATGATTGAATCACCTACTTATGAATTGAAAAAGGCCTAATTTATTTTGGTTGGTCTTTAATTTTAAAGATGGAATTGAACCTATGTTTATCACGTATGCCTAGACTTACCTTCTAATTATCAAATTGAATTAATTAACATGCAATTGAATATAGATCATGATAAATAAAGGGTAATAATAGATTATGGGATGTTATTCCATTTGATTCTAGGGTTTTTGGGATGAAGTCATTATGAAGGGATTGGTTTTCTTTCTCATCTATACTTGGACATGAACATGATACGAGAAGCAAGTTCTCTCACATAGATGGATGCTAGGTTGACCTAATAACCTAAAATGAATCAATACATGATGAACTAGAATAGCTTGAAGTTGTATTGAATATCCTCTTGTTGTTTAGTTGACTTGGTAAGATAAGACCTAGGTGTGTTAGCTTGAGATGGTAGGCTTCATGATAGCTTGAGGTGATGAATCTCATGATAGATTGGGATGGAGAAAGTAATCTCCCTCATGTTTAGCTTGGTCATGTGTTGCTAGAATGTTTGATCATGATATCCTGGGAATGGTGGTTCTCATGATAGTTTGGGATTAAGTATTGAATCTCTCCGAATATTAGATTGAAGTAGCATAACTAGAATGCCTTCATGATAGCTTGAATTGGTTAAGCCTAAACAATTTCATGACTGATTTAGGAGAAATAATTATACTCTCCTAATGTTAGCTAGACATGCATGGTAGGTGCATTTCATGATAGTTTTTCATGTATGCATGTGCATTACATGAATTAGCTTGGGATTAGTTTCTCATGATAGATTAGGGTTGAGGATTCCTTCTCCCCTATAATTAGCTTGCATCTACATGATTGGTTGCATGATGGTTAGGATGGGTGTTTACTTCCTTATTAGCTTGGATTAGGTTAGTCTAGAGATCCACTGCTAGAAATAAGGTGTTTTCCGACTACAATTGCCGATTACAAATGTGTGATCGCAAGTCTAGATAATTTTCCAACTACAGTGATCGGTATATTAAAATTTATGTTAAATAATTTTTTTTAACTTTGTCCTATTATAATTTCGACTACGAAAGTAGTAAGTTTTGTGATAAATACCAACAAAATAATTGACCGGCTTTCCGATTACGGTAGTCGGTAACTTGTTTAAATAATTTATATATTTTTTAAATAGCGACAATTGTAGTCGACTTTGTTGCAATATTTTTTATTTAAAAATTAATTAAAGTTTTCGACTACCGTAATTGGGTAAAGTAATATTATATTAATTAAAATATTTACTTAACCTAACACTCTCAGTTCTTTCACTGTTTCCAAAATGTTTCACTCCCATCGTGATAGTTCTCCACAGAGCTTCCATCTTAACAGAGCTCCCATCTTTTGAAAGAGAATCAGATTTTTCACTTTAAGGTTTCAATTTCAAGGTAATGTAAACTCTGCTCCTCCTTAGGAATTCAATTTTTTGAGGTATTGGAAACTCTCCTATTTAGATTTCAATTTTATTGAGGTAACGTAATGAATGAACTCTAATGTTGTTCAAATTGGTACATTGTTGTTGTGTAAGTGCTTCTCTTTTTCTATGTTGCCTCAGTGTTACTTAAGGTTATTAACAGATGTATTAACTCATGGATTTTGGTGAAATTTTGTAATGTAATGAATGAAATCTTTAGGTTTCAATTTTTTGAGGTAATGTAAACTATCCTCCTCTTTAGGGTTTCCCTTTATTAGGTAACATAGAAGTCTAATTTTTTAAAAATTGGTATATAGTTGTTGCCTCAGTGTTTTTCGCTTTCTATGTTGCCTCAATGTTACTTAAGATTTTAACAGATGCATTAACTCATGTATTTTGATGAAATTTTGGATGATTAAAATAGTACTGCTATAGAAGGATTTTCCTACCTAGATTTTAATTTTAGTGTTGGGGTCATATGAAAGTAAAAAAGTACTGCTATAGGATGCTTTCTTACTTGCTAAAGTTTGATGAAATTTGGGATGTGTGAAAGATTAAAAGTTTGTTGGGTTAATGGGTATATTAACTACAATCCAAAACAGTGTATGAAATTTGGATGAGAGAAATTACAGACTTGAGGACGTAAGTCACAAATAAAAGAATATTGTGCATTGATCATGTACACCTACATTAAATGTTTTGTTATCTTTCCAAAAGAATATCCGAAAAGCTAAATACATATCAGTAGCTCTTTCCCTATAGAGGACTAATCTCTTCATGGAAAAAACTAGTCGTGCTACAGAAGCATTCTGTATACCAAGAATAGAGCCGATAAAATTGAAATGTAAGGTATAATTTGGTGGATAACCTTTATCTATTGCTTCTTGATTCTAAGATGAGACGATCTTGCCCAACACATTTAGTTGGTTACTTGTTGTACAAAAGCATTTTGTATACCAAGAGTAGAGCAGATAAAATTGAAATTTAAGGTAGAATTTGGTGTATAACCTTTATCTATTGCTTCTTGATTCTAAGTCGAGAGGATCTTGCCCAGCACATTTAGTTGGTTACAACCAATATTGAGTCTCATTGTACTAAGAAACTTATATTACAATTTTTATTATGATGGAGAATTCTAAATTCATTCCTACAAACTTGTTGGCCAAAAATTAACTCAGAAAAGCTTTAATTTTGACAAGCAGGACATAATACACCTAGTGAACTCATTTTAGGATGCTTGTAGTCGTGTGACTTGCACATGAGACTGGACTGGGTCCGTAATGTTTTTTAACAGAAGTTTCACATAAGGATTAAAGTTGCTATGTTTTGAATACATTAAGGATAATTTTTTTCAGTATGATAGTTGAAGGATGTACATTAAGTTTTGAGTATAGATAAGGGAAGTTTTTTGCCAAAAAACTCTGAATTCCAAGCTATTATTTGTTTGCTTATAGATGATGAGTGATTAAGGTTTAGTTGAATGAACTTTGATAGTTTTATAAAGAAGGCATTCAAGAAGATGGGCCAATGTTTTTCATTACCTTGTTTCTTTAGCACAAATTTTAAATTGGTGTAAGACTAGGTAGAGTATAATCCCTTTTGATTTATGTATTTTTTACAGCTTTAAAAACTGTAGCTAAATTTCTATAACCTATTTTTGATTTAAGGGCAAGTCATTAATTCGGTGATTAGTGAATTTCAAAAAGTGGTTAAAAAACTACAAACACTTGTTTAGTTAGTATCTAGTGCATGCAAGATTTTAATGTTTAAGTACAATTATTGGATAAGCTTGCATTTGTATTTGAATGTTAACCCCTAGGCCAGATGTTTGTGCAATTGAAGATGATGAAATCATGTAATAGATTGACCATTTTAAGTTACATTCAACCTTCATGTGAGAACAGTTTATTAGTTTGAACTTCCACTTGCATCCAAGATAGATTGCTCTTTTAAAATGTATGAATTTGCTTTTCTTTATTGTCTTCTCATTGAGTTTTAATGTGTGACATGTGTAAGCCTTTTCTGTTTTTTCGGGTAAATGGTCCCATGAATATTAGAGCCAGGATTCTCATATTGTTAAGAGGATATATGCTTCAATTTCCTCACTGAATTACTTGCTCTATCATCGACATGGCATGTTCTGCTTTGCTACTGTTATGTATTTGTAACTAAGTAAGTATATAGGTTGTTATAAGAGTGTTATAGTAATCGTAAATTACTGGAGGATTACTATAGTGACATGTTTTGGAAGAGTAGAAGTGAGATATACATAGTATAAGTTAAATTGATTATGAGTATTTAGCTCCATCACTCCTTAGTTAGGTTGTGCGTGCTATATGTATACTCTCAGCTTTTCAGGTGTGAACTTCATTGCGTTTTTACTTTATTAACTATACTATGAAGAGCAACTTTTGATTTATGGTCAAATCCAATAAAATTTTGATTCACCCTTTCTACTAATCAGCAATTTGAAGTCCTATTTTGTAACAACCTGTTTAGTCGTTTTGAGCAGCAGACTTTGATTCTTGAAAAACTTGCAGAAACAACGGAACCCATGACGGACCGTCGAGGGGGTCTCGTTTCAAAATACTTAGAAATTTTGGTAATTGGGTACTGAAATCGACTCTCTGAACTTCGTAACGAAATGGCAGGACGGACCGTCACAGGTGTGACGGACCGTCACAGACTCTTCAGAGAATGGAGTCTCTGAACTCTGTGACGGAGCAGCAGGACCGACCGTCGCAGGCACGACGGCCCGTCACAGGCTGCGTAATCCCAGACTGGGTCGGATTTCTGTAATTATTTTAAGGGGCGTTCTGGACTATTCCTGCTCTAATTATAAAGTTAGTGGGTTAATTCTAATAAGTCTAATCACTTGGGGGTTAAAAGAGGTAACCTTAAGTTAATTAGTGGGTTATTATTGCCATCTTTTATTCTTAATTATATGCTAATTAGGGTAAAAGAAAGAGGGTTTGAATAAGAAAAAGAAAAAGAACAGAGAGAGAGAGGGAGAAACGATTGAGCGAGAGAGAGAGAAGAACGCAGCTTTGGGAACTTGCTTGCTTGATTTCTAATCTTCGGTGGAGGTAGGTTATGGTTTTTATACTATTCGTAGTAAACTCTCGATAGCGAATGATATGTGTTGGGTTGTATTGTAAGTCTTCTATATGCTTAACTGTGTGCTTGTGTTATGTGTTTATATAATTGTGATAAAATAAGCATGATGAAGCTATTGAATCCCAAATCTTGAAAATCTCTTGTTATTAATGATGCGTTGGTATAAAAGAAGGCTTGATGAATTAATAGAATGAGAATTAGGGGATCGGGTGTCACGAACTGAAACGTAGAATTAGGGGATCGGGTGTCACGAACCGACACGTAGATTTAGGGGATCGGGTGTCACGGACCGACACGTAGAATTAGGGGATCGGGTGTCACAAACCGACACGTAGAATTAGAGGATCGGAGTGTCACGTTCCGACACATAGTAGTAGGGGATCGGAGTGTCACGTACCTACACAAGAGGAATAAAGATAATGAATCTTGAAAGATGTTAATATACTTAATCTAATTAACCTAATTCCCAAATGAGTATTGTAGTTGATTTATGATGTCGCATGATTTATATTGTTTTCTATTTGGAGTTGGCCGATGATACCTACTCAGTACTTGTTTTTGTACTGACCCCCTACTTTTATGTTTTCTTCTTTGTTATTTGTGGAGTGCAGCAAACGTGTCGTCGTCTTCAACTAAACCGTAATTCTAGTCAGTCTTCAATTACACCGGATTTCAGGGTGAGCTAATGCTTCTAGCTTAGACTGGGTCTTCCTCTTCATGTCTTGATGCCTTGAAGTTCCGACATGGACTAGCTTTTACTTGTTTTAGATTTTTAGAATACTCTTAGTTTAGTAATTTGATCATAGATGTTCTTGTGGTGATGACTTTTAGATTTTGGGGATAATAATAGTTATTGATTTTATTAATGAGTTTAAGTCTTCCGCATTTCTTTCTGTTGATATTATATTGAAATGTTAAGGTTTAGATTGGTTGGTTCGCTCACATAGGAGGGTAGGTGTGGGTGCCAGTCGCGACCCGATTGGGGTCGTTACAAACTTGGTATCAGAGCATTAGGTTCGCTGGTCTCATCACACAAGAACGAGTCTAGTAGAGTCTTAAGGAATGGTAGGGGGACGCCTTTACTTTTCTTTGAGAGGCTATAAGACTTTAGGAAAATTCCATTCTTTCTTTCTTTCGTGCTATTACTTGGGTCCAATTGGTATCTAGGTGATACAAATTGGTATCTGACCATCTTCACTTTATTTCGAAGATAGTAAGAACTAGAGCAACGACTGCGCCAACATCAACATCGGCAAGACAAGAAGCGTCTGAGCCAGCCACTGGGCAGTAGCTCGAGGAAGAGTAGCAGCAAGAGGCCGTGGTAGAGGTCGTGGGAGGACGTCCTCTAGAGGAAGAGGACGAGCACCTAGCCTATCTGATACTAGGGCAGTGACTCCTCCACCGACTGAAGAAGTAGTAAGAGAGGGTGAGGAAGGGGAAACTGAACAAGTACAGAATGAGGGATTGCCTCCCCAACCTATCCCAGAGATGATGAATCAGGTTCTTGCTTATTTTAGTGGGTTATCTGATCAAGGTCAAACACCTCCAGTGTTTTCTACACCAGCACCTCAGGGTCCGGAGGTACAACATGCGGCTACTACGGCTCCCCGCATGGATGTTCCATTAGAAATAGGCACGTTTCCTCGTCTAACTACAGGGCCTATAATGACAAATGATCAACATGAACTTTTCAGTAAGTTCTTGAAATTGAAACCTGCAGTCTTCAAGGGTGCTGAATCTGAGGATGCCTGTGATTTTCTGGTTGACTGTCATGAGCTACTACACAAGATGGGTATAGTAGAACGGTTTGGTGTTGAGTTTGTGACTTATCAGTTTCAAGGGAACGCCAAAATGTGGTGGCGGACACATGTTGAGTGTCAACCAACAGAGGCACCACCTATGACTTGGGCATCATTCTCTAGCTTGTTTATGGAGAAGTATATTCCCCGGACTTTGAGGGATATGAAAAGAGATGAATTCTTGAGCCTAGAGCAAGGTAGGATGTCACTTACTGCATATGAGGCTAAGTTTCGTTCACTTTCCAGATATGCCACTCAGCTTTGTTTCAGTCCACAAGAGCGGATTCGCCGTTTTGTAAAGGGGTTGAGGTCAGAATTGCGGATTTCAGCCTTACAGGTAGCGGCTACAGCGAAGTCTTTTCAAGAAGTGGTAGACTTCATGATAGAGGTAGAGGGAGTGAAGCCAGATGACTTCACCATGGCATCAATATCAAAAAGGTTTTGAAAGGAAGGTGAGTTTAATGGTTCTTACTCTAGAGGACAGGGTTCAGGAGGTTAGTCAGTTCGACCAATTCAATCTTCACTACAGACTGTAGTTGGGGGTCCACCTCAGACCGGTCAACACTTCTCTGAGAGACCTATGCTTGACTCCAGAGAGTGTTATGGATGTGGGGAGACTGGACATATTAGGAGGAATTGTCCAAAACAGAGTTATAGACCCCCAATAGCTAGACGTAGAGGAGGTCATGGTAGAGGCCGTTATTCTGGAGGACGTGGTGGCCGAGGTAATGGTGGTCACCAAAACGGCCGGGGTGATTGGCAAACTGGAGCCACTACAACATAACATGGTAGGGGCAACAGATAGACAAGTAATGGGGCCCATTAATACGCTTTCCCTGGGCGATCTGAGACGGAGACATTTGATGCTGTCATCACAGGTAATCTTTCGGTTTGTGATTGCATGGCTTCTGTATTGTTTGATCCTGGATCCACATTTTCTTATGTATCTTCCTCATTTGCTAATGGTTTTAATTTACCTTGTGAATTACTTGACATGCCTATTCGTGTTTCTACCCCGGTGGGTGAGTCTGTGATAGTTGAAAAAGTATATAGGTCTTGTTTGGTGACTTTTGTGGGAGTAATACTTATGTAGACTTGGTTATCTTAGAAATGGTTGATTTTGATGTAATTCTGGGTATGACTTGGCTTTCTCCGAATTTTGCAATCTTGGATTGTAACGCTAAAACTGTTACGTTAGCCAAGCCCGGGACAGATCCGTTAGTGTGGGAGGGTGACTACACTTCCAATTCGGTTTGTATCATCTCCTTCCGTCGTGCTAAGAAAATGGTTAGTAAGGGTGGTTTGGCGTTCTTGGCACATCTCAGGGATGATACTACCCATGTACCTCCAATTGAGTCGGTTTCGATAGTCCGCGAGTTTTTGGATGTGTTCCCTGCAGATCTTCCTGGTATGCCACCAGATAGGGATATTGACTTCTGCATTGATCTTGAACCGGGCACTCGCCCCATTTCTATACCCCCTTATAGAATGGCTCCCGCGGAGTTATGAGAGTTAAAGGCACAACTTCAAGAGTTGCTAAGCAAAGGCTTTATTAGACCAAGTGCATCTCCTTGGGGTGCTCCTATTTTGTTTGTGAAGAAGAAGGATGGGAGTTTTCGGATGTGCATAGACTACAGACAGTTGAACAAGGTAACTATTAAGAACAAATATCCCATTCCCCGCATTGATGACTTGTTCGATCAGTTACAAGGTGCTTGTGTCTTCTCTAAGATTGACTTGAGATCCGGTTATCATCAATTAAAAATACGAGCAACGGATGTGCCAAAGACTGCTTTTCGGTCCAGGTATGGGCATTACGAATTTGTAGTGATGTATTTTGGTCTTATGAATGCCCCTGCTGCTTTCATGAGCTTGATGAACGGGATTTTTAAGCCATATTTGGATCTCTTTGTGATCGTATTTATTGATGATATATTGGTATACTCAAAGAGCAAGAAGGAACATGAGGAGCATTTGAAAATGGTATTGGAAAAGTTGAGGGAGAAAGAGCTTTATGCAAAATTCTCCAAGTGTGAGTTTTGGCTAGATAAAGTGTCCTTCTTTGGGCATGTGGTTTCTAAGGATGAGGTGATGGTGGATCCTTCTAAGATTGAGATAGTGAAGAATTGGGTAAGACCTACTAATGTGTCAGAAATAAGGAGCTTTGTTTGTTTAGCTAGCTATTACCGTCGATTTTTCAAGGGATTCTCTTCCATTGCTTCCCAATTGACGAACTTGACTAAGCAGAATGTTCCATTTTTATGGTCAGATGAATGTGAAGAAAGCTTCCAGAAGCTCAAGACTTTGTTGACTACCTCACCAATCCTTACCTTGCAAGTGGAAGGTAAGAATTTCATTGTCTATTGTGATGCATCCTATTCTGCAGGGTTTACAATACTATCAATACATATCATTCTCTATTAAGAGTTTACTATGAAAGCATGAAAACCATAACCTACCTCCACTGAAGACTAGTGATCAAGCAAGCAAATTCCCAAAGCTTTGTGCCTTCTTCGTTTCTCCTCTTTCTCGTTCAACTTTCTCTCTCTTGTTCATTCTATTTTCTTTATTCAAACCCTCTTTCTTTTACCCTAATTAGTATATAATTGAGAATAAAAGATGGCAATAATAACCCACTAATTAACTTAAGGTTACCTCTTTTAACCCCCAAGTAATTAGACTTATTAACATTAACCCACTAACTTTATAATTAAAGCAGGAATAGTCAAAACTGCCCCTTAAAACGTATAAAGAAATCCGACCCAAACAGGGATTACGCAGTCTGTGACGGCCCATCGCGCGTGCGACGGTCCGTCCTGCTGCTCCGTCACAGACTTCAGAGACTCAATTTCTCTGAAGGGTCTGTGACGGTCCGTCACACCTGTGACAGTCCGTCCTGCCATTCTGTTACGAAGTTCAGAGAGTCGATTTCAGTGCCCATTTTTCAGATTTTCTAAGTGTTTTGAAACGAGACCCTGCGACGGTCCGTCGTGCCCATGACGGTCCGTCGTGGGGTCCATCGCCTCAGCCTATTTTTCCAGAAATAAAAGCTGCTGCTCAAAACGACTAAACAGGTCGTTACAATAGATACCAATTTACCCATCGTTCGTCCCCGAACGATCACAAGAAGGAAAACAAGGGCGAAATGAAGTACCTGAATCTGTAAGCAGATGTGGGTATCTTTCTCGCATATCTGCCTCTTTCTCCAAAGTGGCTTCTTCAATGGGTCGATTCTTCGATTGAACTTTGATGGATGCAATCTCCCTTGACCTCAACTTGCGAACTTCTCTATCTAAAATGGCAACAGGTTCCTCCTCATAAGACAAATTCTCGTCAAGCAAAACTTAATCCCAATGGATAATGTAGTTTCCATCCCCATGGTATCTTTTCAACATAGACACACGAAACACCGGATGCACTCCGGACAGCCCTGGAGGCAAGGCTAACTCATAAGCCACCTCCCCTACTCGCTTAAGTACTTCCAATGGACCAATATACCTTGGGCTAAGTTTACCTCGCTTACCAAACCGCATCACCCCTTTCATTGGCGAAACCTTAAACAAGACTTGTTCACCCTCCATAAACTCCAAGTCTCTAACCTTTCGATCTGCGTATTCTTTTTGCCTACTTTGCGCCGCTAGAAGCTTTTCTTGAATAGATTTCACTTTATCTAACAATTCCTTCAGAAGGTCAGTACCCCAAGGTCTAACTTCAAATGCATCAAACCACCCAATGGGAGACCTACATCTTCTCGCATATAGTGCCTCAAATGGAGCCATATCAATACTTGAGTGATAGCTATTGTTGTAGGAGAATTCTGCTAAGGGTAAGAAGCTATCCCAATGGCCACCAAACTCTATCACACATGCACGAAGCATATCCTCCAACACTTGCATCATTCTCTCAGACTGACCATCGGTCTGAGGATGGAACGCAGTACTAAGGTCCAACCTAGTACCTAATTCCGCATGCAATGCTTTCCAAAACATAGAAGTAAACTGCGTACCTTTATCTGATATAATGGAGAGTGGAACCCCATGCAATCGCACCACTTCCGAGATGTAAAGTTTGGCTAACTTCTCTGCATTGTAAGTCACCTTGACCGGAATGAAATGAGCAGACTTAGTTAACCTATCAACAATCACCCAAATAGAGTCATACTTACCCATTGTCTTGGGAAGAGCAACCACGAAATCCATTGCAATCCTTTCCCACTTCCATTCAGGAATGGGCATTCTCTGAAGTGTTCCTCCGGGCCTTTTGTTTTCATACTTCACTTGTTGACAGTTTGGACATTTGGCAATAAAATCCACAATATCACGCTTCATTCTACTCCACCAAAAGTGTTGCTTTAGGTCACGGTACATCTTGGTTGCACCCGGATGTATCGAATACTTTGAACTATGAGCCTCTGTCAGAATAGTGTTGATCAAATCATCGACGCAGGGTACACATACCCTTCCCTTAATCCTCAAAACACCTTCCTCATTGATTGTCGCTTCTTTAGCCTCTCTTTGCAACACTTTATCTCGGATCCGGATCAATTTTTCATCATTAAACTGTTTTCCCTTAATCTTGTCAAGAAAAGAAGATCTTGCCTCCACACAAGCCAACAATCCTCCCTTCTCATTTACTTCTAACCTCATAAGGTCGTTAGGCAGAGTCTGAACCTCTCTAGCCAATGGACGTCTAGAAACTTGCCAGTGAGCTAGACTTCCCATGCTTCCCGCCTTTCTACTTAAAGCGTCTGCCACAACATTAGCCTTCCCCGGATGATACAAAATAGTGATGTTGTAGTCCTTCAGTAGTTCCATCCATCTCCTCTGCCTCAAATTCATATCTTTCTGAGTAAAGACATACTGTAGGCTACGATGATCCGTATAGACCTCACACTTAACCCCATATAAATAGTGTCTCCATTGCTTTAATGCAAACACTACCGCAGCCAATTCCAAATCATGAGTTGGATAGTTACGTTCATGCACTTTTTATTGTCTTGAAGCATAAGCAATTACATTCTTCTCTTGCATTAGTATTGCACCCAACCCCAAATAGGATGCATCACAATAGACAATGAAATTCTTTCCTTCCACTGGCAAGGTAAGAATTGGTGTCGTAGTCAACAGAGTCTTGAGCTTCTAAAAGCTTTCCTCACACTCATCCGACCATACAAATGGAACATTTTACGTAGTCAAGTTCGTCAGTTGGGAGGCAATAGAAGAGAATCCCTTGACAAATCGGCGGATACTTGTTCTTTATGGTTACCTTGTTCAGCTGCCGGTAGTCTATGCACATTCGAAAACTCCCATCCTTCTTCTTTACAAACCAAAACCGGAGCACCCCAAGGAGATGCACTTGGTCTAATGAAGCCTTTGCTCAACAACTCTTGAAGTTTGGCTTTTAACTCTCTTAACTCCGCGGGAGCCATTCTATAAAGGGGTATAGAAATGGGGCGAGTACCCGGTTCAAGATCAATACAGAAGTCAATATCCCTATCTGGTGGCATACCAGGAAGATCTGCAGGGAACATATCCAGAAACTCACGGACCACCAAAACCGACTCAATCGAAGGTACTTGGGTAGTGTCATCCTTGAGATGTGCCAAGAAAGCTAAACACCCTTTACTAACCATTTTCTTAGCACGAAGAAAGGAGATGATACGCACCGGATTGGAAGTGTAGTCACCCTCCCACACTAATGGATCTGTCCCAGGCTTGGCTAACGTCACAGTTTTGGCATTACAATCCAAGATTGCAAAATTTGGAGAAAGCCAAGTAATACCTAGAATAACATCAAAATCAACCATTTCTTGAAAGTATTTTGCCGTAGCCTCAACCTGTAAGGCTGAAATCTGCAGTTCTGACCTCAACCCCTTCACAAAACGGCGAATCCGCTCTTGTGGACTGAAACAAAGTTGGGTGGCATACCTTGATAATGCAAGAAATTTAGCCTCATATGCAGTAACCGACATCCTACCTTGCTCTAGGGTCAAGAACTCATCTCTTTTCCTATCCCTCAAAGTGGGGGTATATACTCCTCCATAAACAAACTAGAGAATGATGCCCAAGTCATAGGTGGTGCCTCTGTTGGTTGACACTCAACATGTGACCGCCACAACATTTTGGTGTTCCCTTGAAACTGATAAGTCACAAACTCAACACCAAACCGTTCTACTATACCCATCCTGTGTAGTAGCTCATGACAGTCAACCAGAAAATCATAGGCATCCTCAGATTCGGCACCCTTGAAGACTGGAGGTTTCAATTTCAAGAACTTACTGAAAAGTTCATGTTGATCATTTGTCATTATAGGCCCTGTAGTCAGACGAGGAAACATGCCTATTTCTAATGGAACATCCATGCGGGGAGACGCAGTAGACGCATGTTGTACCTCCAGAACCTGAGGTGCTGGTGCAGAAAACACTTGAGATGTTTGACCTTGATCAGATAACCCACTAAGATAAGCAAGAACCTGATTTATCATCTCTGGGGTAGGTTGAGGTGGTAGTTCCTCATTCTGCACTTGCTTAGTTTCCCCTTCCTCACCCTCTCTTACTACTTCTTCAATCAGTGGAGGAGTCACCGCCCTAGTATCAGATGGGCTAGGTGCTCGTCCTCTTCCTCTAGAGGACGTCCTCCCACGACCTCTACCACGGCCTCTTGCCGCTACTCTTCCTCGAGCTACAGCCCCAGTGGCTGGCTCAGACGCTTCTTGTCTTGCCGATGTTGGTGTTGGCGTAGTCGTTGCTCTAGTTCTAACCATCCGCAAAATAGAGTGAAGATGGACAGATACCAATTTGTATCACCTAGATACCAATTGGATCCAAGTAATAGCACGAAAGAAAGAAAGAATGAAATTTTCCTAAAGTATTATAGTCTCGTTTCAAAACACTTAGAAATTTTGATAATTGGGTACTGAAATCCACTCTCTGAACTTCGTAACGGAATGGCAGGACGGACCGTCACAGGTGTGACGGACCGTCACAGACTCTTCAGAGAATTGAGTCTCTGAACTCTGTGACGGAGCAGCAGGACGGACCGTCGCAGGCACGACGGCCCGTCACAGGCTGCGTAATCCCAGACTGGGTCGGATTTCTATATTTATTTTAAGGGGCGTTTTGGACTATTCCTTCTTTAATTATAAAGTTAGTGGGTTAATTCTAATAAGTCTAATCACTTGGGGGTTAAAAGAGGTAACCTTAAGTTAATTAGTGGGTTATTATTGCCATCTTTTATTCCTAATTATATGCTAATTAGGGTAAAAGAAAGAGGGTTTGAATAAGAAAAAGAAAATGAACAGAGAGAGAGAGGGAGAAACGATCGAGCAAGAGAGAGAGAAGAACGCAGCTTTGGGAACTTGCTTGCTTGATTTCTAATCTTCGGTGGAGGTAGGTTATGGTTTTTATACTATTCGTAGTAAACTTTCGATAGCGAATGATATGTGTTGGGTTGTATTGTAAGTCTTCTATATGCTTAATTGTGTGCTTGTGTGATGTGTTTATATAATTGTGATAAAATAAGCACGATGAAGCTATTGAATCCCAAATCTTGAAAATCTCTTGTTATTGATGATGCCTTGGTATAAAAGAAGGCTTGATGAATTAATAGAATGAGAATTAGGGGATCGGTTGTCACGAACCGACACGTAGAATTAGGGGATCGGGTGTCACGAACCGACACGTAGAATTAGGGGATCGGGTGTCACGAACTGACACGTAGAATTAGGGGATAGGGTGTCACGAACCGACACGTAGAATTAGGGGATCGAAGTGTCACGTTCCGACACATAGTAGTAGGGGATCGGAGTGTCACGTACCGACACAAGAGGAATAAAGATAATGAATCTTGAAAGATGTTAATATACTCAATCTAATAAACCTAATTCCCAAATGAGTATTGTAGTTGATTTATGATGTCGCTTGATATATATTGTTTTCTATTTGGAGTTGGCCGATGATACCTACTCAGTACTTGTGTTTGTACTGACCCCCTACTTTTATGTTTTCTTCTTTATTAATTGTGGAGTGCAGCAAACGTGCCGTCGTCTTCAACTAAACCATAATTCTAGCTAGTCTTCAATTACACCGGATTTTAGGGTGAGCTAATGCTTCTAGCTTGGACTGGGTCTTCCTCTTCATGTCTTGATGCCTTGAAGTTCCGGCATGGACTAGCTTTTACTTGTTTTAGATTTTTTGAATACTCTTAGTTTAGTAATTTGATCATAGATGTTCTTGTTGTGATGACTTCCAGATTTTGGGGATAATAATAGTTATTGATTTTATTAATGAGTTTAAGTCTTCCGCAATTCTTTCTGTTGATATTATATTGAAATGTTAAGGTTTAGATTGGTTGGTTCGCTCACATAGGAGGGTAAGTGTGGGTGCCAGTCGCTACCCGATTGGGGTCGTGACAAAGTAAATTGCGTACCTCTATCTGATATGATGGAGAGTGGAACCCCATGCAACCGAACAATTTCTGAGATATAGATTTTGGCTAACTTCTCTGCATTGTAAGTCACCTTGACCGGAATGAAATGAGCAGACTTAGTTAACCTATCAACAGTCACCCAAATAGAGTCATACTTACCCATTGTCTTTGGAAGACCAACCACGAAATCCAATGCAATACTTTTCCACTTCCATTCAGGAATGGGCATTCTCTGAAGTGTTCCTCCAGGCCTCTTGTGTTCATACTTTACTTGCTGACAGTATGGATATTTTGCAATAAAATCAACAATAGCTATCACTCAAGCATCGATATGGCCCCATTTGAGGCACTATATGGGAGAAGATGTAGGTCTCCCATTGGGTGGTTTGATGCATTTGAGGTTAGACCTTGGGGTACTGACCTTCTGAGAGAATCGTTAGATAAAGTGAAATCTATTAGAGAAAAGTTATTAGCGGCTCAAAGTAGACAGAAAGAGTATGCAGATCGAAAGGTTAGAGACTTGGAGTTCATGGAGGGTGAACACGTCTTGTTGAAGGTTTCACCCATGAAAGGGGTGATGCATTTTGGTAAAAGGGGTAAATTAAGCCCAAGCTCTATTGGTCCCTTTGAGGTTCTGAAGCGCATAGGAGAGGTGTCTTATGATTTAGCCTTGCCTCCAGGGCTGTCTGGAGTACATCCGGTGTTTCATGTGTCTATGTTGAAAAGATACCATGGGATGGAAACTACATTATCCGTTGGGATTCAGTTCTGCTTGATGAAAATTTGTCTTATGAGGAGGAGCCTGTTGCCATTTTAGATAGAGAAGTTCGCAAGCTGAGGTAAAGGGAGATTGCATCCATCAAATTTCAATAGAAGAATCGACCAGTCGAAGAAGCCACTTGGGAGAAAGAGGCTGATATGCAAGAAAGATATCCACACCTGTTTACAGATTCAGGTACTTCTTGTCGCCCTTGTTTTTCTTCTTATGATCGTTTGAGGACGAACGATGGGTAAATTCATATCTATTGTAACGACCTGTTTAGTCGTTTTGAGCAGCAGACTTTGATTTTGGAAAAACTGGCAGAAACAACGGACCCCACGACAGACTGTCATGGGCACGACGGACCGTCGAGGGGGTCTCGTTTCAAAACACTTAGAAATTTTGATAATTGGGTACTGAAATCGACTCTCTGAACTTCGTAACGGAATAGAAGGATGGACCGTCACAGACTCTTCAGAGAATTGAGTCATTGAACTCTGTGACGGAGCAGCAGGACGGACCAACGCAGGCACGACGACCCGTCACAGGCTGCATAATCCCAGACTGGGTCGGATTTCTGTAATTATTTTAAGGGGCGTTTTGGACTATTCCTGCTTTAATTATAAAGTTAGTGGGTTAATTCTAATAAGTCTAATCACTTGGGGGTTAAAAGAGGTAACCTTAAGTTAATTAGTGGGTTATTATTGCCATCTTTTATTCTTAATTATATGCTAATTAGGGTAAAAGAAAGAGGTTTTGAATAAGAAAAAGAAAAAGAACAGAGAGAGAGAGGGAGAAACGATCGAGAGAGAGAGAGAGAAGAACGCAACTTTGGGAACTTGCTTGCTTGATTTCTAATCTTCGGTGGAGGTAGGTTATGGTTTTTATACTATTCGTAGTAAACTCTCGATAGCGAATGATATGTGTTGGGTTTTATTGTAAGTCTTCTATATGCTTAATTGTGTGCTTGTGTGATGTGTTTATGTAATTGTGATAAAATAAGCATGATGAAGCTATTGAATCCCAAATCTTGAAAATCTCTTGTTATTGATGATGCCTTGGTATAAAAGAAGGCTTGATGAATTAATAGAATGAGAATTAGGGGATCGGGTGTCACGAACCGACACGTAGAATTAGGGGATCGGGTGTCACGAACCGACACGTACAATTAGGGGATCGGGTGTCACGAACCGACACGTAGAATTAGGGGATCAGAGTGTCACGTTCCGACACATAGTAGTAGAGGATCGGAGTGTCACGTACTGACACAAGAGGAATAAAGATAATGAATCTTGAAAGATGTTAATATACTCAATCTAATGAACCTAATTCCCAAATGAGTATTGTAGTTTATTTATGATGTCGCTTGATATATATTGTTTTCGATTTTGAGTTGGCCGATGATACCTATTTAGTACTTGTGTTTGTACTGACCCCCTACTTTTATGTTTTCTTCTTTGTTATTTGTGGAGTGCAGCAAACGTGCCGTCGTCTTCAACTCAACCGTAATTCTAGCCAGTCTTCAATTACACCGGATTTCAGGGTGAGCTAATGCTTCTAGCTTGGACTGGGTCTTCCTCTGCATGTCTTGATGCCTTGAAGTTCCGGCATGGACTAGCTTTTACATGTTTTAGCTTTTTAGAATACTATTAGTTTAGTTATTTGATCATAGATGTTCTTGTGGTGATGACTTCCAGATTTTGGGGATAATAATAGTTATTGATTTTATTAATGAGTTTAAGTCTTCCACATTTCTTTATGTTGATATTATATTGAAAAGTTAAGGTTTAGATTGGTTTGTTTGCTCACATAGGAGGGTAAGTGTGAGTACCAGTCGCGACTCGATTGGGGTCGTGACATATTGTGGAAATTCTTCTAAACCAACAGATGTACCCTTTTCCCTTTTAACCCTACTTGTGTTGCAGTTAAAGAGTTAGTGCTTGTTTTATATTTATGACTTACTGTGTTTGTTTCATCAACAAATCTTACCCAGTATCTGCTATATCAAAATCCTCTTATTTCCCCTTCCCTTTCCATAAAACTGCAGAACATGAGTTTTCTTTTGATGATTTAAGGAAAAACAACATGCAGAACAGGTGTTATTGATCCATAGAAAATACCAAAGAAATGCTCCATGTGGAGGTGATATAGTTAATTAATTTGTTGCCCTGAGAAGTTGTATTGTACACTTTAGACATGTTCTTTTATCTAATTTGTATACTATTGCTGGGAGATGGGATGACACTGCTCATGTTAGTTCTAAGCAGAAGGAAACCAAAAAGTACGAGAGAAGACTGTTGAGAAACATACGTTTGAAGAGATATTAGAAAAGCTCACATGCCATTCTAGTTACTATCAGTATGTTTGTTAACTGCCACTCCAAATGAGAAATATTTACTGCAATTTGGACTAGTATTTACTATTCAGTATAAATGGCTAATGAGTCGATAGAGTTATTATATTATATAACACACCCTTTACAAGCAAAATACAAAATGAGCTTAAGTAACAAATAAAATAATACTATTAGCTTAAATTAGTATAAGAACATGAAGTGGTTAATGTAAGAAAGATAGAATTAGTTTAAGAATGAATAGCATGATTGAGATGAAAAATACAGAGAGATGACAAGCTAGAAAGTTATCTTTTTAATTAATTGTGTATTATGTCTGAAAGAAATAAGATTATTGATTTATATATACATTTATTTCACGTTCCATTTTAGAGAGACTTGGATGAATGGCGTCAGACACATCCTACTTTAGAGGTTGTTTCCTCATCATCTAGTGGTATTACATCTATATGGATAAATGTGGCAGGAGGTGTGAAGAAAGGTAGAGTTTACGGAATGGGATCACAACCTTCCTCATTTCATCCATCATCATTGTTGTTTGGTGCTTCTACTTCTCAATCTTCGGAAGAAGTGGAAGCAATGCGAAGACAAAGTTTAGAGCTTACGGAACGACTTCAATAATCTGAAGCTAACTTTGCTAAAGTGCAAAAATTCATGAAGAAAAAGTGGTTGAATTTGATGAAAGTGAAGGGACCGACTCTGATGAAGAGTAGATTATTTTATAGTTGTTTAGATATTTTCTATGAGTTTTAGGCATGTTTTGAACATTTTACTCCCTTTTTTTGCATAACAACTTAACTTATTAGACATGATTTTGGTGATGTTTGGGATTTTAGACTCAATTGAATTGAATAGAATCCAATATGATTGTTTTGGAATGTATTCGATGTTTGATATTATTTTTGAGTTTTTGTGGATGGATGATAGTATTAATTTAGCAGGTGGTCTACCAAAAAATATATATATTAATTAATTACTTAATTGTTTAACTATTACGCCTATTGTAGTTGACATTATTTTTATTATTATATTATTATATTATTACTTACCAACTATACTAGTCTGGATTATTTATTAGTTAAATTATTATTTTAATTATTACCGACCACAGTAGACGGCATTGTTTATTTATTAAATTATTATTGTAATTTTTACCGTCTACAGTAGTCAGCATTATTTATTTATTAAATTATAGTTTTAATTATTTTCGACTACACTAGTCGGCATATTTTAATGATTAAATTAATATTTTAATAGTTTCCGACTACAATAGTAGGCCATTTAGGTACTTAATGGTCAGTTGTTGTTTTATATTTTTTGACTACCATAGTCGAAAAACGCCTACTACAATAGTCAGTTACGAATTTCCGACGCTCAAGATATCGACTACTATAAAGTAGTCGGAAGATCATCAGCAAATCCCATTTTCCAACTACATTCCGACTAATTTTGTAATCGAAAATTAACGAATTTCTAGTAGCGAGAAGTACTTAGTGTGGATGGTACTATGGGATGCTATCCATACATGGCACACGTTTGACTTGAAACTACCTAGACATGACCCCTATGATATGCATGTTTAGCTTTGGTAGTGGATATAGTTGCTTTACATGGCATGATTGACTGTTAATATGAAGTAGGTCTACTAGAGACTCCTAAACTAAAATAAAAGAGAATAGGATGACTTCAAGACATGTTTTGTGTGTGAGGTTGAATGGGATGCTTCACATGCATTGCACAAGTGTGCTTGGTGGTGGCCTAGGGTTATAGTGCTCATATGTTATTATGAACTTAAGTTATTAATTATTAAAGTGGATTATGATCAATAATGACCAAAGAGATGTACTTAGCTTCTGTAGTGGTATGGAATGCTAACTTAGATTTGCACAAGTATAATAGGAGGTGGCTTGTGAAGTAGTTCATTTGAGTAAGAAGGAGAATGAGTTAAGTATGAACTCTTATATGCTTTATGATGTTTTATTATGCTTATGATATCTGTGGTATGCTTATGCTTTTATCTCTTATGATTAGGACTATTTCTGACTAACCCTTTGAGATATCTTATGTTTGGTATGATAGTTTCCACATTTGGTACATTTTGTAATAACACATATTTTGTGTACATTCTAATTCAATGTAGGGTCTTCAGGAGATTAAGTTGCTTTCAATGGTAGAGTTTCCAAGTCTTTCAAGAAGTGAATATTGGTGAATCCTCATGGCATCCGAGGACACCACCACTATGATGTCTTTTATGTTCTTTTCTATGTTTAGACTTTTATGGACTATGATCCAAGTAATGATGTCATAGATGGTTTTGAGACATATTTTATATATTTTATGAAATTATTTCGCGTTATGTTTTGAAAGAAAAGATTTAATTGCTCACTAATTTTCATATGTGTAATGAATGATGTCTAAGGGCTTGTACAAGACATCTGAGAGGTCAAGTACGCCATGTTCCGACTTGAAGGATGCCCTAATTTCTAGGGTGTATGACAAACTTAATATCAAAGCCAGGTTATGAAATGGTACTAAGATG
Organism: Solanum lycopersicum; assembly: GCF_036512215.1. NCBI lineage: Eukaryota > Viridiplantae > Streptophyta > Magnoliopsida > Solanales > Solanaceae > Solanum > Solanum lycopersicum. Next base: position 42,075,030 of record NC_090808.1, read on the forward strand.
TATCAGAACCATGTCTAGTAGAGTCTTATTCATCGGTGTGAATCGTGAAACATCTATGAGTAGGAGGCTATGGGATGCTTAGGAAAAGTTTCAGTACTTCTTCATTCTTCAAATCGTGCCAGGTAGTTTGACTTGAGTAAGCCCATCTTCTAATGTTTGCCTATTATTTTTTCCAGGTTATGGCTAACACTATAGCTAATGCTACAAGCGAAGGAGATGGCATTGAGAATAAACAGCTTCCTAATGCTCCTCAAGTGGAGAATGTGACTCTAGAGGAATTTAGGATTTTTATGAATTTGTTGGCCCAAGCCTTGACGGCCCAAGCAAATAGGGATTGGTGGCTAACCCTATAGGGGGAACGCGTTCTTATAGAATTAGGGAGTTCTTGAGGATGAACCTTCCGAATTTAGTGGCTCCAACGTGGAGGAAAATCCAAATGGGTGCATAGATGAGGTTTATAAGACTCTTGCTATTAAGGGATTGACTTCTAAGGAGAAAGTGGAGCTGCACCACTTATCAATTGAAAGATGCAGCTCAAGTTTGGCATGAACAATGGAAGGATTTTAGGCCGGTAAGGGCGGGTCCCATAGAGTGGGAGACTTTTAAGTTGGCTTTCCTTGATACATTCTTTCCTAGGGAATTGAGGAAGGCTAAGTTGGGGAAAGTCATAAACCTCAAGCAAGGAAAGTTAAGTGTTAAGGAGTATGCATTGAAGTTAACCCAATTGTCTAAATAGGCCCCAAGTGTGGTAGCAAACCCTAGATACTTGATGAATAGATTCATGACGGGGGTGTCCAAACTAGTGGAAGAAGAGTTTCACATAGCAATGCTTGTAAATGATATAAATATCTCCCGAATAATAGTATTTGCTCAACAATTAGAGAAATCCAAGCTTAAGATGGATAAAAAGAGAATTACAATTGAAAGTGAAAAGTTTGATGGACATGGTCGTTCTAAGAATTGAGAAAGGTCTTCCGGACATGGGTACTCTAGTACTTTTATGTATGAGAAGAATAATGAGTATTCCCGACCTACTTGCCCTTGGTTTGGTAAAAACATGAGGGTAGGTTCTTGGCTGGAACATATGGTTGTTATGGGTGTGGTTAGAGTGGTCATATGATGAAACATTGCCCTAATCCAAAGTCCAATGTGAGAAAAGGCAAGAAAGTTGCTACTAATCAAATAGAAGACGGTCCTCCAAAGAGGAATAGGTTCTATGCTCTCCAATCTAAGGTGATCAAGAATGATCTCTTTATGTCCCTCTCCGTTACGTGTTTTCTTTATTGATTTACGAAAATTTCCAGAATTTCCATGATTATGATTTTCTTTGCTTATTTTGCTGCTCTTAATGATGATGAATTAATATTATAAAGACATGTGTAGCTTTTTTCCAAGTGGGGGATAAGGAGTCATTTTCATAAGGTTTTTATATGATTATGTGTAGCTATGCTTAACTTGGAATTTAATTCTTTCCTTGATTTGGATATGTGCATTTAGGTATAATGCATGTACGATGGGCTTCTAGTCCAAAATTTGTCCTTTAAGATGTGTATAAGAAAGTGTCATTCGAGGACGAATGTTTCCCAAGTGGGGGATATTGTAAGGACCACAAAATGAACAGGTGAATCTAGATCCTAACATGAGTGTCATGAATTAATAGGGTCTTAAGATGACTAATTTTGATGTTTCGGGTCAGTATATGGAGTTTGGAAGAGTTTAAAGGTCAAACGTCCAAGACGTCCAAAAGCTAGTCTAAGCTGATCTAGTGTGTTGTTTGCTTAGTACTGAAGTTTTGGGGTATTATATGAGGATAAAATTGAGTATCTAGGGTTCCTACATATATATTGACATATATAGGGTCAAAATGTTAGTGTAGGACTCCCCGGGGACTAAGCTAAGGGTCCCCAAAGAGGACCCAAATGTAGGGCAAGAAAGCTGCAAAGCAGCCTAGGTTGGTCTTGACTTTTAAAGATGGAATTGAACCTATGTGGTCATGTATGCCTAGACATACGTTGTAATGAGTAAATTGAATGAATTATGTAACTGAACATAGATCATGATGAATTAAGGGTTATAGTTGTTATGGGCTTGTCATTGATGATAGGGATTTAGGGGTGAAGTCAATATGAAGGGATTGGTTTTCTTTCTCTGCTACACTTAGACTTTAGCATGATAGGTGAAGAAAGTTCTCTCACATAAATGGATGCTAGGCTGACCTAATGACCTAAAACGAATCAAGACATAATGAACTAGAATAGCTTGAAGTTGTATTGAATAGTGTTTTCTTGTTTAGTTGACTTGCTAAGATAAGACCAAGGTTTGTTAGCTTGAGATGGTAGGTCTCATGATAGCTTGAAGTGATGAATCTCATGATAGCTTGGGATGGAGAAAGTAAGCTCTCTCATGTTTAGCTTGTTCATATGTTGCTAGGATGTTTGATCACGATAGCTTAGGAATGGTGGTTCTCATTAGCTTGAACTAGAATGACTAGAATGCCTTCATGATAGCATGACTTGGTTAGGCCTAACCCATTTCATGATAGCTTTAAGGGAAAGGATTATACTCTCCTAATGTTAGCTTGACTTGCATGCTAGGTGCATTTCATCATAACTTGTCTTGCATACAAGGTGCATTACATGAATTAACTTGGAATTAGTTTCTCATGATTGCTTAGGGTAAGGATTCATGCTACCCTATGATTAGCTTGCATCTGCATGATTGGTTGCATGATTTTTAGGATGGGTGTTTCCTTCCTTACTTAGCATGGATTAGGTTAGTCTAGAGAAATACTTAGTATGGATGGTAGTATGGGATGCTACCCATATATGGAACAAGTATGACTTTAAGCTACCTTTGACATGACCCCTATGATATGTATGTTTATCTTGGGTAGTGGCTATGCTTTCTTCCCATGACATGATTGACTTAAGATGATAGTTCCTTGTCAATACGAAGTAGGTCTACTAGAGACTCCTAAACTAAAATGAAAGAGAATAAGGTTACTGCACGACATGCTTAGTGTGTGAGGTAGAATGGGATATTTCACATGCATTTCACAGGTGTGCTTTGTAGTGGACTAGGGGAATAGTGCTCATATGTTAATATGAACTTAAGGTCTTAATTATGAAAGTGTATTATGATAAAGAATGACCAACGAGATGTGTTTGACTTTGGTAATAGTACGGTGCGCTACCTTAGCCTTGAACAAGTATACTTGGAGGTGGCTTGTGAAGTATTTCATTTGAGTAAGAAGGACAATGAGTTGAGTATGAAATCTTCTATGCTTTATAATGTTTTATTATGCTTATGATATTAATATTATGCTTATGGTTTTATCTCTTATGATTATGTCTATTATTGACTAACCCTTTGAGATATATTATGCTTGGTATGATAGTTTCCATACTTGGTACATTTTGTAATAACGCATATTTTGTCTACATTCTAATCCAATGTAGGGTCTTGATGATATCTAGTTGCTCTAAATGGTAGAGTTTCAAAGGCTTTCAATAAGTTAAGATTGGTGGGTCCTCATAGCATCCGAATACACCACCACTATGATGTCTTTTATGTTCTTTTCAATGTTTAGACTTTTATAGGTTGTGACCCAAAACTATTGTACTCGTGATGTCAAAGATGGTTTTGAGACATATGTTAGAAGTTTTATGAAATTATTCTGCGTTATGTTTTGAAAGAAAACTTTTAATTTCGCACTATTTTTCATATATATGCAATGAATGATGTCTAAGGGCTTGCACAAGACCTCTGAGAGGTCATGTACGCCATGTTCCTACTTAAAGGACACCCCAACTTCTAGGGTATACTTTGGGTTGTGACATAGGTCTAAGCAGGCGACCCTAGACGACTTGTTCATTGTTTTTCACCATTCTTGAGGTAAAAGATAAGGTTTTAAAACCGGATCCATTTTTGGATCCATAGAATCTATTTTCTTGTGTGATCATCGATGGGGAAGGGTTTTGATCTAAGAATTATGATGTAAAATCCCTAATTTTGGTATTATGATCTTGGATTGATCTAGGGTTATTGGGTTTGTTATAATCCGAATAATTAGACCTTTGATTATTGATCCCTGAGTATATTAATTATTATAGACCTAGAACAATTAGAACGAATCCATAAAGGAATGATTCAAGTGTCTTAGGGAATTCAAGCTTGGATTTGAGGTAGGTGATGGTTGTGATTTCATGGTGGTGTGTTATATGTTTGTAATTGCTTCGTTATAATGCAAGTATGTATGTGAATGTTGAATTATTGATCATCCTAATTGTAAATGAGGATTATTGAATAATTGTATTGTCACGGCCCCAAAGTACACCCTAGAAGATAAGGTGTCCTTCAAGTCGGGACAATGTGTACTTGACCTCTCAGAGGTCTTGTACAATCCCTTTGACATCATTCATTGCATATATATATGAAAAGTAGTGCGGATTTAAAACTTTTCACACAAACGAATCATACTTCAAGATCCCTTTATAGAAATTTATAAGAAAATAGTAAGTCTGAAAGTCGTCATCTTAGACGTACGAATATCTTGTGTCACGGTCCATACAAAAACAAATAGAAATATATATGTCTATTATAATATCTTTAACAAAGAAAACAAAACATAGTTATGTCCTCTAATCAATTGAGGGAATACCCCATTATTAGCTTGAATCTACATGATTGGTTGAACGATTGTTAGGGTGGGTGTTTCCTTCATTAGTTAGCTTGGATTAGGTTAGTCTAGAGAAGTACTTAGTATGGATGGTAGTATGGATGCTACCCATATATGGAATAAGTATGACTTGAATCTAGTTGCTTTCCATGACATGATTGACTTAAGATGATAGTTCCTTGTCAATACGAAGTAGGTCTACTAGAGACTCCTAAACTAAAATGAAAGAGAATAAGGTTACTGCACGACATGCTTAGTGTGTGAGGTAGAATGGGATATTTCACATGCATTTCACAGGTGTGCTTTGTACTGGACTCGGGGAATAGTGCTCATATGTTAATATGAACTTAAGGTCTTAATTATGAAAGTGTATTATGATAAAGAATGACCAACGAGATGTGTTTGACTTTGGTAATGGTACGGTGCGCTACCTTAGCCTTGCACATGTATACTTGGAGGTGGCTTGTGAAGTATTTCATTTGAGTAAGAAGGACAATGAGTTGAGTATGAAATCTTCTATGCTTTATAATGTTTTATTATGCTTATGATATTAATATTATGCTTATGGTTTTATCTCTTATGATTATGTCTATTATTGACTAACCCTTTGAGATATATTATGCTTGGTATGATAGTTTCCATACTTGGTACATTTTGTAATAACGCATATTTTGTCTACATTCTAATCCAATGTAGGGTCTTGATGATATCTAGTTGCTCTAAATGGTAGAGTTTCCAAGGCTTTCAATAAGTTAAGATTGGTGGGTCCTCATAGCATCCGAATACACCACCACTATGATGTCTTTTATGTACTTTTCTATGTTTAGACTTTTATAGGTTGTGACCCAAAACTATTGTACTCGTGATGTCAAAGATGGTTTTGAGACATATGTTAGAAGTTTTATGAAATTATTCTGCGTTATGTTTTGAAAGAAAAGTTTTAATTTCGCACTATTTTTCATATATATGCAATGAATGATGTCTAAGGGCTTGCACAAGACCTCTGAGAGGTCATGTACGCCATGTTCCTACTTAAAGGACACCCCAACTTCTAGGGTGTACTTTGGGTTGTGACATAGGTCTAAGCAGGCGACCCTAGACGAGTTGTTCATTGTTTTTCACCATTCTTGAGGTAAAAGATAAGGTTTTAAAACCGGATCCATTTTTGGATCCATAGAATCTATTTTCTTGTGTGATCATCGATGGGGAAGGGTTTTGATCTAAGAATTATGATGTAAAATCCCTAATTTTGGTATTATGATCTTGGATTGATCTAGGGTTATTGGGTTTGTTATAATCCGAATAATTAGACCTTTGATTATTGATCCCTGAGTATATTAATTATTATAGACCTAGAACAATTAGAACGAATCCATAAAGGAATGATTCAAGTGTCTTAGGGAATTCAAGCTTGGATTTGAGGTAGGTGATGGTTGTGATTTCATGGTGGTGTGTTATATGTTAGTAATTGCTTCGTTATAATGCAAGTATGTATGTGAATGTTGAATTATTGATCACCCTAATTGTAAATGAGGATTATTGAATAATTGTATTGTCACGGCCCCAAAGTACACCCTAGAAGATAAGGTGTCCTTCAAGTCGGGACAAGGTGTACTTGACCTCTCAGAGGTCTTGTACAATCCCATTGACATCATTCATTGCATACATATATGAAAAGTAGTGCGAATTTAAAACTTTTCACACAAACGAATCATACTTCAAGATCCCTTTATAGAAATTTATAAGAAAATAGTAAGTCTGAAAGTCGTCATCTTAGACGTACGAATATCTTGTGTCATGGTCCATACAAAAACAAATAGAAATATATATGTCTATTATAATATCTTTAACAAAGAAAACAAAACATAGTTATGTCCTCTAATCAATTGAGGGCATACCCCATTATTAGCTTGAATCTACATGATTGGTTGAACGATTGTTAGGGTGGGTGTTTCCTTCATTAGTTAGCTTGGATTAGGTTAGTCTAGAGAAGTACTTAGTATGGATGGTAGTATGGATGCTACCCATATATGGAATAAGTATGACTTGAATCTAGTTGCTTTCCATGACATGATTGACTTAAGATGATAGTTCCTTGTCAATACGAAGTAGGTCTAGTAGAGACTCCTAAACAAAAATGAAAGAGAATAAGGTTATTTCACTACATGCTTAGTGTGTGAGGTACAATGGGATGTTTCACATGTATTTCACAAGTGTTCTTGGTGGTGGACTAGGGGAATAGTGCTCATATGTTATGATGAACTTAAGGTCTTAATTATGAAAATGGATTATGATCAAGAATGACCAATGAGATTTGTTTGGATTTGGTAATAGTACGGTATGCTACCTTAGCCTTGCACAAGTATACTTGGAGGTGGCTTGTGAAGTAGTTCTTTTGAGTAAGAAGGACAATGAGTTGAGTATGAACTATTTTATGCTTTATAATGTTTTATTATGCTTATGATATTAATATTATGCTTATACTTTTATCTCTTATGATTATGTCTATTATTGACTAACCCTTTGAGATATCTTCTGTTTGGTATGATAGTTTCATACTTGGTACATTTTGTAATAACGCATATTTTGTCTACATTCTAATCTAATGTAGGGTCTTGACGATATCTAGTTGCTCTAAATGGTAGAGTTTCCAAGGCTTTCAATAAGTTAAGACTGGTGGGTCCTCATAGCATCCGAATACACCACCACTATGATGTCTTTTATGTTCTTTTCTATGTCTAGAATTTTAATAGGTTGTGACCCAAGACTATTGTACTCGTGATGTCATAGATGGTTTTGAGACATATGTTAGAAGTTTTGTGAAATTATTCTGCGTTATGTTTTGAAAGAAAAGTTTAATTTCGCACTATTTTTCATATATATGCAATGAATGATGTCTAAGGGCTTGCACAAGACCTCTGAGAGGTCATGTACGCCATGTTCCTACTTAAAGGACGCCCTAACTTCTAGGGTGTACTTTGGGTTGTGACATAGGTCTAAGCAGGCGACCCTAGACGAGTTGTTCATAGTTTTTCACCATTATTGAGGTAAAAGATAAGGTTTTAAAACCGGATCCATTTTTTGATCCATAGAATATATTTTCTTGTGTGATCATCGATGGGGAAGGGTTTTGATCTAAGAATTATGATGTAAAATCCCTAATTTTGGTATTATGATCTTGGATTGATCTAGGGTTATTGGGTTTGTTATAATCCAAATAATTAGACCTTTGATTATTGATCCTTAAGTATATTAATTATTATAGACCTAGAACAATTAGAACGAATCCATAAAGGAATGATTCAAGTGTCTTAGGGAATTCAAGCTTGGATTTGAGGTAGGTGATGGTTGTGATTTCATGGTGGTGTGTTATATGTTTGTAATTGCTTCGTTATAATGCAAGTATGTATGTGAATGTTGAATTATGGATCACCCTAATTGTAAATGAGGATTATTGAATAATTGTATTGTCAAGGCCCCAAAGTACACCCTAGAAGATAAGGTGTCCTTCAAGTCGGGACAAGGCGTACTTGACCTCTCAGAGGTCTTGTACAATCCCTTAGAAATCATTCATTGCATACATATATGAAAAGTAGTGTGGATTTAAAACTTTTCACACAAACGAATTATACTTCAAAATCCCTTTATAGAAAATTATAAGAAAAAGAGTAAGTCTGAAAGTCGTCATCTTAGACGTACGAATATCTTGTGTCACGGTCCATACAAAAACAAATAGAAATATATATGTCTATTATAATATCTTTAACAAAGAAAACAAAACATAGTTATGTCCTCTAATCAATTGAGGACATACCCCATTATTAGCTTGAATCTACTTGATTGGTTGAACGATTGTTAGGGTGGGTGTTTCCTTCATTAGTTAGCTTGGATTAGGTTAGTCTAGAGAAGTACTTAGTATGGATGGTAGTATGGATGCTACCCATATATGGAATAAGTATGACTTGAATCTAGTTGCTTTCCATGACATGATTGACTTAAGATGATAGTTCCTTGTCAATACGAAGTAGGTCTACTAGAGACTCCTAAACTAAAATGAAAGAGAATAAGTTTATTTCACTACATGCTTAGGGTGTGAGGTACAATGGGATGTTTCACATATATTTCACAAGTGTTCTTGGTGGTGGACTAGGGGAATAGTGCTCATATGTTATGATGAACTTAAGGTCTTAATTATGAAAATGGATTATGATCAAGAATGACCAATGAGATTTGTTTGGATTTGGTAATAGTACGGTATGCTACCTTAGCCTTGCACAAGTATACTTGGAGGTGGCTTGTGAAGTAGTTCTTTTGAGTAAGAAGGACAATGAGTTGAGTATGAACTCTTTTATTCTTTATAATGTTTTATTATGCTTATGATATTAATATTATGCTTATGCTTATGCTTTTATCTCTTATGATTATGTCTATTATTGACTAACCCATTGAAATATCTTCTGTTTGGTATGATAGTTTCATACTTGGTACATTTTGTAATAACGCATATTTTGTCTACATTCTAATCTAATGTAGGGTCTTGACGATATCTAGTTGCTTTTAATGGTAGAGTTTCCAAGGCTTTCAATAAGTTAAGATTGGTGGGTCCTCATAGCATCCAAAGACACCACCACTATGATGTCTTTTATGTTCTTTTCTATGTTTAGACTTTTATAGGTTGTGACCCAAGACTATTGTACTCGTGATGTCATAGATGGTTTTGAGACATATGTCAGAATTTTTATGAAATGATTCCAAGAGGTCAAGTACGTCGTGTTCCTACTTGAAGGGCACCCTAACTTCTAGGTGTACTTTGGGTTGTGACATAGGTCTAAGGAGGCGACCCTAGACTAGTTGTTTGACAGTTTTTCACCATTCTTGAGGTTAAAGTTAATGTTTTAAAACCGGATCCATTTTTTGATCCATAGAATCTACTTGCTTGGGTTATCATTGATGGGGAAGGTTTTGATCTAAGAATTATGATGTAAAATCCCTAATTTGGGTATAAGAATCTTCGGCAGATCTAGGGTTATTGGGTTAGTTATAATTCGAATAATTAGACCTTTGGTTATTGATCCTTGAGTATATTAATTATTATAGACCTAGAACAATTGGAACGAATCCAGAAAGTAAAGATTTAAGTGTCTTAGGGAATTCAAGCTTGGATTTGAGGTAGGTGATGGTTTTGATTTCATGGTGGTGTGATATATGTTTGTAATTTCTTCGTTATAATACATGTATATATGTGAATGTTGCATTATTGATCATCTAATCATAAATGAGGATAATTGAATGATTGTATTGTCACGATCCTGAAGTACACCCTAGAAGATAAGACGTCCTTCAAATTGGGACATGGCATACTTGACCTCTCAAAGGTCTTCTACACTCCCTTTGACATCATTCATTGCATACATATATGAAAAGTAGTGCAGAATTTAAAACTTTTCACACAAACGAATCATACTTCAAAATCCCTTTTATAGTAAATCATAGGAAAGAGTAAGTCTCAAAGTTGTCATCTTAGACATACGAATATCTTGTGTCACGGTCCATACAACAACAAATAGAAATACATATATCTATTATAATGTCTTTAACAAAGAAAATAAAACATAATTATGTCCTCGAATCAATTGAGGACATACCCTAACTTTCCTTGAATGAATGCTAACATCAAAGCTTCACTTCAATGACTCCTCTCAATTGTCACCTACACCTTTCTAGATTAAAAAAAATATGGAATTAGTACATTAGAATGCACTAACTATGGTTACATGCAATAAAATCATGCTAATTGGATATTTGTATAAAACATGCTCTTTTGGAGAAACTTGATAACACAAGTATAACAAATCACATTGAACTCCAACTTCACATATAACCCACATTCCATACTATAGCATAAACATCACTTCAAAATACATAACCATAAGACTCTCCTACCAAAGGTTATCCTAAGACTCACTTGCGTGAGATATGAAGCACGCCCATACAACCCCTTCACACACACATAAGTGATCCTTAAGACTACCTAAAGAAAGATTATTCCCATTTCATCAATTAACTTCCTACCTAGAATTACTTTAAGACTCACTGAAATAAGACATGAAGATACCTCTCATACACCCTCTTCTAGCCTACTTAAGCAATCCTTAAAGCTACTCTAACTAAGTACAATTTTGTTAACATCCATTTAACTTAAGTCACTATGTTCATTAAGCCATTCAACAATTAAGGATTTCACAAAATGGTCTTAGAGAAGACCTAGGGAACCTACATATTAACATCTTCAAATCCTACTCGTGTAATGTCTAGATAGCGTCTCATTCTACTACCTTAACATTGTAGAACTTATCAAATACTATAATCTATCCCACATGATGAGAATAGGCAATAACCGATATAGACCATACTAGCTAGGCATGGAATCCGATGTCTAGCCTACTTCGATGGAGGGTGTTCTACTTGCCAAGGGTAGAACTAGGACACATTCCATGTAGGGACATGGTTAAGGAATATCAAGGGTTTTTTTGTACTGTAATTTCATCTTAAATAGTGTCACTCCTCAAGTATATTCACTTGGTGCTAGCCTTAGTTCTCATAGAGTAATTCAATCACAAGGGCATATAAAGAGGTACCATATAGAAGTCATAACCAAATCATAATACACCTTACCAAGGATGAGTCCACTAGGGAGGCCATACAATGGTTACTCGAATAGCTCAATTACTTTCTTAAGGATGGTTTCATGCCGTTCCAGCCAACCTACTTCTAATTCCATCATTCACACAAGAAGTATACTATTACGACTTTCGACTACAAGGATATCACAACCTCCTTTCTAGAAGGTTCCAAGTTAATGACCTTTTTAACCAAGTTCAGTGTCATATTTCAATCAAACATATACATACATGACAAAGGTGCATTAGCCTACTAATTCAAGAGTCACACTCACATTCTTCATTTATCAAGTAGAGGGACATAGGTCTACCAAGATAAGACACGCTTCATCATTATCGTATCACATGTACAATCACATTCAATTAGCACATACGGATAACCAAGTATGCTATAAGGCACCCTATTCACTCCTATTGAAACATAAATATAAACAATCATAAGATTCATATAGTCAATTTGGAAGAATCATACTTCAACATCAAGAAACACAAATTAAGACATCTCCATATTCTACTATAGACACATATCATCCACTATAAGAACTCATGCTTTCACTTCACATAAACACATAAGTCATTTAGACTTTCACAATGATCACATATACAAGTCATTACATGATAACATCATAATTCATAAAGTAATGTTGACCAGGCCACATTCTTCACAATTATAACACATAGCACTGCACCATAAGTGGACCATATCATTCAACACAATTCAATTCCTATACTACACAATATAAGGAGAGGTTAGGTCAAGATACCACTATTCCATCAACCACACATTCAATCATTAGCAAATTCAACCAATTCAATTTATAAAGGCTCTTACCAATAGCCATATACACCAATCCAAACCAATAATCAAATCATACAATGACCTAACATAATTCAATATGAAATTCATCTAATTACGACAACCTATACACAATTCTAACATAATTCATACATATATCAATAGCCCAATACAATCTATATATGAATTCAATACAATATAGATATGATCAAATCACTCATAATATAGTCAAAATTAGGATTTCATGATTTTCATGGGTTCGTAAGAAAATTGATCAAAATCATTCAATTAACATCAATTATATTAGAAATAATTAATTAAAATCATTTTATGCAAGAACCCATGGCTAGAATTCAAAATTGAAGATATCATGTTTTTGAACATCTTTGAAAGCTACTGAAATTGACTCCCTAAATGGAAGAGAATTAAAGGATGAAACATAATACCGTGATTGTGAAGAAAATCCTACAAAATTAATGGAGAAAAACATGGAAAATCAGTCTTCTTCCATGGAGCTTCAAAGCTTCATTAATGGAGGTTTTGGAGAGGAGGAATGGAGACATTTTGTTTTGGACTTGAGGGTTTTGATTTGAATGGTTAATTGGGGTTTAAAAAGGGTCAATAACTGTTAATAACTAGTCCCCAAAATACAAAAAAGACCCCTCCACTTATAGGACCTTTTAACAATGTAAAACTTAAAATATTTTTTTTGAATTTTTGTGGGGAAACAAGTTCACGACACAAAGCTGTTTCCACATGATTTTTTAAAATAAATTTCGAGACAGTAGAGTCTGTGTTGTATCAGCGACATGGACCAAAATTATGGTCCTAGTTGAACCATGTCTGTGACACGGACTGTTTCCTCTATGTGCATTTTGCTGCTGCCTACTGCCCAAGGTTGGGTGCTGCTCAAGGACCCCTAAGGCGGTCCTTGGGGAGTTGTACCTGAAAGTTTCAAGCGTAAACACGCTCCTCCAAATGTTAGGAACCTCTTTTATCAATTTGAACTCCAAACAACACATAAAACACGCCAAGGCACACCAGAACACAAAATCACGTTCAAAGGCTAACTTTCTAACGTCTTGGACGTTTTTGGACGTTTGACCTACAAACACTTCCAAACTTTACATACTACCTCTCAACACTATTTTAGACAATTTTAGGACTTTATAACCTCATGACATATTTGTTAGGCTTTAGCTTCACCTATTTCGTTCTAGAGGTGTTACATGTATGTCATGAATTACATCTTGCTGTATGATTGATGATGTACTTGTGATTGTGATTGTTGTGTGTGAATGGGGATCGGTTTGACACATTTCTACAAGCTACATTGGATCGTATTTCCACATTCTGACATAAATATTTTATCGAGTTGTCACATTCCGGTACAACTATGGGATCAGTTGCCACGTTCCGTATAAAAATAGGATCGGATTGCCACGTTTCAGTAAGCTAACAATTTTGTTGTGGGTTCAATGAGAGAACCATTGAATTGTGTTGTGTATCTACTTATGATGATTACATTCATACCTAATGATGATGGATTTGGAAGGACTAATTGTAGCTCTAAAATAATTTAATTGTATATTATTGAGAATTGTGAACTTGTTCGTTGATGTGAATGATGATGATATTGGATATGTTTGGTATGTCCTTGTTTTATAATGTTGTGTTTACTTTTATATGTTTCACTAAGTGGTATAGCTGTGTCATCCTATAAGTGTATTGTGGTTGTGTATTGATACTACACTTGTTCTTATTTTTGTTGAGTATATGGCATCTTCCGGCGGCTATTGACAACCTCGTTTAAAAAATCAGTGATCGTTCGAATTCAAGGGTGAGCTAGCTCTTCCGAGCTGCCTTGAATTCTCTTTATTTAAGTCCATTCTTTTCGGACTCAAACTATTGGTTAAGTTGTTGTTAGTTTTCGGGGTTGTATCCCTTATTCTTATATTTGTCTTTAGTAGAGTGTTGATACATTGACTTTCAGGTTCTTGGTATTTAATTCTTCATTTTTTTAATTAATTAAACTTATTTCCGTAACTTTGTTACCTTATTTTCGATTTAGTTGCTTAGTTTGGGTTTTAGTAGTTGTTCTCCCACAAGCTGGTTATTGTTGGTGTCTATCACGATGGTTTGGGTAGTGACAATAAGATCTCAATTATTTAATTTTCTTGGTTGAAAGTTAAATTTAAAATTTTTTTAAAGTCAAACAATCAATAAGAATTTTCTAATATTTTACAATGTAGTTTTTCATCATATTGATATGCAAAAAATCATAATTTATAATACTTTTCGTAGTCTTTTTTAATATCTAAATTCTTAGTTTTTAATATAAATCATTTGAATTAATTTATCTTAAAAATTAGTCAAATTAACTTTTGAAAAGTGTAATAAGATAAGTAAAAAGAAACGGAGAAAGTATCATTTTATTTATATAATTATTAAACTAGTATATGTACTTGCACAATGCACGGTCATTTTATTTCAAAATTAAATCATTAAAAAGGTTACTCATTTAAAGTTAAGGAAAAAAAATTATATGTTTTACACAAAGTGTTCTTAGTGCAACCAAAACTTTTGCAATTCCTCGTTGTCAAATTTCTTAATAACATTTTTTTTTATTATTTCATTATGTTATTTTAGTTTCTAAATAAATCCACATTACAATATTTTTATATTATCTATATTACTCTTTTTCTAAATATTTTTAATCATATATTTCAATTATTGTTTATTTCCTTCGGTAAGATTTTACATATTATCGAAAAAGATTATACTAACGGTATTATATTGAGATTTCGTATCCAAAATATAAGAAGATATATTCTTCTTCTTTTTCTTTTCATTGTTTTTGTTCATTAAAATATACAGATTCTTTTAAGAATTGTTTTTTATATTGTATGTGATAAGTTGCAATAAATATTTTTCATTTATTTTCAATATAGAATTTGAAATTATAGTTAAATAAATTTAGTTAATTTTAATTTTTTTATTCTGTTGCTAGAAATTTTGTCATTATACAATATTCTTAACTTTATCATTATCATCCTCTCTTTTTCAATTCTTTTTCTTCAATGATAATTTTACGAATTTTTGTATTTCATTTGTTACTCAAATAATATCATTACTAAATTGTGATTTTGAATCTATTCTCTTAGATATAATAATTTGAGTTTTACCTTTAAACTAAAACACCCACATGAAAATTTTGTATTTTATTTTTATATTAAAATTTGCTTGAGAGCTTCTCATGACTTAAATATATTTTCTTGCCATTATATATAGTATTATATATAATAAGTATGATCTATTTTCGATATTTCTAAATTATTTCTTATATCAAATTTGATTATTTATCGGTTCACATTGAAATGTTTATTTACTACTTTTTAATTATTTTTATTCATATCTAGCGTTTATTCCGTTAACATTTTATCATGTGTGGTTTAAAATAATATATTTGTTCACTTATGCCCTTCTATTACTCATCTTTTAATATAGATAACTTTTAAATTTCTTGCTTTCACAACTCTATTTATTTCTTATTGTACTTTTATTTAATTAATCAAAATCATTTCATTATTTAAATTGACCAAATGTAGCTTTAATCATTATATGAAATATAACACTATCCAAGTTAGAATGAGGATGTATAAAATTATCTTTCATTACAAAAATTTAATAATTTTTAACATGGCTTTTTGAATCTTGTTTGATTGAAGTTGTTGTGACTCATAAATTAAATATTTTTCAACATCTTTATTAAATCTTTTATTTGTTGCTTAAATATTGTCCATCGCTATTAGAGTAAAAGATAAGTATGTAAAAATAAAAATTAATAGCTATAATTACTTACCTAAGACGATATCTCCATTTGCTTGAACATAAATTACAGACGAGCATTTCAATTGCTTCCAAGTCTTCTACGTGATGATGGAATCTGCACTACACAAGCAAGGAATATTAGTGAAAGAAACAGGGAATACATACATGTTTGAATTTTTTTTCTTTTGCTTTTATTAAAAAATTTTAAAAAGCTATAAAATTTTGAATTTTGTTATAAAAACATACATAAGATATTTAGCATTATTCCTTATGATTATATATCATGTTACATATTTATAACAAAGAAATATGTTTATAATTTATCGATACTGTTTCGTTATATATTGATTTTACAATCAATATTAATTCAAATAAAATATTATTTTTATTTAAAAATATAAAAACAAACCCAAATAAAATGGATTGAGAAAAAAAAAAGAAAACAAAAACCGCAATAAATACTTTAAAAAGTGGTCAGTGTTGTCAATGTTACACTCTTCGCTTGGCAATAAGTAAAATGGAAGTTTATATTTGAAGATTAGGTTGAACAAAAGCTTCATTGTAATGGCCTAAAATGCAGAAGTTGACATGATCACCCCGCTCCCAAAAAATCACAAGGATTCGGATTTCTGTTTGAATGTGATTTTTTATACACATTTTTAAATTCCTATTTTGATGAATTGGCTTCAAAAGGTGTGGATAATGTAGTTAAAGTACTTCTAGTATACATACTCGTGCGTTGGACGAATATTTAAAATGAATATTTTTAATTTAAAAATGAGAATTATAAATTATAATTGAGTGCGTATATAATATTTATTATTATTTTCTTTAAAAATTATATAAAAATGCGTAAAATCAATTATTTTAAAAATTTTAGAATGCTTTCACCATGTTATGTTTAGTTGAATATATTTGATAATTTCGAATTATCTCTATGTACCATTTTTAAAGAAAAAAAAATTTAATATTGAGATTCATACGGATAGTTACAAATGACTTGTGCCTAAAAAAGAGTGTGGTTAGATTAATAAATAGTTGCATATCAGCGTATGCCTAAAAATAAATGCAATAAGAATATTTTTTTAATTAATTAAGCATAAAAGATTTAAAAGATCTATAAATTTAATTGTTAATTAAGGATGAGATGAAATCGAAGGATAGGCTACTACGTGCATGAGAAAATAGGCAAAATTAGGCTATTAGAACAATGTTTAAAAATATTAAATATTTAAATATTATTTCTATATAGCTATATCAACTCATAATTCTAAGATTATTTTAGCTTGACCAAACATCAAATATTTTAAATATTTTTTGTGTTTATCCATTATTATTTTTATATAGTTGGAATTAAAAAAAACTTTTTTTTAAATAATTAATTAGTTCTAACATTCCACATGAAATGTCTAATATGATTAAATTACATGTTGACATACTTAACTAATGTTTTATTCAAAATCAACATATTAAATAACATATTGATATATTTAACAATTTACTATTCTTAATTTAGGTAAATTATGATTGAAAATGAAGGAATATTGATTGTATTGAAGTGTTAACCTAATAAGGGAATACATGGGAGATATATATAGGAGATATCGGAAGGAGTACTAATCCTAAAAGGACTAGGATTAAAGAGTACTAATCCTAATAGGACTTGTATTAGTACACAGTAAATACTAATATTATGTAATACTATTTATTTAATACTATTTGTTATTATCCCTCCTCAAGTTGAGCTGAGCGGAAGCAAACGGAAGCTTGGAACTGAGGTAATCGTGCTGTCGGCTCGGGAGAGGCTTGGTGAGAATATCAGTCAGTTGTTCTTCAGTGGGTACATACTGCACAGTCATGGTGCCGACCTGAACTTCATCGCGAACAAAGAGACAATCGGTATCAATATGCTTCATTTTGGTGTGTAGGACAGAATTCTTGGCCACACAGATTGTTGATTTGTTGTCACAATAGAGAGCAGGAACAGTGTGAGTGGCGCGGAGTTCGCGAAGAATATATGTGACCCACATGGTCTCAGCAGCAAGAAGAGCAAAGGCGCGGTATTCAGCTTCAGTCGAGGACCGAGAGACCTTGGGTTATTTTTTTGTACATCACGAGATCAGGTTCAGCCCCAAAAAAAATGAGAAACCCCGATGTATATTTTCTGTCATTTTTATCATTCGCCCAATCTGAATTTGAGAAACCCCGAAGCTCCAAGTCCCCGGGTCGAATGAGTAAACCACGACCAAGAGTGCCAAAAATGTACCTGAGAATGCGTTTTAGACAATGGTAATCATGTTCACTTGGTTGATGCATGCGCTGAGCAACTCGGTTGACAGCAAACTAGATATCAGGACGGTTAATGGCCAGATACTGTAGAGCCCCAATGAGGCTGCGGAAGTGGGTGATATCGGCAAAGGGGGTGTCGGCTCCATTCGTAGACGAAGAGACTGCCATTGGTGTTGGTTGACCGGTGCATTTTTCTAGTCCAGCTTTCTGCAACAGATCTCGAGCATATTTTGACTGATGAAGAAACAAGCCGCTGCCAGTCCGAGAAACCTCCATTCCCAGGAAATAATGTAACGGGCCAAGGTCCTTCATTTTGAAGGTAGTATGCATAGCTCGAGTGACATCCTGAATGAGAGCTGCAGTAGAGCCAGTAATAATGATATCATCTACATAGACAAGAATAATGACTGTACCGTGTGCTGAATGTCGTGTAAACAGACTCGTGTCGTGTACGCAACACGTGAAGCCGATGCCCTGGAGGAACGTTTTCAGACGTGTGTACCAAGCACGGGGGGCTAGCCCATACAGAGACTTCTGGAGTTTGCAAACATGTTGAGGGAAGCGGGGATCAACATAGCCCGGTGGTTGCGTCATGTAGATAGTTTCATCAAGCATGCCATGAAGAAAAGCATTGGAAACATCAAACTGATTGATGAGCCAATTGTTGCGCACGACGAGTGACAGTACCAGGCAAATGGTTTCCTGCCGATTAACAGGACTGAATGTCTCGGAGTAATCAAGCCCATTCTCCTGATTGTAGCCTTTAGCAATCAAACGAGCCTTGTACCTGGAAATACTGTCATCTGCATTGTGTTTAATTTTGTACACCCATTTACAGCCCACTGGGTGCCGCCCATGGGGCTTAGGTACAAGAACCCAAGTTTTCTGATCAGTCAAAGCCTTAAACTCGTCATCCATAGCATGACGCCAATAAGAATTTTTTGAGGCAACAGAGTAGGTTGTTGGTTCACTATTGGGAAGGGGTGTATTTGGTAGTATGGTAGCCTGAAAGGTTTTGGGCTTAAAGATACCGCCTTTGCCACGGGTTAACATGGGATGAGTAGTGGGGGTGGCACGGGTGGTGGTGATTCGGGGGTGGCCGGGAAGGACCCAAAATGGATCGGCTGGAGATGTTGTGGGTATGGGGTGGTTCGGGTTGGTTGTGAGTGTGGGTGGTGGTTGCGGGTGTATTGTGGGTGACAGTCGAAGGGGTGATGAAGGGTGGTTGGGTAGTGGGTGGAGGTGTGGGGGAAGGTGGTGAGGGACCCTGTGAGTATGTTGGAAAAAGAGGAAGGACGCCAATGAATGATGTATTTGTGGAGGAGGAAATAGACTCGTAGGAAAACTCATTTTCGATAAATTTGACATGACGAGATACGTAGACTTTATGAGTTTGTGGGTCAAGACAGCGATAACCGTTGGAGGTAGAATAATAGCCCAAAAAAATACAAGGACGGGATCGGAGTTGTAATTTGTGAGTAATATGAAGGCGTAGCCAAGACACTCAAAGACGTGGAGGTTGGTATAATTGGGAAGTTCTTGGTAAAGGAGTTGATAGGGTGATTTCTTGGAGAGGGTGTGACTGGGCATTCTGTTAATGAGGTAGTTGGCGGTGGCTAGAGCTTCTACCCAAAAGGAGACAGGGAGATGAGATTGATGTAGACGAGTAACCACCGTTTCAATGAGATGGTGATGCTTACGCTCAGCCACCCCATTCTGTTCAGGAGTGTATGGACAGGAGGTTTAATGTATAATTCCCAAGGATTGCAGAAACTGGCCAAAGATGTTATTTACATATTCCTTTTCATTGTCACTTCGAAAAAGTTTAACATGAGAATTGAATTGTGTTTTGACCATTTTTTCAAAGGTGACAAAGGTGGTGTATGCCTGTGATTTGTTTTAGTGGGTACAACCAAGTGTATTTTGTAAAATCATCCACAAAACAAATATAATAGCGAAAACCAGTAAATGAAGGAACATCAGTAGGACCCCATAGGTCAGAATGAATAAGTTGAAAAGGTGCAGTTGTACGCTTCTCAGATAAAGTAAAAGGTAATTTATGAGATTTAGCAATTGAACAGGAGTCACAATTGTTTACATGAATGGAAGAAAAACCTAATTGAGACATTAAAGAATTTATTATTTGAGTAGACAGGTGACCCAGACAACTGTGCCACAATAGACTGTGGCCACCAGCCGAAAGAGCCACCGGAGCCACAGGAACACTTTCTGAAACTGGGTGGACAGACGAACTTGTGCCAGGAAGAACGTACAGACCATGCTCACAGGGCCCCTGAAAAATCACCCTCTTGGTAGTATTGTCTAGGATGTGAAAATTATTAGAGGTGAACAAGAGTGAGCAATTATTGTCTTTTGTGAATTAGTGAACTGAAAGAAGATTGGTTTTAATAGAAGGGACGTGGGTAAGGTTGCCTAGGTGAAAGATAGCGGTGGGGGTTTTAATCGTACCCGTGCCAGTGTGAGAAATATTAAAGGACTCACCGTTGCCAACAGTAATACCATTGGAGCCATGATATGGATTTGGAGCGTTAAGCTTGGATAGATCAGAAGTAACGTGCATGTTGGCCCCAGTATCTAACAGCCATTCAGAGGAAGGGCCGGCTTGAGATGCATAATTGGCACGGTTATCACTATTTCGGCTCTGCTCATACCGAAACCAGCAACGAGCAGCGGTGTGTCCTGTTTTCTGACAGATTTGACAAGTTGGACGATCCCGCTCGTAAGTGCCCTGCCCGCCGCTGGAAGATGACTGCAAGCCGCTGCCGAAGGAGTGCAGGCTGTTGTTGCTGCCGTGCTGCTGACCGTCGTACGGCGGACGACTGCCCTGCCGACCGCCGCACCCGCGGCCTCTGCTGTTTCTACCGTAGCCGCCGCGGCTCCCCTGCCGGCCCCCACTACGCCCCCCGCGATAGTTCTGGCTTGCGGTGAGGGCGCTGGCCGGCTCCATAACAGCGGCTTCTCGGAGAAGAAGTTTGCTCTCCAGATCCACGTTTATTTCTTCACTTTTTAGCAACGAGGAGAGAGTAGCCAGGTCAACGGGCGTTGGACTGATGCGAACCGCCTGTTTAATGGAGGAGTAAGCTGATGGGAGCCCCCGAACGACGCACATGACAAGATCTTTTTCGGAAATGATTTCGTTAACGGTGTCGAGGGCTGTGATGATGGGGGAGACCTCGTCTAAATACTCCGCCATAGTTTTCGTGCCTTTGGTAATTGTGTGGAGACGATCACGCAATTGAAAAATATGAGAGTGGGAAATTGATGCATAGCGTGTTGTGAGGACCGTCCACAGAGCTGAAACAGTTGTGGAGGATCGGACATGTTTCTGAACCGTGGGAGAGATGACTGCAATCAAACATGATCGGATCTGGCCATCCACGGCTTTCCTGGCGGCATGGGCCAGATTGGTTTTTTCTGATTTGTCCGTGGCGGTGATGACTGCCGCCGGCAGTTCTGTGCTTCCATCGATGTATTTGAAAAGGTAATTGGCCTCAAGGGCTGTAAGAACGGTGATTTTCCATGTAGGGTAATTTATGTCTGATAATTTTTCGGGAATCAGGGCACGAAGATGCCTGAGAAGGAGTTTAACGCCAGAAGGAAGTGAATCAAGAGGATCCACCTCGGTTTTCATGGCTGCCGCCGCCCAAGAGAAGAGAGGGAACGATCGGTGCCTTAAAGATAGAAAAAAAAACCTAGAGAAAAGAAGATCTAGGTTTTCTGTCTCTTGATACCATGAAGAAATATTGATTGTATTGAAGTGTTAACCTAATAAGGGAATACATGGGAGATATATATAGGAGATATAGGAAGGAGTACTAATCCAAATAGGACTACGATTAAGGAGTACTAATCCTAATAGGACTTGTATTAGTACACAGTAAATACTAATATTATGTAATACTATTTATTTAATACTATTTGTTATTAGAAAATTATTCAGATTATTTAATTATTTATTAGATATTACTCTCTCCATCCATTTTTAATTGTCATGGTCTCTTTTTTAGAGTCAAACTATAAAAATTTTGACTAACATTTTAAGATGTAATTTTATCATCATATTGATATGGAAAAAATTGCAATTTATAGTACTTTTATATAGTTTTTAATATCTAAATATTTTGTTTAAAATATTGAATTATCGTAATCTAATTTTTTTAATACGTAAATATTTTGTTTAAAATATTGAATTATTATAATCTAATTTAACTTTAACATTAGTCAAATCGATTTTCGAAAAGGACAACATAACAAATAAAAATGGACGGAAGGGGTATACAATTTTGATTTGAATTGAATTTGAAAAGATAAGAATGTGAATTGGTGTTATGTTGATTTGAACTCTATCCGATTAAACACATTATGTGTAACTACTGTTATCGTGAATTCAAATATTTCAAATTTCAAATTAAACATTGTATCATATATTTTAAATTGTAATTTTCAAGTTAAATTAATGTTGTTATATAATATAGTGAATATTCTTAAATTTGCTAAATGACTTATAGTTGTAATATTGTTTAGGATAAAATTTAACACTTCCTATTTAAAGATAAATATTGCTAAACCTAATTCAAAACATTAATATATATTCCTCATAAAATTATATTGAAATTCGTGTATCCTTTTAACAATTTGTTGAGAAATGGAAAGATAATTAGAGGTTTTAAAAGTGTTTATTCAAATTGTGTAGGTTAATAATTATAAATTAGTAGGGTTTTAAGAAAATGTAAGCAATGGAGTTGAAAGAATGAATTTTGTTTATTGAATTATATGTATTATATGATTAGGTGTATTAAAGGGATAAAATTAATTATTTATCTTTTGAATTTTAAATTTAAATTCATTATTAAAAATTTTCAAAAGCTACTGTCTGGATATTGATTTGGATAACTTTCATTTTCAAAAATAAAGTCAAACAGGTAAACCTAATATGGAGTTACATTATTTTTATTTTATTTAATTTTTTGCATTGTTCTTTTCATCTTTGGTAACCGTTTTTAAATAAAATTTTTAGTGTTAATAATATTTAATGTTTTTAGATTTTAAATTAATTTTATTAATTCATATATTTAACATATTTTTTTTAAAACTGTAGATTATTTATTTAGAAAAACTACAAACGTTGAATATATATATATATATATATATATATATATATATATATTTATATATATATATATATATATATAGATAGATAGATAGATAGATAGATAGATAGATAGATAGATCATTAATTACAAAATAAATTTTTAATAGCCGTAACTTTAACATTATCCAAATCTATGTTACGTAATATTTTTTATATTTTATTTTTTTCGTCAATAATGGAGCATGAGGCTCCTTGATTTAATTCAATAAGTCTCTTAAAATTAGGTTAAGAGTCAAAACAATGATTTATATGACAAAACATATATAAAAAACACATTAATTTAATTTGAAGTTTTGTTCTATGTATTATATTAAGATAATACACACCATTTTGATGTCAATCAATTATTTATTTAGGGTAAACTAAATTTGATCCTCATACTTATAATTTAGAGCAAAGGACGACCTTATTTGTATATTATTCTGTCACGGTCCAAAAATAGGTGTGATGGCACTCGTCTTATCCCACCAAGATAAGTCAGCCTAAAATCAAATATCTAACAAAGTGTGAAAATAATGACAATTCAGCAGCAATTTCTATTATGAAACCAAGTCATATTAATTCAATTCCCAAAACCAGGTTGTCACCTGCACAAACCTCTAATATAAATATTAGAATTGAAATAAAATAGAAGTCGAAAATGAAGTTGTCTTTCAAGTAAAAACAAAATCATAAACTTGAGTAGGAAAGTTCGCTGAGATGACAAGCAGCTACCTCACAACCCTCCACAAGATGCCTCGGAAACGAAAAGAATGACAGGGTATCACGAAGATCAAGGCTCGTAACCTACAAAAATTTGTAGAATTAAGGGGTGAGTACCAAACCACGCGGTACCCAACAAGCAAACCTCTAAACACAAGTTAAGTGAACAAAATACGGGTACTCCTTACACCCTATCTAAACCTCCACGCTACAGCCTAACAATTTACAGTTTACCAAACACACAACTCAATAACCACACTCTATCCGTTTACACATCCTCAATAACAGCTCAATATTCAACAATCAAAAGCTTCACAGAGAAACAATCACAAGATCAACAAAACACGTGTTCAAGTTCATCAGTAATAAAATGTGCAATGCCATGAGATGCAATGTCAAATATAGTGATGCATGTCTTTCTTAACGATACACACCGTTGTCTCTCGGTCCGGGACCCATGGGGGACATATCTGTCTATGCATCTATCGCGGCGCATGACACGACCCTCGATAATAGTAACCTTCGCGGCGCGCGATACGTCCCTCAAAATAAAATATCCATCGTGGCGCGCAATACGACCCTCGAAATGGTACATCCTCTTACCACAACCATGTCTCAGATACAATGCAAATGACATGCTCAAATGAAAATGAGGAGATAACCATTTTCATAAAAAAGCGCAATTTACTACGAGGAATACAACCCCAACAAATAAGCAACAAGTCTCCAAGTCATTCTCAACACTACACAAGGTAATACACAAATTTCATAAGCTTAACAAGGGTTTAGAAATCAACTTGCCTTAGTCAATCGAATAATTACTCTTGGACTTGAGCGTTCTCTTTCCGTTGAGCTTCCGAACCAATGGAATCTATTCAAGTATATATTTACAATAAGGTTTCGGAATTAACAACATTAACACTTTTATGTGTTTAATCTCGACCTAAAAATTCACCCCAAATTTATAATCCAGTTCGTAAATCATCATGCCAATTAACATTTTAACTATCATATTTTTCAAGTTTCAAGTTTAGGATTACATCCCAAATTTTTCCAACGTCATAATTTAAATGGTACTCACAAAATTTTATTCATCTAATATTTAAATTACATGCCAATATATCAAAACTTGAACCATAATGTGATAACTGAACAATTAACTAATATCAGATGTGCCTCAAAAATTTTTGCAGATCAACATATTTCTAATGTTCAACTATAAACATTAATTCAATAAATATTCACTCCGCAATCATGTTTAATGATTAGGCATTATTATCCAATTATTAGGTCATCACTGGACAATGATTAAACTATATAAATCAATCATATTCCTATCCAACATCAATACGCATGCCATTGCCAAATTCCTTGTTTCAAATCTCATTTTTCCATTCATATAATAATATAATATTGTTATGTGCATATGTATAACAATTGATGGAATCATCTGCAGAACAGTATTTAATGCTACGTAAGAAGAAAAAAATGAACACTTTAGTTTATACCTGAAGCTGTCGGCAACCCTTCTTCCGTTCCCAATTTCTTTTTTTTCCTTTTGTGAATTAATTAAGTACTATATGGGTAAATTTTTACCCACTTCTTTTGTTAAATATAGGCTAAAGGGTATACGGTCTTAAATAAATTATCACTTTAGCCCATAAAGTATCGATTAATTAACTTAAGTTAAACAAATATTCATGAATTCTAAAGAGGATCTTTGGGTCATTACATTATCCACGACTAAAAATCATGTTCGTCCTTGAACATAGAGTAAAAGTAATTACCTGAAGCTTCAAAAAGCTGAGGGTATCTCGCACGCATGTCAGACTCTGTCTCCCAAGTTGCCTCCCCCGCACATTGGTTCTTCCATTGCACTTTTACTGAAACAATCTCCTTGGTCCTAATCTTACGAACCTGCCTATCCAAAATAGCTATAGGCTCCTCCTCAAATGTCAAGTCTGGACCCAACTCCACGGAGTCAAGTGAAAGCACATGAGATTCATCCGGAATATACTTCCGAAGCATAGAGACATGGAAAACAGGATGAACTGCCGACAAACTAGGATGTAAGGCCAACTTATAGGCCACCTCTCCCACTCGGCTCAAAATCTCAAACGGTCCAATGAACCTAGGGCTAAGCTTACCTTTCTTTCCAAACCTCATCACACCCTTTATGGGTGATACTCGGAGACAAACATGATCACCCTCCATAAACACCAAGACTCTAACTCTCCTGTCCGCATAACTCTTCTGTCGACTCTGAGCTGTCAATAATCTACTGAATCATACGGACTTGCTCCATAGCATCTCTAAGCAAGTCTGTATCCAAAGAGTCCATCTTCACCGAATCAAACCAACCAATCGGAGACCTACATTGTCTTCCATACAACGCCTCAAATGGGGCCATCTGGATACTAGAGCAATAACTGTTATTATAGGCAAACTCTGCTAAGGGTAAATGTCGATCCCATCTATCTCCGAAATCGATTACACACGCTCGGAGCATATCTTCCAACACCTGAATTGTCCGCTCAGACTGACCATCAGTCTGAGGGTGAAATGTTGTGCTCATATCTAACTAAGTACCAGACCATGATGTAATGCCTTCCAGAAGTTAGAAGTAAATAGTAAACCTCGATCTGATATGATAGAAATAGGAATTCCATGTAGTCGAACAATCTGACTGATATATATCTCGGCTAACTTTTCTACCGTATACTTTACCCAAACCGGAATGAAGTGGGTAGACTTGGTCAGCCTATCAACAACAACCCAAATAGAGTCATAACCACCCACTGTGGTAGGCAAACCCACAACAAAGTCCATAGTAATCCTCTCCCACTTCCAAGTAGGAATAGGCATCCTTTGAGATACACCTCTGAGCCGCTGGTGCTCACACTTGACTTGCTTGCAAGTCAAACACCTCGAAACAAAGTTTGTAATATCTCTCTTCATCCCACACCACCAGTAATGCTTACTCAGATCATGATACATCTTCGCCGCTCCCGGATAGATTGAATACCGAGAACAATGGGCCTCCTCAAGGATAAATCTAATCAAATCGCCTGTCTTGGTCACACAAATCCTGCCTCCGATCCTCAAGACACCATCAGAATCAAGGACAACCTCCTTGGATTCCCTTCTCAATACTTTGTCTCGAATGATACATAACTTTTCATCATTAAACTGGTGTGCACGGATGTGCTCGACTAAAAAAGATCAAGCCTCAATAAAAGCAATCATCCCATCACTCTCCTCTGAGATCTGCAATCGGACAAGACATTTAGCTAACACTTGAACATGTCTAGCCAATGTTCTCTCCTCAATACTAAGAGATGCAAGACTCCCCATGCTATGAGTCTTCCTAATCAAAGCATCGGCCACAACATAGGCCTTCCCCGGATGATACAGAATGGTCACATCATAGTCCTTCAGCAACTCAAGCCATCTTTGCTGCCTCAAGTTCAAATATCTCTGACTAAAGATATACTGAAGACTCCGATGATCAGTGAAGATCTAACAATACACTCCATACAAATAATGACGCCATAACTTAAGTACAAATACCACAGCCGCCAACTCCAGATCATGAGTAGGGTAGTTCTTCTCATGGGACTTCAATTGCCTAGAAGCATAAGCAATCACTTTCCCCTTCTTCATCAACACACCACCCAATCCAACTCCTGAAGCATCACAATACACTGTAAAGTCTACACCCTCCTCAGGTAGAGTCATCACAGGAGCTGAAGTCAACAAAGTCTTGAGTTTTTGAAAGCTCTGCTCACACTCATCAGACCACTGAAAACACACATCATGTCGAGTCAATCTAGTTAATAGAGCTGCAATAGTAGAGAACTCTGAACAAATCGTCAATAATAGCCTTCTAATCCCACAAAACTCCGAATCATAGTAGGTGAAGTAGGTCGCGTCCAGCCTCTAACTGCCTCAATTTTGGCCGGATCTACTCTAATACCCTCCTTAGACACCACATGTCCTAAGAATGCCACAGAATTAAAATAGAACTCACACTTTGAGAACTTGGCATACAACTTTTCTTCTCTCAACCTCTGAAGTACAATTCTCAGGTGTCGGACATGGTCCTCCTCAGTCTTAGAGTAAACCAAGATGTCATCGATGAAAACAATCATAAAAGAATCAAGGTATGGTCGAAACACCCCATTCATCAACTCCATGAATGCTGCAGGGGCATTAGTCAATCCGAAGGACATCACTAGAAACTCATAATGCCCATACTGGGTCCAAAAAGCTGTCTTAGGGATATCTGATGCCCTAATCTTCAACTGATGATACCCAGACCTCAAATCAATCTTAGAGAACAATGATGCTCTCTGTAATTGATCAAATATGTATCAATACGCGGAACATCATACTTATTCTTCACTCTGCTTTGTTCAACTGTCTGTAATCAATACACATCCTTATAGTCCCATCCTTTTTCTTCACAAACAATACAGGGGCACCCCAAGGTGATACACTAGGGCAAATAAAACCCTTACTCAATAAATCCTGCAACTGATCCTTCAATTTTTTCAACTCTGCTGGGGCCATACGATATGGATGTATAGAAATAGGCTTAGTGCCAGGCTCCAAATCAATAGCAAACTCTATATCCCTATCGGGAGGAACACCTGGAAGATCAGAAGGAAATACATCGAGAAACTCCTGAACCACGGGAACGGAGTCCGTGGGAGGTGATTCAA
Source organism: Solanum lycopersicum (assembly GCF_036512215.1). Classification (NCBI taxonomy): domain Eukaryota; kingdom Viridiplantae; phylum Streptophyta; class Magnoliopsida; order Solanales; family Solanaceae; genus Solanum; species Solanum lycopersicum. Next base: position 42,103,903 of record NC_090808.1, read on the forward strand.
CACTAGTATCCCGAATAAATGCTAAGTATGACAAACACCCCCTCTCCACCATTCTCTGAGCGCGAATAAAAGAGATAACCTTCTAGGATAAGAACCACTAATACTCTTCCACTCAACCCTCGAAACACCAGGCATTGCTAAAGTCACAGTCTTAGCATTACAATCAAGGACATCGTGATAAGGAGAAAGCCAATCCATACCCAAGATAACATCAAAGTCTACCATCCCCAGAATGATTAAGTCTACCCAAGTGTCACACCCAGCCAATGAAACAAGACAGGATCGATACACTTGATCCACCACTAAGGGCTTGCCCACGGGTGTAGAAACATGAATAGGTACAGTAATGCTATCACATATCATATCAAATTTAGCAGCAAAATATGTAGACACATAAGAGAATGTAGAACCTGGATCAAACAACACAGACGCAGGTCGATGGAATACTGGGATGATACCTGTAATAACATCATCAGAGGTCTCCGCCTCAGGTCTCCTACGAAAGCATAGCAGTGGCCTCCTCGTCCACCTCCAACCAGGGTGGTACCTCTACCCCCACTCTGTTGAGCTGCAACACCACTAATAGAAACTCTATCACCCCTGTCTGACTGAAATCAGCCACGACCTCTACCTAGTGGTGATGGTGGTCTAGTCTGGAATGAAGAATTAAGTCGAGGCCTACCACAACCTCTTTGAGAAGTACACTGCCGCATTAGATGATCGGGATCTCCACAAGTAAAACAAAATATCTGACCTGAGAACTGCTGTGTGGACCCTGAAAACCCACTATAATTGCCTCGCCCTGTAGGTCGTTGTTGTGAACCGTACGAGCCTTGGCCCGGGCTATAAGAACCCTAGATGTCTGGCCACTCTCAAATGTCGGCATAGATGCATGAATAGGTCCCCGCTGCTGAAAAGAACCACTCACTCTCTGTGATTTCCTACCTCCAGATGAGGCACCATGAACTGACCTTATATGCGAGCCTTTTTAGGGTCCCCAAACTCCTCTCTCTCCATCAATTCCGCCTCTTTTGCGGCACTCACAATGGACTGGAAAGAATCCCCCTCCCTAGATGCCCGAAAAAAGCTGACCTTATAGAGAAAGTCAATCCCCTCACAAATCAGCGGATCCTCTCTGTCTCATTGAAAATGATGGCCAACGCATGCCTAGACAATTTGCAAAAACGCGCCTCATACTCTGTAATCGATAAACCATCCTGTCTCAGACTCTCAAACCTGAAGCGACTCTCCTCTCTCACGCTCCAAGGGATAAAACAATCTTGGAATGCACTAGCAAACTGCTCCCAAGTCATTGGAGGAGATCCAACTGGAAAACCCCCCAAATAAGTTCTCCATCAGTCTCTCGCTGGTCCACGAAGCTGGAGTGTAGCATATCTAACCCCATGTGACTCAGCTAATCCAACCACCTCTAGTAACTCTCGGCAGGTAGTTAGAAACTCATGAGCGTCCTCGCTTTTTCCACCATTAAATCTGAGGTGGGTCCATCTTTCGAAATCTCTCATACCTACGCTGCTCATCCTCTGTCAGAACAACAATAGATGCAAATTGACCCCCAACTGCTAGTGCAACATCATTCTGAACCGCGAAATCTACTAGTAGTTGCCCCACCTCATCCTGAACAACTGGAGCTTGTTGCTGATATTGGGTCTAAGCCCTCTCTATAGTACGAGAGTCATGTGGTGTGGTAGTCGCACCACAACCCTAAGAAAATCCCTCTAGCACACTTAACACCCTCAATAGTGTATCCTGACGCAAAGGTTTGACTACGGGATCTGGAGGAACCTGGTCCCTTCTGCCATCTATCTGAGGTTCTGTAGAGACCTCTCTAGCACGATCTCTCACTGGTGCTGCTCCACTTCCACGACCTCTAGCTATTGTCGTACTACTAGCACGGCCTCTAGCTCGAGATCTACCCCTACCTCTAGTTGGGGCCTCAAAAACTGCCTCGGGAAGTGTCTCCCCTCTACCACTAGTAACATTATTTCTAGTCCTCATCATCTGTCAAAAGAGTATACAACAACTCAGTACTAACGAAGGTAACTACGCACGAAGAGAAAGAGTGAACAGAAGGACGTTTCCTAGTAATGTTTATAGCATCTCAGAGATGAGTACAGACTTCTCCGTACTGATCATTGAGGCTCTATGTAGACTCGGCTTGTATACACTTAAGACTTATGAAACTGTGGCTCTGATACCATTTGTCATCACCCAAAAATGTGTGTGATGGCACTCGTCTTATCCCACAAAGACAAGTCAGCCTAAAACCAAATATCTCACAAAGTGCGGAAGTAATGACAATTCAACAACAATTTCTATTATGAATCCAAGTCATATTCATTCAATTCCAAAAACCAGGTTGTCACATGCACAAGCCTCTAATGTAAATATAAGAATTGAAATAAAATAGAAGTCTAAAATGAAGTTGTCTTTCAAGTAAAAACAAAATCATAAATTGGAGTCGGAAAGTTCGCTGAGATGACAAGTAGCTACCTCACAACCCTCCACAAGATGCCTCGGAAACGAAAAGAATGACAGGTATCATGAAGATGCAGGCTCGTAACCTACAAAAATTTGTAGAAGAAAGGGGTGAGTACCAAACCATGCGGTACCCAATAAGCAAGCCTCTAAACACAGGTTAAGTGAACACAATACAGGTACTCCTTACACCCTATCTAAATCTCCACGCTAAAGCCTAACAGTTTACAGTTTACCAAACACACAACTCAATAACCACACTCTATCAGATTACACATTCTCAATAACAGCTCAATATTCAACAGTCACAAGCTTCAATAAGAAATAATCACAAGATCAGCAAAACAGATGTTCAAGTTCATCAATAGTAAAATGTGCAATGCCATGAGATACAATGTCAAATATAGTGATGCATGTCTTTCTTAACGATACACACCCGCTATCTCTCAGTTCGGGACCCATGGGGGACATATCTGTACATACATCTGTCGCGCTGCACGACACGACCCTCGATAATAGTAACCTTCGCGGCGCGTGATACGTCCCTCAAAATATAATATCCATCGCGGCGCGCGATACGACCCTCGAGATGGTACATCCTCTTACCACAACCATGTCTCAGATACAATGCAAATGACATGCTCAAATGAAAATGAGGAGATAACCATTTTGATAACAAAGCACAATTTACTATGACCAACAAATAAGCAACAAGTCTCCAAGTCATTCTCAACACTACACAAGGTAATACACGAATTTCATACGCTTAACAAGGGTTTAGAAATCCACTTGCCTTAGTCAATAGAATAATTACTCTTGGACTTGAGCATTCCCTTTCTGTTGAGCTTCCGAACCAATGGAATCTATTCAAGTATATATTTACAATAAGGTTTCGGAATTAACAACATTAACACTTTCATGTGTTTAATCTCGACCTAAAAATTCACCCCAAATTTATAATCCAGTTTGTAAATCATCATGCCAATTAACATTTTAACTATCATATTTTTCAAGTTTCAAGTTTAGGATCCAAATATTCCAACGTCATAATTTAAATGGTACGCACAAAATTTTATTCATCTAATATTTAAATTACATACAAATATATCAAAACTCGAACCATAATGTGATAACTAAACAATTAACTAATATCATATGTGCCTCAAAATAATTTGCAGATTAACATATTTCTAATGTTCAACTATAAACATTAATTCAATAAATTATTCACTCAGCAATCATGTCCAATGATTAGCCATTATTATCCAATTATTAGTTCATCATTGGACAATGATTAGACTATATAAATCAATAATGTTCCTACCCAACATCAATACGTATGCCACAACCAAATTCCTTGTTTCAAAACTCATTTTTCCATTCATATAATAATATAATATTGTTATGTGCATATGTATAACAATTGATGGAATCATCTGCAGAAGAGCAAATAATGCTACGTAAGAAGAAAAAAAATGAACACTTTAGTTTATACTTGAAGCCGTCGGCAACCCTTCTTCCGTTCCCGATTTCTTTTTCTTTTTTTTCCTTTTGTGAATTAATTAAGTACTATATGGGTAAATTTTTTACCCACTTCTTTTGTTAAATATAGGCTAAAGGGTATAGGGTCTTAAATAAATTATCACTTTAGCCCATAAACTATCGATTAGTTAACTTAAGTTAAACAAATATTCAAAAATTCTAAAGAGGAGCTTTTGGGTCATTATATATTCAAAATAAAAAAGAGGATAGACTAAGAATGTAAGATCCCAACATCAAATATATTACTTATATCCGTAGTATGCATATTGTACCTATAAAAAAACATGTAAATTTACGCGGAGACCCATATCCTTATATTTGAGATTATTTCTATTTATCAATTGCACCATAAAGATGGTTACTGCAGATTTAAATTTATCACTACAGAAAGTGTTGACAAAATAAACTTTAAAGAAAAAGCAAATCAGCCATAATATAATCCAATAAAAAACTTCAAAAAACAATAGATGAAAGAATAATTTTAAAAATTATTTGCTACCTTCTTATCTTGAAGAATCAATTAAATAAAAAGTAAAATGTGTAAATACTTGCAATATCGTACGTTCCATCATTATATAACTTCAATTTTAAAAATCCTTTGCTTATCATTAAAAGAGTTTATGTTGAGTCAAGATATTTTGTCAGAAGGCATGTTGTTACGATCCAACACGTCGTGATAAGCACCCGCCTTAACCATTTGGTGGGAGAATCACTACTATCAATCAACTAAAGAAAATAATTTAAAAATAAGGTATTTAAGTTACTGCAACAAGTTAAATAACTAGGCTAAGTTCCATTACTAATTAAATAAGGATCAAATAACTAACTAACAATACGGAAAAATAAACCTAGAATCTGAAAGTCAATGTACCAAAACTATAATGATATCCAACTAAAAGAATCTCTAATGAAATAAATAGTAACCAAAACAATATCGAAGTCCGAAATGGTGAACATAAACTTCCTTGGCAGCCCGACGATGTATCTCACCCTTGAACTCGGAGTGATCATTCATCTACTATGCGAGGTCTGTCAACAATCGCGTGAAGATACCCTGTACTAAACAAAAATAAGATTAAGTTCATAATCAATACACAACTACAATGTACTTGAAGAATCACGCGGCTATCCCACTAGTGCAATATAAACATGTCAATCCATATATATATATATATATATATATATATATATATATATATATATCACATACTCAATATTATAAACAATACAAACAACAACACAATATACATGCTTTCACATAGTTGGTCCTCTCATGGAACCCAAAGTCAACCTATTAGCTTACCGGTAAGTGGCAATTTGATCCCATTTTCGGTCGGAACATGGCAACCCGATCTCTAATTACACACCACAATCACAATTACAAGCACATCATCAATGATCATACATAATTGTAACGACCGGGGAGTACCCTCTAGAAGTTACACGGCGTACTTGACCTCTCGGAGGTCTTGTACAAGCCTCTTAGATTTATTACATAACATCAATTAAAAATGGAGGGAATTAAAAAAATTTCTTAAAACCTAATGCAGAAATCATTTCATACAACAAAAGTCTTTGTAACATATATGTCAAAACCATCTATGACAGCATGTGTAATAATGTCTTGGGACGCAGCCCACAAAAGTCTAAAACATAGTAAATGACATAACAGGAATATAAGGATGGTGTCCTCGAATGCTATGAGGACTCACCAATCTTCACACCTTGATAGACTTGGAAAATCTAACCTTCAAAGCAACTCAATCTTCTCAACACCCTACATAGGATTAGAACGTAGGAAAAATATGTATTAGTACAAAATGTAACAAGTATGGAACTTACATACCAAACATAATATATCTCAAAGGGTTAGTCAATAATGGACATAATCATAAGAGATAATAGGATGAACATAAAATGAATACCATAAGCATAATAAATCATCATAAGGCATATGTAGTTCATACTTAAATCATTTTCCTTCTTACTCAAGTGAACACCTTCACAAGCCATCTCCAAGTATACTTGTGCAAGTCCAAGATAGTATCCCATACTACGATCTAAGTTAAGTCCATCTCTTTTGTCATTCTTGATCATAACCCACTATCATAATTAAGATCTAGGTTCTTCGTGACATAAGAGTACTATACCCCTAGATCACCTCAAGACACACATGTGTAATGCATGAAAGGCATCTCATTCTACCTCACACTCTAAGCATATCTTGAAATCATCCTATTCCCTTTCATCAACTAAGGTGTCACTAGTAGACGTATTTTATATTGACAAGAAACTATCATCTTGAGTCAATCATATCATGAAAAACAACTATAACTACTACCCAAAAGCTAAGCATACATCATATAGAGATCATATCATAGGTAACCTCAAGTCATACTTGTCCAAATATGAATGACATCCCATTCTACCATCCATACTAAGTACTTCTCTAGGCTATCCTAATTCAACCTAACTTATCTTTCATTCTTGTCTATTAAGCTTAACAAACTAACATAATAGATCTACTACCAAAGGAGAACCCAGGATTTGAAGATAGGGGGAACACCATTAAGAGTGGCTCAAGGGTAAGGCTAGGAGTGACTTAAGAGTAAGTCATTCCAAAAGACCTAAGAAAAGACTTTTATTTTTTGATGACAGTTTCATCGTGACTTCGAACAAGACAATCCAAATCCAAAAGGAACTTTGCCACTTTAGTAGAAGCCTCTAAACGAATTTGATGCTCACCTCTTATTTTCTGAGTCTGCTTGTTAAAAGCAACTTGAATGGATTGATATTGATTCTCAAAATCTAGAATCTTGTTGAAACACCTATTGTGGATGCTATTTACTTCACCAACATGTAAATTGAATCATTTCAAACTATGACTCCAGTTCTTAGAAGCATATTTCGTGAAAAAATCACCTGCATTTCCCTTTACATATATACTCCAACCATCTAGAATATGAACCCTTAAACGATGCCTTACAAAATCGATGCATTTTTCTTACGAATCTAGTTTGAGATATTCATTAATATACGGTTGACAAGACCCTTTTTGAATATAATTGTCTTCTCACTTCATCTCGTATTCTAGGGCTATAATTATCAATTGATATTCTTTCTTCAGGATCCGATTTAAGTGATTCCAAATCAAATTCATCTATAAATGCGAAGTATTGTCTCTAAAAATAGAACTTGGTTGAGATGAATTATGTTTTGTCAAAAATCTATCAATTTAAATTTACAAGAATCAACAACAAATATCACAAAAAATATTCTTATATAGAAGAACTTATTCTTCTTACCAATTTATAAGAGATACAAGAATCGACAACTGTAACGACCTGTTTAGTCGTTTTGAGCAACAAACTTCAATTCTGGAAAAACTGGCAGAAGCGACGGACCCCACGACGGACCGTCGTAGGGTCTCGTTTCAAAACACTTAGAAAATCTGAAATTGGGTACTAAAAATCGACTCTCTGAACCTTGTGACGGAATGGCAGGACGGACCGTCACAGGTGTGACGGACCGTCACAGACCCTTGGTGGAAATTTGGGTCTCTGAACTCTGCCACGACCTGCAGGACGGACCGTCGCAGGCACGACGGCCCGTCACAGGTTGCGCAAATCCCAGGCAGAATCGGATTTCCTTACACGTTTTAAGGGACGTTTTTGGACTATTCCTTCCTTAATTATAGATTTTGTGGGTTTATATTAATAACTCAAATTCTTGGGGGTTAAAAGAGGTAACCCTAAGTTAATTAGTGGGGTATTATTGCCATCTTTTATTCTTAATTATATACTAATTAGGGTAAAAGAAAGAGGGTTTGAATAAGAAAATAGAAAGAACAAGAAGGGAGAGAGAGAAACGATCGAGAAGAAGAGGAAAACACCAAGCTTTGAGGATTAACTTACTTGATTTCAATTCTTTGGTGGAGGTAGGTTATGGTTTTCATGCTTTCATAAGTAAACTCTTAATAGTGAATGATATGTATTGGTAGTATTGTAAACCCTACTATATGCTTAATGGTATGTTTGCATGAATGTGATTATGTGATTGTGATAAGATAAGCATGATGAAAATATTGAATCCCAAATCTTGAAAAGAAACTTTAATATACATTATTAATGATGATGCCTTGGTATAGAAGAAGGCTTGATGAATTAAAGTAATGGGATTGATGATGCCTTGGTATAGAGAAGGCTTGATGATTTACAGAATGATATTAGTGGATCGGAGTGTCACGTTCCGACACATAGTATTAGTGGATCGGAGTGTCACGTTCCGACACATAGAATTAGGGGATCGGATTGTCACGTACCGACACATGTAGGGGATCGGAGTGTCACGTTCTGACACATGTAGGGGATCGAAGTGTCACGTTCCGACACATAGAATTAGGGGATTGGAGTGTCACGTTCCGACACATAGAATTAGGGGATTGGAGTGTCACGTACCGACACATAGTAGTAGGGGATCGGAGTGTCACGTACCGACACAAGAGGAGGAAAGATAATGAATCTTGAAAGATGATAATATACTCAACTTAATATACTTAATTCCCAAACGAGTGTGGTGTTGAGGCTTGAGCCCTCATGGATGAACTTGATGGTACTTATTGATGATTATAGTACTTGTTATTGCTACATGTTGAGTTTTATAGTTGATTTATGATAATATTTGATATATACTGTTCCCTATTTTGAGTTGGCCGATGATATCTACTCAGTACCCGTGTTTTGTACTGACCCCTACTTTTATGTTTTTCTTCTTGTTATTTGTGGAGTGCAGCAAACGTGCCGTCATCTTCGACTCAATAGTAACTCAAGCCAGTCTTCGTCACACCGGATCTTCAGGGTGAGCTAACGCTTCTAGCTTGGACTGGATCTTCTCCTTCATGTCTTGATGCCTTGAACTTCCGGCATGGACTAGCTTCTTATGTATTTTTTTGCTTCTTGGAAACTCTTAGAATTAGTAGTTTAAAGTAGATGTTCTTGTGATGATGACTTCCAGGTTTTGGGAATAGTAGATGTTGAATAATAATAGTTATTGATTTTATTAATGAGTTTAAGTCTTCCGCATTACTTTCTGTTTATATTATATTGAAATGTTAAGGTTTAGATTGGTTGGTTCGCTCACATAGGAGGGTAAGTGTGGGCATTACTTTCTGTTAATATTATATTGAAATGTTAAGGTTTAGATTGGTTGGTTCGCTCACATAGGAGGGTAAGTGTGGGTGCCAGTCGCGGCCCGGATTTGGGTCGTGACAAACTTGGTATCAGAGCATTAGGTTCGTTGGTCTCATCACACAAGAACAGGTCTAGTAGAGTCTTAAGGAACGGTAGGGGGACGCCTTTACTTTTCTTTGAGAGGCTATAAGACTTTAGGAAAATTTCACTCCTTCATTCTTTTTTTCGTGCTACTACTTGAGTCCAATTGGTATCTAGGCGATACGAATTGGTATCTGACCATCTTCACTCTCTTTCGCAGATGGTTAGAACTAGAGCAACGACTACGCCAACACCAACACCGGACAGACAAGAAACAACTGAGCCAGCCACTGGGGCTGTGGCTCGAGGGAGAACAGCGGCAAGGGGCCGTGGTAGAGGTCGTGGGAGGAAGTCCTCTATAGAAAGAGGACGAGCACTGAGCCCATCTGGTACTAGGGCGGTGACTCCTCCACCGACTGAGGAAGTGATAAGAGAGGGGGAGGATGGGGTGACTTAACAAGTGCAAAATGAGGAAATGCCACCCCAACCTACCCTAGAGATGATCAATCAGGTTCTGGCTTATCTTAGTGGGTTATCTGATCAGGGCCAGACACCCCCAGTGTTTTCTGCACCAGCACCTCAGGCTCCGGAGGTACAACATGCGGCTACTATGGCTCCCCGCATGGATGTTCTATTGGAAATAGGCACGTTTCCACATCTGACTACTGGGCCTATAATGACAAGTGATCAACATGAACTTTTCAGTAAGTTCTTGAAATTGAAACCTCTAGTCTTCAAGGGTGCTGAATGGGAGGATGCTTATGATTTTCTGGTTGACTGTCACGAGCTACTACACAAGATGGGTATAGTAGAACGGTTTGGTGTGGAGTTTGTGACTTATCAGTTTCAAGGGAACGCCAAAATGTGGTGGCGATCCCATGTTGAGTGTCAACCGACAGAGGCACCACCTATGACTTGGGCCTCATTCTCTAGCTTGTTTATGGAGAAGTATATCCCCCGGACTTTGAGGGATAGGAATAGGGATGAGTTCCTGAGCCTAGAGCAAGGTAGGATGTCGGTTAATGCTTATGAGGCTAAGTTCCGTGCACTGTCCAGATATGCCACTCAACTCTGTTTCAGTCCTCAAGAGCGGATTCACCGGTTTGTGAAGGGGTTGAGGTCAGAATTGCGGATTTCGGCCTTACAGATAGCGGCAACGGAAAATCCTTCCAAGAAGTGGTAGACTTTGTGATAGAAGTGGAAGGAGTGAAGCCAGACGACTTCACCACAACATCGACATCAAAAAGGTTTCGAAAGGAAGGTGAGTTTAATGGTTCTTACACTAGAGGACAGGGTTCGGGAAGTTACTCAGTCCGACCAATTCAGTCTTCACTACAGACTGTAGTTGGGGGACCACCTCAGACCGGTCAACACTTCTCCGAGGGGCCTATGATTGACTCTAGAGAATGTTATGGATGTGGGGAGATTGGACATATTAGGAAAAATTGTCCCAGACAAAGTTATAGACCCCCAATAGCTAGAGGTAGAGGTGGTCATGGTAGAGGCCGTTATTCTGGAGGACGTGGTGGTCGAGGTAATGGTGGTCACCAAAACGGCAGAGGTAATGGGCAAACTGGGGCCACTACATCACAACATTGTAGGGGCAACGGACAGACGAACAATAGGGCCTAGTGTTACGCTTTCCTTGGGCGGTCTGAAGCGGAGGCATCTGATGCTGTCATCACAGGTAATCTTCTGGTTTGTGATTGCATGGCTTCTGTATTATTTGATCCCAGATCCATATTTTCTTATGTACCTTCCGCATTTGCTAATGGTCTTAATTTACATTGTGAATTACTTGATATGCCTATTCGTGTTTCTACTCCGGTGGGTGAGTCTGTGGTAGTTGAAAAGGTGTATAGGTCTTGTTTGGTGAACTTTGTGGGGAGCAACACCTATGTAGATTTGGTTATCTTAGAAATGGATGATTTTGATGTGATTCTGGGTATGACTTGGCTTTCTCCGCAATTTGCAATCTTGGATTGAAATGCTAAAACGGTGACGTTAGCCAAGCCTGGGAAGATCCGTTAGTGTGGGAGGGTGACTACACTTCCAATCCAGTCCGCATCGTCTCCTTTCTTCGTGCTAAGAAAATGATTAGTAAAGGGTGTTTAGCTTTCTTGGCACATCTCAAGGATGACACTACCCAAGTACCTTCGATTGAGTCGGTTTCAGTAGTTCCTGAGTTTCTGGATGTGTTCCCTGCAGATCTTCCTGGTATGCCACCGGATAGGGATATTGACTTCTGTATTGATCTTGAACCCGGTACTCGCCCCATTTCTATACCCCCTTATAGAATGGCTCCCGCGGAGTTAAGAGAGTTAAAAGCACAACTTCAAGAGTTATTGAACAAAGGCTTCATTATACCAAGTGCATCTCCTTGGGGTGCTCCGGTTTTGTTTGTAAAGAAAAAGGATGGCAGTTTTCGAATGTGCATAGACTACAGACAACTGAATAAGGTAACCATAAAGAACAAGTACCCTCTTCCTCGCATTGATGACTTGTTCGATCAGTTACAAGGTGCTTGTGTCTTCTCTAAGATTGACTTGAGATCCGGTTATCATCAATTGAAAATACGGGCAACGGATGTGCCAAAGACTGCTTTTCGAACGAGGTATGGGCATTACGAATTTGTAGTGATGTCTTTTGGTCTTACGAATGCCCCTGCTGCATTCATGAGCTTGATGAACGGGATTTTTAAGCCATATTTGGACCTCTTCGTGATCATATTTATTGATGATATATTGGTATACTCAAAGAGCAAGAAGGAACATGAAGAGCATTTGAGAATGGTATTGGAAATGTTAAGGGAGAAAAAGCTTTATGCCAAGTTCTCTAAGTGTGAGTTTTGGCTAGATGCAGTGTCCTTCTTGGGACACGTGGTTTCTAAGGATGGAGTGATGGTGGATCCTTCTAAGATTGAGACAGTGAAGAATTGGGTAAGACCTACTAATGTGTCAGAAATAAGGAGCTTTGTTGGGTTAGCTAGCTACTACCGCCGATTCGTCAAGGGATTCTCTTCTATCGCTTCCCAATTGACGAACTTGACTAAGCAGAATGTCCCATTTGTATGGTCGGATGAATGTGAGGAAAGCTTTCAGAAGCTCAAGACTTTGTTGACTACCGCACCTATCCTTACCTTGCCAGTAGAGGGTAAGAACTTCATTGTTTATTGTGATGCACCCTATTCTGGTTTGGATGCAGTACTAATGCAAGAAAAGAGTGTGATTGCTTATGCTTCAAGACAATTAAAAGTGCATGAACGTAACTATCCCACTCATGATTTGGAATTGGCCGCGGTAGTGTTTGCATTAAAACAATGGAGACACTATTTATATGGGGTTAAGTGTGAGATCTATACGGATCATCGTAGCCTTCAGTATGTCTTTACTCAGAAAGATTTGAACTTAAGACAGAGGAGATAGATGGAGTTACTAAAGGACTACGATATCACTATCTTGTATCATCCGGGGAAGGCGAATGTTGTAGCGGATGCTTTAAGTAGGAAGGCGGGAAGCATAGGAAGTCTAGCTCACTTGCAAGCTTCTAGACGCCCATTGGCTAGAGAGGTTCAAACTCTAGCTAATGACTTTATGAGATTAGAAGTAAATGAGAGGGGAGGATTGTTGACTTCTGTGGAGGCAAGATCTTCCTTTCTTGACAAGATTAAGGGAAGACAGTCTGATGATGAGAAACTGCGCAAAATTCAAGATAAAGTATTGCGAGGAGAGGCTAAGGAAGCACAAATCGATAAGCAAGGTGTTTTGAGAATCAAGGGAAGGGTATGTGTACCCCACGTCGATGATTTGATCAACACTATTCTGACAGAGGCTCATAGTTCAAGGTATTCTATACATCCGGGTGCAACCAAGATGTATCGTGACCTAAAGCAACACTTTTGGTGGAGTAGAATGAAGCGTGATATTGTTGACTTTATTGCCAAGTGTCCAAACTGTCAACAAGTAAAGTGTGAACACCAAAGGCCCGGAGGAACACTTCAGAGAATGCCCATTCCGGAATGGAAGTGGGAAAGAATTGCAATGGATTTTGTGGTTGGTCTTCCAAAGACAATGGGTAAGTATGACTCCATTTGGGTGATTGTTGATAGGTTAACTAAATCTGCTCATTTCATTCCGGTCAAGGTGACTTACAATGCAGAAAAGTTAGCCAAACTTTACATCTCGGAAGTGGTGCGATTGCATGGGGTTCCACTATCCATCATATCAGATAGAGGTACGCAGTTTACTTCTAAGTTTTGGAAAATATTGCATGCAGAATTGGGTACTAGGTTGGACCTTAGTACTGCGTTCCATCCTCAGACCGATGGTCAGTCTGAGCGAACTATTCAAGTGTTGGAGGATATGCTTCGTGCGTGTGTGATAGAATTTGGTGGCCATTGGGATAGCTTCTTACCCTTAGCAGAGTTTTCATACAATAATAGCTATCACTCAAGCATTGATATGGCTCCATTTGAAGCATTGTATGGTAGGAGATGTAGGTCTCCCATTGGTTGGTTTGATGCGTTCGAGGTTAGACCTTGGGGTACTGATCTCTTGAGGGATTCGATGGAAAAAGTGAAGTCTATTCAAGAAAAGCTTCTAGCGGCGCAAAGTAGACAAAAAGAATATGCAGATCGAAAGGTTAGAGACTTAGAGTTCATGGAGGGTGAACAAGTCTTGTTGAAAGTTTCACCCATGAAAGGGGTGATGCGGTTTGGTAAAAGGGGTAGACTAAGTCCAAGGTACATTGGACCATTTGAAGTACTTAAGCGAGTAGGGGAGGTGGCTTATGAGTTAGCCTTGCCTCCAGGGCTGTCCGGAGTACATCCGGTATTCCATGTGTCGATGTTGAAAAGATACCATGGGGATGGAAACTACATCATCCGTTGGGATTCAGTTTTGCTTGATGAGAACTTGTCTTATGAGGAGGAGCCTGTTGCTATCTTAGACAGAGAAGTTCGCAAGTTGAGGTCAAGAGAGATTGCATCCATCAAGGTGCAATGGAAGAATCGACCGGTTGAAGAAGCCACTTGGGAGAAGGAGGCAGATATGCAAGAAAGATACCCTCATCTGTTTAGAGATTCAGGTACTCCTTTTCTCCCTTGTTTTCCTTCTTGTGATCGTTCGGGGACGAACGATGGGTAAATTGACATCTATTGTAACGACCTGTTTAGTCGTTTTGAGCAACATACTTCAATTCTGGAAAAACTGGCAGAAGCGACGGACCCCACGACGGACCGTCAAGGGCACGACGGACCGTCGCAGGGTCTCGTTTCAAAACACTTAGAAAATCTGAAATTGGGTACTAAAAATTGACTCTCTGAACCTTGTGACAGAATGGCAGGACGGACCGTCACAGGTGTGACGGACCGTCACAGACCCTTGGTGGAAATTTGGGTCTCTGAACTCTGCGACGACCTGCAGGACGGACCGTCGCAGGCACGATGGCCCGTCACAGGTTGCGCAAATCCCAGGCAGAATCGGATTTCCTTACACGTTTTAAGGGACGTTTTTGGACTATTCCTTCCTTAATTATAGATTCTGTGGGTTTATATTAATAACTCAAATTCTTGGGGGTTAAAAGAGGTAACCCTAAGTTAATTAGTGGGGTATTATTGCCATCTTTTATTCTTAATTATATACTAATTAGGGTAAAAGAAAGAGGGTTTGAATAAGAAAATAGAAAGAACAAGAAGGGAGAGAGAGAAACGATCGAGAAGAAGAGGAAAACACCAAGCTTTGAGGATTAACTTGCTTGATTTCAATTCTTCGGTGGAGGTAGGTTATGGTTTTCATGCTTTCATAAGTAAACTCTTAATAGTGAATGATATGTATTGGTAGTATTGTAAACCCTACTATATGCTTAATGGTATGTTTGCATGAATGTGATTATGTGATTGTGATAAGATAAGCATGATG
Organism: Solanum lycopersicum; assembly: GCF_036512215.1. NCBI lineage: Eukaryota > Viridiplantae > Streptophyta > Magnoliopsida > Solanales > Solanaceae > Solanum > Solanum lycopersicum. The sequence goes on from NC_090808.1 coordinate 42,119,129, forward strand.
AAAATATTGAATCCCAAATCTTGAAAAGAAATTTTAATATACATTATTAATGATGATGCCTTGGTATAGAAGAAGGCTTGATGAATTAAAGTAATGGGATTGATGATGCCTTTGTATAGAGAAGGCTTGATGATTTACAGAATGATATTAGTGGATCGGAGTGTCACGTTCCGACACATAGTATTAGTGGATCAGAGTGTCACGTTCCGACACATAGAATTAGGGGATCAGATTGTCACGTACCGACACATGTAGGGGATCGGAGTGTCACGTTCCGACACATGTAGGGGATCGGAGTGTCACGTTCCGACACATAGAATTAGGGGATCGGAGTGTCACGTTCCGACACATAGAATTAGGGGATCGGAGTGTCACGTACCAACACATAGTAGTAGGGGATCGGAGTGTAACGTACCGACACAAGAGGAGGAAAGATAATGAATCTTGAAAGATGATAATATACTCAACTTAATATACTTAATTCCCAAACGAGTGTGGTGTTGAGGCTTGAGCCCTCATGGATGAACTTGATGGTACTTATTGATGATTATAGTACTTGTTATTGCTACATGTTGAGTTTTAGTTGATTTACGATAATATTTGATATATACTGTTCCCTATTTTGAGTTGGCCGATGAAATCTACTCAGTACCCGTGTTTTGTACTGACCCCTACTTTTATGTTTTTCTTCTTGTTATTTGTGGAGTGCAGCAAACGTGCCGTCATCTTCGACTCAATAGTAACTCAAGCCAGTCTTCGTCACACCGGATCTTCAGGGTGAGCTAACGCTTCTAGCTTGGACTGGATCTTCTCCTTCATGTCTTGATGCCTTGAACTTCCGGCATGGACTAGCTTCTTATGTATTTTTTTGCTTCTTGGAAACTCTTAGAATTAGTAGTTTAAAGTAGATGTTCTTGTGATGATGACTTCCAGGTTTTGGGAATAGTAGATGTTGAATAATAATAGTTATTGATTTTATTAATGAGTTTAAGTCTTCCGCATTACTTTCTGTTTATATTATATTGAAATGTTAAGGTTTAGATTTGTTGGTTCGCTCACATAGGAGGGTAAGTGTGGGCATTACTTTCTGTTTATATTATATTGAAATGTTAAGGTTTAGATTGGTTGGTTCGCTCACATAGGAGGGTAAGTGTGGGTGCCAGTCGCGGCCCGAATTTGGGTCATGACAACAACAAATCGCACAAAAAATATGCTTATAAAGAAGAACTTACCAATTTATGCGAGATAATGGGATAGGAACTTAATTAAGTAATGAAGAATACAGAAGTTCTATATTTTGTTGGGAGGTCTTATATTTTGTTTAGAATTGTGTTATTATATTTTGTTTAGAATTGTGTTAGAAAACATTAGTATTATATTTTGTTTAGAATTGTTTTGATACTTTTATTTATTTTTAAATTTAATTAAGAAAACAGTTTTTTTTTAAAAAAAAATTCAAAACGAGAAAAACTGGAAAAGCTTAATTAAAGTAAAATAAATAACACTTACACCCTTCGAACCCGCGTGCTTCCATTTCAAGGAAACACCTTCGACCAGTGCACCCACAACACCTTTTGATTATTAGGGTGCACACTTAAATATGTTATCATTTTTTTAACTGTTTATACATATATATTTGAATTATTTAAAAAAGTTATCGGGGATACGTGCACCCTTACGGATGCATGTGGGTCCACCTCTATCTACTACCATGTAAAGCATCTTAACATACAATCAAAGCTAACAAAGGAAGGATATACCAATACCAACCTAGCCACCATGCAACCAATCATGTAGAAATAAACTATCCATAGGGGAGCATAAACCCTCAACCCTAAACTACCATGAGAATCCTATCTCAAGCTATTCCATGAAATGCACCTTGCATGCAAATCATAACTTGTATATAGTATTATTAAGGATATAATTAAATTAATGAATATTTTTGTTGCGGAATAATTTTGTAAGATTTTGTGAAATTAACTAATGCACCTTTTGTTGTATTTGTTAAAACTCAAAAAATTAATACACATATCAATAAATAGCGTTGAAAAAAATTATTTTTTAAAAAGTTGTTGGAGTAACCAATAAAGAGTAAAATGTGTAAGTATATGCAATTCAATACGTTTTAAAATTTATAAATAGTTACATCAAGTTATAACACCACTTTTAGAAAGGGGTTTATTATCCATATAGAAAGAGAGAAAGAGAGATTATTTATTTATTTATCATTTACTATTTTATTTATGTAAATTCATATACTAAAGCCATAATTAGTATAAATATATTTATTTAAAAAATGTGTGTTGTTCAAAATCAAGTAGTTCTACCTATGTATTGCACATTGTATGATTAAAAAAATTTATTTTTGTTTTTATAATTATTTGAGATAGTAAAACAATGAGTTGTAATTTTTTGTTTCTTAATCATGCATTAGTGTGTGCTTAGCAAATTTCTAGGAAGAGTAAAGTAATATATGGATAGCCTACTTCAGCTAGCGATGACAATTGGAAAGAATTATCTTTAACATAAAATTTAAAAATTAAATTCTACGTGAAGTTATCTATTTGAAGATAAATATCAAATGACATATGACTTTTTTTTCCCCTTCAACATAGAGATTCGTAACATTTAGTCATTTTGTTTATTGAAATGAAAATTCAAGAATTTTTTGTATGAAGACATGTGACACTATATATAAAGGAATTAAAAAGTTTTAAATAAAAAATTTAAATGTTGTGCTTCTTATTTTAAAAAATTAATAATTATTTTAAATATGTTGCTTCTCGTTTTATTTAAATAAATAATTTAGATTTTTTTAAATTATAAAACATTCAATTTTATTACAGTAATATTTTAAATTATTCAATAAAATTTAAAATTTAAAATTCATATTTTTAATTAAAAAGAAGTATCATTTTTTTTTGTGCTGACACGTTAAGCTATCACCTCTCCTAAATTTTTAGAGTTTGTGCAAACTGGAATGTAATCAAAAGTTTTAAAATTGTTTGTATAATTCTAATTGTGCTTACTTATATTTTTGTTTTTACTGGGTGAATATTTTAAATATGATTCAAGCCTTCAATTATTTGGGTATACATTATAATTTTTTTACTTTAATAAAATTTAAAATGTTTTTAGTTTTAAAATCAAATAGTCTCATCTCCATGTTATTTTGTTGGAATTATTTACTTTGTCCTTCTTTTTCTACTTTTGTTAATTCATTTTCAGAATGTAAATTATTTTTGTAAATTCAATTATAAAAGTGTCAAAAAACATAGATACACATAATTAAACTATCAATTGAATATTATAATAATTTATAAAATCAAATACATCTGAAATCGATACTCATAGCTTCATTGCATATCCAAATTCTAATAAAGTTAAAAATACTTTTTAAGAATACAAACTTTTCAATTTTTACTTTAACACACACTTATTCAAGTATATGATTGTACCAATTGTGTGTGTAAAGTTACGTTAAACTTTTAGTCTTTCTGAAACAACTTTTCAGTTACCTTAAACCAAAAAAATTGAAATATGAAGTTAGAAGAATAAAATAGAACAATCAAATAAAGCATGTAGTGATATTCTTTTGTTGATATAATGAATTTTGCTAAACTGTCTGTTAAGCCGTAATTTTTAATATCTTTAAAAAAAATCACTTTTTGAAATATTCTAAGTACAAATTAATTTGAACTATACTTAGAAAAAAGTCGCCACTTAATTTTTTTTAAGAAATTAAGAAAATTTAATTTAAAAAGATCTTTTAAGATTAAATCTTTATAAATTTATAGAAAATAGGTAAGAGATTCTTATTTACGCTTTAAGAAGGTTTTTAAGGCATTTGAAACATCCGCTAATATGAAGTTATCCTATGACTTAGGTTAAAAATTTTTTGACTATGTTTTAGAAAAATGGGTTGATATAAACATAATAATATTAATTCAAAATATTTGATTAACTTGAGAAAATAGTTAAAAGAATAATTTTTTATTATTTTATGAAAATTGATACTTAGTAGAAACATTAGTATTGATATACAAGTGACTAGAATTTTAACAAAAACTAAAATTTGTTAGAATACTTGACTCAATTATGAAATAACAATTTAAAGTAAATTAGTTAATTTGAGCATGAAAATCATATTAATTATTTGAAAAATAAAGAAAAGGTTTCTGTTAAATATATTGAATAAAAATGTAAGAGTTGATAAAAGTGAATTATATCAAATTAAATTAACATGAAGAATATTGTTCATCTTTCAGGAATTTAATCAAGTTATTTAAAGTTAGAGTTAACAAAAATACACAAAGCAATAAATAGTTACAATTAGAGCCGTTAATATGGTTTAGGTTAGTTGGGCAGGCCTGGCCTAACCCGGGATTTAATAGGGCTGGGCTAATATTTTTGAAACTCATTTAAGAAAAGGATTTTTTAGCCTGGCCTGAATAAGCCTGTTCATTTGGGGGGCTTGAGAAATATCAGAAGGGCCGGCCCGTGGGCCAAAAAAAATTAATTAAAAATATACTATAATATTTAATTTAAAAATAAAGAGAGTCCAAAATCAAAACAATTAGGTTAATATTTCTATTTAGATATTTATATTTTTAGTTGAAAATAAACTTAATAAATATTAAGGAAAATGCACAAGTACCCCTAAAGTATGACCAAAATCCTAGAGAAAAACCTTACTGAAACTAAGGTCCTATTACCCCCTGAATTTTTTTTTTGTCATTTTATACACCTTTTGTCTTATGTGACACTCTATGTGACTCCACGCAATTAAGGCGTGTCGGAGATATTTGGATGCAACGTAAGCCAAAGAGGTACACAAAATTACAAAAAAAAATTTAAGTTCAGGGAGATAATACGACCTTAGTAAGATGTGTCTTTGAGATTTCGGTCATAGTATGGGGGGTACTTGTGCATTTTTCCTAAATATTATAAAGATAATTTTATTTGTGAATTTGATTAACAAATAGTGACATTAAGGTCTCATTTGTTTCCATTAAGATTAAGAGGTCTGAATTTGAATACACATTTAAATATTAAAATGTGCATCAAGATCTAGATGTGTAAATCTGAATAAACATCGTTATATTAAAATATTATCTCTGAATCCGAACAATAAATTTTTGGGACAAATTGTTATCAATATCTGAATGCACATATGAAATTAAACATTTATCAATAAAATATTATAAAAATCTTGTTAGTAAAATAGTTCTTTTTTCCATATAAAATAATGTTTTGAATATTTTTACCGTAACAAGGTAATATGATTTATTTTTTAAGAACTCAACATAAAGTTACATCATTAATATGACTATTTTTTCACTCAAATACTTTGAGAATCTAATATAATACAATTTGAAATAGTTTATATAGAGTTGTAAATATATAGTTTAGAAAAATATTTTATTTTATTTTATTTTAGAAATTTATTATTGTTATCGATCAAATGACTAATACTTTCTTATTTTTTGAAACCGTGCTAATATTATATCATGAGAGTGCTTATCAATTCAAATATATTGATTAATTTATGAAAGTAAAAGATGTATATTAAGTTAATATGAATAAAGGAAATTATAATGGCAAGCATGTAATTAATATTGATTAAATAAGAAAAACTTTTATGAGTTGTTGTGATTTAGTTGAATTAAGATAGTCATATTTTTAGTCTGAATAGTGTTACGGGTGTGTTACAAATCTGATTCATTCAAATATATCCAGACCCATTGAGAGACTTATAAGAAAATAAAACAAATGTATTTAATGAACTGAATGTGAATAATTAAGATCTAGTTATTAAAAACAAACACACTTAATGAGAAAAATCTGAATGATTAAGATTCAAACCCCATTAAGTGCAAACAAATGAGGCCTAACATAATGTAATATTATTTTTTCGATATTTATAATAATATTTTTAAATTATAATTTAATTTAATAATTATAAAAAAATATAATTTTTCAAAAAGTGGGCTGGCCCGACAAGCCTGTAGCCCACGTACTTGTAGGTTGGGCCGACCATTTTCTGGCCCACACCAAAATGGGCTAGTCCGACTTAGGCTGTAAAATGTCAAAGCCTATATGGGTTAGCCCAGATGGGGTGGGCTAGCCCCAATTGACAACTCAAGTCACAATTAAGTAAGCTAAGGGAATAAAGGAGAAGATGAATTTGGGTCTTTCTTGGCCAAATTTGCTACTACTTTTGGGGTTTAACCCAAAACCCATTTTGTATACACAAGCCGTATATCAGTGTAAACAGCTGCATATCAGCACCATTTCCTGCATATCGACCCATATATCGACTGTATATAGTCCACCTTGACTCCTCCAACCTGTATCTTCATTTTGCATAGTATTTGTTGCATATTTGACCTATATATCAGCATTTTATGGTGTATACTAGTGTATAGTTGCATATGCAAAAACCATACTACAAACTTTGGATTTCTGAGGCGCTTAAGTTTCAATTTCCTGCCATATTTGTTGCCTTCAACCTGTTCACTACTTTATTGGGTCTTCGGCCCAACGAGGAGATGCAAGGATAGGAGATGAGAGTCCAAAATAGACTCAAAGCGGATTTCACATGCAAAGAAAGAGTGATAAGATTAGCCTTCACACTTAAACTTATTCGGAAAGATAACATATTTAGTAAAAAAAAAGGGCATGATTTTAATTTATCTTAAGTAAAAAAAAAGGGCACGATTTTAATTTAAAACAAGGCAAAATTAGACAATTCACAACAAAACAAAGTTAGTAGACATAGTTGATTTCAAAGAGGCATAAATTAAAGGAGCAGAAGCCTATACTTTGACAATAAGAAAGCACATTTAAGTTGATCAATGAAGACATATCACTGCTGATTATGCAAAAAAAAATGTCCCACACATGTTTATTCCAAAAGGTAATAATAGCACATTAATACTAATAATCAAGAAAACGGGGGGCAACACTATAGTCTATCATGCTTTAATATGATAAAAATATATTAAAAGCCTAGGCCCTACAGTAAAGAACAACAATCAGAAAAGACACTCTTGACAATAGCCACTAAAATAAAACATGCAATTGTTATTAGCTTTTAATCAAATGAATGACTATATATGTTGACAGTAGATTTCTTAAAATGATATATTCACTTTTAGGTAGAGAAGTTAGAAAAATTTGTTAACATAACCAGACACTCTTATAAAATTTATTATTTTTTTACATATTATTGAAAAACAACCAAGCGGAATCTGGTCTTTTTGTTTGCTTCAAAACAGAGGCCATAAGCATGACAAAATAGAGCTATAGATGATTAACACGAGGGTTAAATAATCAATACGGTAGACAATGGGATGTTATCAGCAAAAAAAAGATGCTTCAAATAATTTCAAAGATGAAACTCGAACAAACTAAATCTGGACAAACATACTAATATAAGAAACTCAAATCTATACTAACTCAGCCACAAATAACAATTCACTTGTACAATATTGTTCAGAAAAGAAGACGAAGATTTGAGCAAAGCTCACTCTTAGGCAGTGAAGCAACGAAACCCGTACTATAATGGAGAAAAGTCAAAGAGGGCGACTAAACATTTATTGAATTCAAGCTAACTTAGATACAGACAATACAATTCCATTTTAGCATGTTTTAAGGGTGCAAATAGTATAGATATAATTAGCATGAAAAAATACTTTATATGGAGGATTTAATACAAGAAACTATGTTCCAATAGAGTGTAAATGACCAGCTTATTATTTCAGTTTTACTCAGCCTTAGTTAGTAAGAAAGTTTAAATACATCAACTCGCAAATGCAAAATAACGTAGCGCATGCAACAAACGTTTATTAGAACACAAATTCTATCAATACAATGACTAACATTAGTCCCTAAACAACAAATGTCATGGAGAAAAAGGTAAGACAGTAAGCATTCAACTCATGTTATTTACAATAACGGAACCAATAAATAAGTCAACAACATTATATATCAGATTAAAGATGAAACCATCTATGGAAGATGGTCTCGAACTTTTAAAATTGAATTTGAATTACTAATCACATCTAACAGGACAAGATAACAATGAAAATATATAACACACATCGTCTAAAAGGAAAGAACGAGATATTACCTTTTCCGGTGCAACGATACTAGGACGATGAGAAGAGCAATTCCACCACTCTCTTCGAATACTAAAGGCAAGCCAATAAAATCCGGGCGACGGTCTTCTCTGAACTTAGACTCAGAAGACTATGTATAAAAATTTGAAGAGTGGAAATGACAAATTCTTTAAAACAAAGCTCAAAATCCTTCTCCCCCTCTCTCAATCAGTGAGAGTAGAGTATTATTTATAGGATAGAAAAGAGAGATATATGTGTAAGACCCCCAAAATGAGTTAGGGTTTCTAGAGACTAACATATTATTCATAAGGGTATCAGGTCCTAAAATTGTTAATAATGTGTTATTAAGGCAGTGTATAAAGTTTGAGGTTATTTAGAAGCCAAATGTCAAGGGACGACCAAGACGTTCGACGACTAGTTGCCTCAGGGGCCTTTTATCCTTTTATGTGTTTTTGAATGTGTCATGATCTTATAAAGTCTTAAACTGATTTATAATGATTTTTATAGGCATTATATGGATTTTCATGAAGCTTAGACGTGAAACATCCAAAAATGTCTAAGACGTTCAAAAGTTAACCCTTGAGACGTTCATGTGTGTCTTGAGTGTGCCTTGCATGTGTGGATGTGTTTTACGTGTTCATTTTGGGTTAAAATATCATGTAAGGTCTTCAAAATGTTAGGGTGTATATTAACATTGAAAACGTCCGGGTACGACTTCCCAAGGGCCCGCAAGATGCCATCAAGAAGGACCCAAAGGCTGTCGAGACATTGCCTTGGCAGTGTCAATCGACAAGCCAAATGATGCCTCATTAGTGGAATAACGCCCCGTCAATGGGGAGGAGTCGATGGGAATTTATCTTGGAGATATCTTAGCCGCATGATAGCCTCAGACCGAAATGACGGAAGGCACAGGACGGTCCGTCGATAGACCAATGCGTCATTGTTGGGTCCATCGATGCAGGCCTTCAGTTACTGCCAGACACGTTGCTATTTATGGGGTGAATGGAAAATTCATCCCACGTGCTAACCTGAACGTAGGAGGTTTATTTAAATATTTTTTTGGGTATATTAGGTTGGTTAAAAATGTGAATATCCAATACCCAAACCTCCTATCAAAATCAAACCTCCCTCTCCCAAAATATCCTCTCTAGAAACCTCCATTGAAGGTGAAGTTCAAGGTCAGCTTGTAGACTGAATTCTCATGGGTTATTATTCAATTTTTAGAGGGTTATTCATTTAATAAAGGTATGGTGATCCTTCATCTCTAGTTAATCTTTCATCTAGAGAGTCCTCTTCAATGTTTTTAAAAAAGTTCCTTGATCAAATCTCTTCTTCTTCAATTTAGCCATGGGTTCTTTCTTAAATTGATTTCAAAAGAATAATATGAATGTATGGATGATTATCTACTGATTTTGACGTGATTTTCAATCCAATTGCATGATGAACCCATGTTTTTTCACAAAGTCAATTTTAGCCTATATGTGGCTTTATGTTCTTAATCTTATGAATATTGATTTATTATTCAATTATGTTAATATGCTTATCCCTACTGTCTAGTATGTATATTGATGATGAATTGTTGAGCAATGATCTATGAGGGTTAAGTTTGAAGGTTTTTGAATAAGGCTAGTTTATCATGTAGTAGCTTGTGATCTTGACATTGTGATGGATGTTATGTGACTCGATCATGGTGATTGTCTTAGTTATTTCCTCTATGTGTAATATGATGATAATTAAGTATAATTGATCCAATATGAATAGATAACAATTAAATTGGTTAAGATTGATTTAGGTATACACTTGATAGAGTAATGCATAGGTTGTGATCAATATTCTAGGGTGAATGAAGCATGATTTAGCTATGATGTTTTATAGATTTAGATACTGCCAAAAATATATATTATTGATAAAATATGATTGATGAACAAGACTAGGGAAATTTGTTGATGATCTATAACTCTCTACTTTCTAGTATATATTTAATGTATGATATTAGATTGTAGTATGATCTTGTAGCGACTTGTACATGATATATTTTATGATTATGGTACTTTATCTACTGCCCTATACTGGAATTGCTAATGAAAGAGTGGTAATGGTCAATAATGATCAAATACTAAATGATTGGTAAGAATTGCTCAACTCTTCTACTTCTCTACTTCTCTATAGTATTGTTGATAGCCTTATATGACATTGTGTGGTATGGTCCAATTATGGTTCCGGTGTTTAATTTATTGTCATTATATATGTGTCGACCATGGCCTTGAAGGAAAAAATTGATGAATATATGAGTGTATGATTATGATGACCACACTATGTGTAACTTGTGCCTAGCCTTCAATTCTAGTTGTGAATCTAGGTTATGTAGCTAGTATTATAAGCAAGTAAATGGCCATGTTAAGGTCATGTGTAGGTGCTTATATTGATGAGTTATAATGGTTGATGACCCCTACCCATGTACCCCTATGTAAATATGTGAATAGTTAATGTTAGGAGTCTTAAAGTGTAATATGGAGTTAGCTTGGCTCTTATGCTAAATTGTATAGTGTTGTCTATACTTGAAAGTGTAATGTGGTCATAAGAGGGTGGGTGCCTCAATGTGTTGTTGATAGACATTATGTGATCATGTTGATCAATGTACACAGACACTCACATTATGCATGCTTACAATGTAGTAAAGGTTCAAAGTGTCTAATGAAAGGTTGATCTCATATTCACTAAATGTAGACTACTATGCAAGTAAGGTAAAAATATGTAAATTATGTTATGTATTCCATTTACTAGGATGACTTGATAGGTGTACTAGTATGGGCAAGGGTATGAGACCTTGTCTATGAATTACACATATGTGCCTTGATAGGATAGTTCCTAGGTTTGGTTTCTATGAACATGAAAATGAATATAAAGACATGCGATGAGTATGTCTTATATTCTATGATTCTAAAGTATATGATATGATGAAATATGAATGTGCATAGTGTCTTAAAGTGTTAATATAAAATGATTGCTCATATAGTTACACTTATAGACTTATGCATTAATATATGAACATGTGTGACATTTATATGTTATGTGAAAGGTTTTCTCACATATAAGTACATACACACACATGTATAAAGATCTAATCAATATAGGAGCCTTGAAAGGTGTGCTCATATGTACCCTAACACTAGATAGGTGCTTTAATATGCTATAATCATATAAGGAATCAATATCCTAAGCCTATGTTTTATGAAGTAAAATAATAAAATCTTTTAATAGGCACATAGCTTAGCACCGAGTGAACTTGACAATGAGAGGTGTTAGATTCCCATTGAGGAAGATTCACCATTGGTTTCTCATAGTGTGACTTCCCTCGGAGGAAGATTCACCATTGGGTCCCCATAAAGTTTTACTTCCCTTGGAGGAATATTCATCTATGGTTTCACATGAGGTGTTGCCTTCCCTTTGAGGAAGGTTCACCCATGTTTTCTCATGAGATGAGGCTCCAATTCCAATGAGAATGTAGAGGGTTATGCTTATCTCTTAGTTCCATAAACTATGCTTGCCACATAGGATCTAGCAAGTGAATTCACTTAGAATGCTATCATGTCTTAATGTTCTACTTTGGATATGTAAGAACACCTTCCATTGGTTTAAAGGCTGTACAACACCAAATTCGATGTAGCATCCACGATCTTAGTATCAGTTGAAGCCATTGTTTCCGTAGAGAAAAATGGACAATGGAAGTAAATGACTAAGACCCTAACTAGGTGGACCTAAGAAAGGTTACTTAGGATAGGTGGAATTAATGAACCCACCTAGACATTGCACAAGTGGCTCCTTAGGTAGTTCTAGGAAGGTGTTCTAATGTGTATGATTAAGATTATGTCTTTATGCATGGCATGGAGTATTTATCTACTTGTTATGAAGATGTTCATGGTATGAGTCTATATGTTGTGATATTGTTCTCATATGCACAATGTTGGTCTTGATGACTATATGATGAAGATCTTGTTGGCATAAATGAAGTTGTCTATATGTCCTAAATGATGGATGAAATATAGTGTTAAGGCTTGTGGTCTCATGATAGGTTGACTAAGTATGTGTGAGGTTATGGGGCTTCACATGTACATTGCACTAGCGGACTTAGATTGAAATTGTGTGTAAGGTCTTAGAATGTTCTATGTGAAGTAATAATGGTATATGTGAATAATAAGTAAAGTTAACTGTAATGCCTTATGGTCTTGACTTGAATGTGTCTTGTAATGTGCTATACTTCTATGATGGTATGTGTTGGATTATGTAAGTTATATGTATGGGTTTCCTTGTAATGATAAGGTGATGTATTTCACCAAGTATCAATAGAGGGTTACTTGGGAGGTTAATTAGTTAAAACAAGAATTTCAGTCTAAAAGGAAACTAGTTCACTGTAAAATGAAAGGAACTCACTGTAAAGTGGCCTCAAATGTGGTTTAAATTCTACATGTGATTTTATATGATGTTTGGAGTTTGAATATGTCTCTATGAAGTATGTGAATGATATAAATGCATTTCAATAAATGTTTTTTAAAAGATTTTTACAAAAAGGCATTAAGTATGATTTCAAGAAAATGTCCCTTTTAAATGCATTTTTTGCATGGTTGCCATACTTAGTGCATTATTGTACCAACTCCATTCTTCTAAATGGTGAAGAGCTTGATAGATGATTTCCAATCTCAAGGAAAGGAATCCTTAAGTCTAAGGATTCCTAAGTCATGTCTTTACTTTAAAGTTATGTATAAGTTTATTTATTTATTATGCTGTAAGCGTGTGTGATATACCGCGGTTTCACAGTATTTTTAATGCTTTTTCCTTAAGTTTACTGTGTGTCCAAAAGCCTTTTTGAATTAATTTTTATGTAAGTTTCTCTTTATTTGCAGGAAATGTGTGTAAAAGATGAATGGAGAGGTTTTTGATCAAGAAATGCAGAAAAAGTACAACCTACGGAGCTTGTGACAGTCCGTCGTGCCCATGACGGTCTGTAGTGAAGCTGCTGAAGGAATATGGGGAAGTCTGAACAAGTGTGGGGTTACGGAGTGCGTGACGGACCGGCGTAGCCATGACGGTCCGTCCTGCTGGTTCGTCATGAAGATCAGAGAAGTAGTCCCAGTACCCAAATTCCAAGAGTTCAAGTGTTATGGTACGGAGATCCTCGACGAACCGTTGTGCCTGTGACGATCCGTCATACCTGCCGTCGAGGATAATGAACAGAGCATCCAGAATAATTTGCACAGTATGGAAAGAAGGAGTCCATGACAGCCCGTCGTGACCACGACGACCCGTCGCGAGGTCCGTTGACCCAGCCGCGTTTTGAATGATTTTCAGCAAATAGAGTCCTTCTTAAGTTAGGTTTTTCTTTTTGATAAATAGTTCGAAAAACCTCATTTTTGGGGTTAGAATCTTTTGGTGATTAGACTCTTTGTTATTTTAGCTTCTTTTGTGGATTAGACTTGGTGATTATTATTACACTTTTGGAGAATGTTTAGTCTTCAATTAATTTCGGTATTTGATTGTTTGTTATTTTGTTGATTAATTAAGTGAACTTCTCGAATTTATTCCCTCTCATTGAAGTAAGTGCATGAATTCTTATATTAGATATTTGAATATTGTGAATATGACTATGGGTAACTAAACTCCATAATTAGGGTTGTGGTAACCATAGACGAATTATGAGGTAAAACCTAACTAAAATAACAATTCTAGAATAGTGTCTTGCATGTATTGATAATTCTTTCGCTTAGAAGTCTTTTTAACGGATGGAAAACGTTAGAACTCGCCTTAATGCTACTTGCCGGACCAAGGAGGTAGATAATAGGAAAAAAATTATCAACATAGATTTAGTGTATACTATCTAATAGGCTAGTATTAATTGGTACGAGGTTATAACTTAGTCAAATATCGAATACGATCCTTAATATGAGGTAAAGGTAAGAGTTAGTATAGAAACACACATAGCCGAACCAAGGTGCAGAGTGAAATTTTCTAGATGCCGGACCAAGGATTTAGAAATACACAACTTATCACTTTACATCCAAGATACTAGGAAAGAATTGTTATAGTTAGAATTATCAAGTTAGGAACCTGTGGGGAACACGTAAACTGTAGTTACTTTTATTAACTGATTAAACTCCAACATTTGAATCTGTTAGTGGCCTACTTTGATTTAGCTAGTTATTTTGATTCATTTAGAAATAAAAATCCCCCTTTTATTGTCTTTGCGTTCCAAGGAAATAATTGACTAAATAGAAGGTATTAATAGATTGAAGTTAAATCCTGATTAGTTGGGTTCTTTACTTGATACGACCGCTTTACTTCTTCTTTGAGAAGTAAGTTTGAGAGTATCAGCGTGTCCCTAAAGTATTGTTATGATGTTGAGTCTAGGATGGAAATAAGAGACTAGAGTCTTTAACTATGTATGACGATATTTATATATATATATATATATATATATATATATATATATATATATATATATATATATGAATTAATGTTCTAGCATATGATCTGTTAAGAAAATTTTATGTTTCTGCTAAATTTACCTATAACAATGCGACGAATGATAACTATGGACTTGTATAAAACCTCCGATAGGTCAAGTACGCCATGTTAATTCTAAGTGGTACTCCCCGGATGTGATATTACGGGGGAAATCCTTTGGAAAATTTAAAGAGAAAATTTGAAATTCTTTTCCTTTTTTTCAAGATCATCAGTGGAAGTTGGGAAAAAGTTGTACTTCTGCAAAAGAGGGAAAAGGGGACGGCGATTGGACGGCTCATTACCGTTGGTACGTTTGGAGATTTAGTAGTATGTAATTAAGGAAAACAAGAAGAGGGCATACATGAGTACTGGTGGACATGACTTATCACTAGATCTTGGGGCAAAGAACACATGGTAAAAATTGCAGAGTATGGCTGTTGTACACTGTGTATTTCCGTAATTTCTAGGTTTTGCTAATGTTGTTGTTCACGCGTTGATAGGTTGGATTCTCGCGTGAAGAAGAATAGTTATGGGGTATGGTCGGTTTGGCGGTATGTATGAGATGGGCGTTGGTCTTTAACGAAGTTGGGGGTCGTATTTGTATTATGTTGTGTTATTTGGTTGTATTTGGATAAGGTTGAAGTGGGATAGGAATTGTTATGAGTTGGGCTGCAGAAATTTATTTGAGAAAGGGAGAAGTGGACTGCAATTTTCAAATAAAAAGACCCAAAATGGTTTCTTAAAAATGGGTTTATAGTGAGGTAAGGAAAGATGTGACATTGGGATTAAAGAAATAGCCGAATTGAGTAAAATTGACGAATTAGACTAAGCCCTAAATAAGACAAATTAAAATTAATTAATTAAAGAGTTTCTTAATCTTAACAAAATAAAATAATTCACTTAATTTTTTTAAAAACAAATTTTATACAAACTAATCAACTCAAAATAATAAACTGTTAAATTAGCTAAACTATTTAACCAAATATTTAAGAAAAACTAAAATATTTTCAGACGATCTTCAAATAATATATATATATATATATATACAAAAAAAAATTCTATTTTATTTTTTAAATTAATTTTTGTTAAAAATACAAATGATAAAATGACTTGAAAAAACATTTAAAATTTTATAAAGTCAACTATTTCAAATTGTTTGGAATTGAAGAAGCTCGATGATTAATTTAAATTGTGTAGGGTCAAAATTGAGCGTGAACGACTATCCCTCGTTTGACATGGATTAATGAAAGATATTCGAGGAAAATGAAATTCACGAGTCCAAGTTTGAACAACCACAACTTCATCTCTTAGAAAGATATTTTTGTATGAACTTTTATGAATTATGACCGAGCCTAGGCATCAGGTTTTTCTACATATCTCTGGATATATGATAATTCAGGCTGCTTGTAGTTGGATACGCTTGATTTGACGCAAAATTATTAAAGAATTCAGAAGCTATCCCAATATCAAATTATGAAGATACTGAAATGCTCGAGAATAATATTTGAGAGTTGATGTTGGGATACAACCGAGTTTTCAATATTAAGCCTTCCTACACATCTTTAGACTGAAGGAATTAAGGTTTTTGTAGTTTGACTAGATTGGTTGAAAAGGAAATCTATTATGCAAGATAACCTTTGGTTTTTGAGGCGTGAAAAATAAAATAAGTATGAAAAAGAGGCGTGCAACCTCTTAGCCATGAATTTGACCCTTTAAAACCTATAATTAAGAACTTACACAAACATAATTTCCAAATCTCTTGGTTCATTATCATTCAGATTAGAAAGTTGCCTCCAGCAATAGTGAAAAAATTCTCAGATGTGAATTAAAACTGATAAACACAAAGAATATCCCACATGCCTTCTGATAGGGGTGAGGTTTGATTGTGGTGGAAGTTTCTCCTCATCTCACGTCCTAAGAGTCTGATAGTCCTCTTCGGACTATATCATAGTTCGATGCAAAGAAAAAGTTCCACATTGTGCTTGATTCTTTTTGATGTCCTCCGCACCTATAGTTTGATTTGTGTATTCATCCTCTCGGATATTCTCGACAAATAATGAGATAAAAATCATAGTGTAAATATAATTTAAATGGATACATAGTATCATTTACCATGTTGGAACTTAATCGTTCTCCTTGAATATTTTACATCAACTTCTTTCAATTTGGCGTAAAGCAAATAAAGCATATACCTCATATTTGCCATATTATTATTCATTGTAATTTTATTTTAGTATCGAAGTAGTAAAATAGACTAATGTAATATGTTGATGGTTCTCTTGATTGTTTGAATATGTGTTCATCTTCGAATTTTTCATATGAATGAAACTTTCGGCAATTTGAAGATAAATGGGCCTCTTTGCGTTTTGAACATGATGGCCTTCTTGGAGGTTTGAATATGAACGAACCTCTTGTTAGGTAGTGGAACCTGATTAATTTTAGGTTTTCCTATTTATTCTCTATTTATTCTCTGTAACCAAAAATACTCCGATTTACTAATATGAATATACCTCACCGCCGTGGAAGTTTACTCACGGGGTGTTACCACGAAATATTGGGTTTTCTCTTTCTCTCTCTAGATTTCTCATCTCTTTGTCTTGAAAGTTCTTGTGTTCTTCATTCATCTAGTGTGTGTGCGTGAATTCGATCCTAACAACTGGTATCAGAGCTAAGGAGATTCAACACGATCACAAAAGATGAATAGTTCAAAGCTTGGAATCGAGAAGTTTGATGGATCCGATTTCAGTTTTTGGAAGATCAGATCGAAGATTATCTGTACCAGAAAGATCTTTACGAACCGTTGACCGGGGTGAAGCCGGAATCCATGACGGAGGAGAAGTGGAAACTCAAGGATCGCTAGGCTCTAGGGTTGATCCGGTTGACTTTGTCAAGAAACGTGGCGTTCAACATCTTGAAGGAGAAGACTACGTCCGGTCTGTTGAAGGCACTGTCAAACATGTGTGAAAAACCATCGGCTATGAACAAGGCATATTTGATGCGTAGATTGTTCATTTTACAGATGTCTGAGAATGGATCCGTTTCTGATCATATAAACGAGTTCAATATGATTGTGAGTCAACTCAATTGTGTGGACATTAATTTCAAAAATGAAATTAAGGCATTGATTTTAATGTTATCTCTGCCTGAGTCTTGGATACTGTTGTTACTGCGTTTAGCAGTTCCCGTGGATCTGAGAAACTGAAATTTGATGAAATCCGTGATGTTGTTCTTAGCGAAAGTATTCGCAAATGAGAAGTGGGAGATTCATAGGGCAGTGCTCTCAGCATTGATCGAAGGGGGAGAAGTAAGACGAAAGGCCAAAATCTACATGGTCGATCAAAATCAAAGAATAGAGGAAAATCCCCGAAGAGATCAAACATGACATGTTGGAATTGTGGAGAAAAAGGGCACTTTCGGAGGAATTGTACAAAGCCAAAGAAGAAACAGAATAAGAAATTTGGAGATGACAATGATTCTGTAAGTTCAGCAGAGGACATTGGGGATGCTCTAATCCTTAGTGTAAACAAACCGGTTGAATCATGGATTTGGGTTCTGGTGCATCTTTTCATTCGTCTCTAAGCAAGGAGTTGTTCCAAAATTTCAAATCTGGAAATTTTGTAAAAGTATATCATGCTGACAATAAAGCCTTTGATATTGAAGGTAAGGGGGATGTTTGCATAAAGACCACCTCGGGAAACCAGTGGACATTGGAGGATGTCAGATATATTCCTCGGATCAAGAAAAATTTGATCTCTGTTGGTCAGTTGGATAGCAAGGGATATGCAACATTGATTGGGAAAGGTTCATGGAAGATCGTGAAAGGTGCTATGGTAGTTGATCGTGGCACCAAATCTGGAACCTTGTACACAACTGCAGGGTGTATAAACATGGCCGCTGTTGTTGAAGGTGCTTCCGGTTCATGTCTATGGCACAACATACTTGGACACATGAGTACTAAAGGAATAAAGATGCTGGTTGCAAAAGGAGCATTAGAGGGTCTGAAGTCTATTGATATGGGTCTTTGCGAGAGCTGTGTTATGGGTAAACAAAAAAGAGTAAGCTTCACAAAGACTCCTAGAGAGCCAAAGAAAGTGCGGTTTGAAATGGTCCATACAGATGTTTGGGGTCCATCTCCAGTATCATCACTTGAAGGATCCAGATTCTATGTTACCTTCATTGATGATTTCAGCAGGAAGGTATGGGTTTACTTCTTGAAGCATAAGTCAGATATGTCTGCAACTTTCAAGAAGTGGAAAGCTGAAGTTGAGAATCAGACCGGTTTGAAAGTCAAATGCCTAAGGTCTGAAAATGAAGGAGAGCATGACAAATCAGAGTTCAAGGTATTATGTGCAGCTGAGGGAATCAGATTGACGAGAACAGTTCCTGGTAAGGCAAGGCAGAATGGAATTGCTGAGAGGATGAACAGAAAATTGAATGAGCCTGCAAGGAGTATGAGGTTACACTGTGGACTGCCCAAAACACTTTGGGCAGATGCTGTGAGCATTACTGCATACTTGATCAACAAGGGACCATCAGTTCCTTTAGGGTTCAAGATTCTAGAGGAGGTGTGGACAAGAAAAGAACTCAAGTACTCAAACTTGAGGACTTTTTGTTGCACTGCTTATGTTCATATTGATCCAAAAAAGAGAGACAAGATTAATGCTAAGGCTGTGAAGTGTTACTTTATAGGCTATGGTTCTTATTTGTTTGGTTATAGGTTTTTTGATGAGAAGAACAGAAAGATCCTGAGACATTCTGACGTGACATTTGATGAGTCTGTCCTATACAAGGACAGAGAGCAGAAGGTTCTAGTGATTACAAAGCAAGTCGGAGTTGAGGTTGAGTAGGAGAAGTGTAACCCTAGAGATGTCGAAGCAAATACTCAACCAACTCCTACTGAAGAATCTAAAGTGGAGCAAGTTACACCTGAGCAGGTGTTAAGGAGATCATCCAGATCCATCAGTGCACCAGATAGGTATTCACCTTCATTACACTATCTATTGCTGACTGATGAGGGGGAACCAGAGTCTTTTGATGAGGCCCTACAGGTGGAAGATTCGATCAAGTGGAGCAAGCCATGGATGATGAGATGAGGTCACTTGAGAAGAACGACACATGGGTGTTGACTGAGTTACCTGAAGGGAAGAGAGCTTTGCTGAACAAGTGGGTGTTCAGAATCAAGACTGAACCAGATGGCAAAAGAAGGTTCAAGGCTCGTTTAGTGGTTAAAGGATATTCACAAAGGAAAGGTATTGATTATGCTGAAATATTCTCTCCTGTTGTGAAGTTAACCTCTATTCGAATTTTGTTTAGTGTTGTTGCATCGGAGAATTTGCATCTAGAGCAAATGGATGTAAAAACAACATTTTTACATGGAAATATGGACAAAGAGATCTACATGCAGCAACCGGAAGGATTTGTGGTTCCAGGCAAGGAACACATGGTGTGCAATCTCACCAGGAGCTTGTATGGACTAAATCAAGCACCAAGGCAGTGGTACAAGAAGTTTGACTCCTTCATGACCAAGAGTGGATTCTTCAAAGCTGAAAAGAATCCTTGTTGTTACTTCAAGAAATACACTGATTCATATGTCTTTCTACTCTTGTATGTGGATGATATGTTGATTGCAGGATCTAGTATGAGGGAGATTAACAATCTGAAGACAAGGTTGTCTGCAGCATTTGAGATGAAAGATTTGGTACCAGCAAAACAGATTTTGGGGATGAAAATTTTCTCTGGATAGATCTGCTGGCACTTTTAATCTATTTTAGGAGTTGTACATTGAGAAGGTGTTGAGTAGATTCAGGGTTAATGATGCTAAAGCCAGGACTACTCCATTGGCAAATAACTTTAAATTGTCAAAGGAGCAGTCACCCAAGACTGCCGAGGAGAATGATCACATTGCACTTATTTCATATGCTTCAGCAGTTGGTAGTTTGATGTTTGCTATGGTCTGCACTAGATCTGATATAGCACATGCAGTGGGAGTTGTTAGCAAGTACATGGCGAACCCTGGGAAAGAGCATTGGGAAGCTGTGAAGTGGCTTCTAAGATATCTGAGAGGTACATCCAGTACTTCACTTTGTTTTGGCAAAGGCAAGGTGACTGTACAGGGTTTTGTGGATGCTGATCTTGGTGGGGATGTTAACTCGAGCAAGAGTACATCCCGGTTCATTTACACCATAGGTAGAAGAACAGTGAGTTAGATGTCTAGACTTCAGAAGTGTGTTTCTCTTTCATCTACTAAAGCTGAGTATGTGGCAATAGCTGAAGCTAGGAAAGAGAAGATATGGTTGGCAAATTATCTTGAGGAATTGGGCAAGAAGCAGAGCGATAAAATTCTTTACTCAGATAGCCAGAGTGCCATACAGTTGGTGAAAAATCCAGTATATAATTTGAAGACAAAGCACATCAGAAGGCGATACCATTTCACTCGCAGGGAAGTGGAGGATGGTGATATGTTCTTGGAGAAGATAGAGGGTGCCAAGAACCCGGCAGACATGTTGACGAAATGTGTTGATGTTGAGAAACTGAGGTTATGTAATACCTCGGTTGGTCTTCTGTAGTTGTTGCTACAGATGTTGCGTTGCGATAAAGATGTTGATGATGAAGAGATTTTTTTTGAGAATGTATGTTTTGGATGACTGAGTCAGTCTCCAAGTGGGAGAATTGTTAGCTAGTGGAGCCTGATTAATTTTAGGTTTTTCTATTTATTCTCTATTTATTCTCTGTAACCAAAAATACTCTGATTTATTAATATAAATATACCTCACCACCGTGGAAGTTTACTCACGGGGTGTTACCACGAAATATTGGGTTTTCTGTTTCTCTCTCTAGATCTCTCATCTCTTTCTCTTGAAAGTTCTTGTGTTCTTCATTCATCTAGTGTGTGTGCGGGAATTCGATCCTAACACCTCTCGTCAATTTAAATATGCAATGACCCTCTAGGAATTTTAATATGAATGACCCCTCGATAGTTTGAATATGAATGACGCTCTCATTAATTTGAATATGAATGACCCTCTCGGCAATTTGAATATGAATGACCTTGTCGGTGGTTTGAATATAAATGTCCTTTTCGATGGTTTTGAATATGAATGGCCCTCGCTGAAATTTAAATATGCAATGTCCCTTTTGAAAATATAAATATGAATGATCCTCTCGGCAGTTTGAATATGAATGACCCTTTTGGAGGCTTGAATATATTGACCCTCTTGGCTGTTTTATTATGCAATGTCACTCTCCGCGTTTAAAAACGAATGGACCTCTCAGTAGTTTGATATGCGTTGGACCTTTCGGGAATTTAATATGAATTACCCTCTTGGAATTTGAATATGATGGCCCTCTTAGCAATTTGAATATAATGTCTCTCTTGACATTTGAATATGAATGACCCTCTCAGCAATTTAAATATGAATGTCCCTCTTGGTTGTTTAAAAGTGAAATAGCCCTCTCGGCAATTTGAATATGATGACCCTTTTTGCAATTTGACTAAAATGTCCCTCTTGGCATTCAAATATGAATGACCCACTCGGCGCTTCGAATGTGATCGCCCTCTTGGAGGTTTGTACATGTAATGGCCCTCTTGCCAATTTAAATATGCAATGGTCCTTTTGGCATTTGATATGTAATGTCCCTCTTGGAAATTTAAATAAGAATGACCCTCTTGGTTGGGTGAATATGAAATGACCCTCTCGACAATTTGAATATGATGGTACTCTTGGAAATTTTATATGAATGACCCTCTTAGCTTTTTAATATAATGACCCTCTTGGAAATTTAATATGAATGACACTCTTGGCATTTTGAATATGATGGATTTGACTATGAATGTCATACTTTTTGGTCAAGCAGAGATGTTTCACTCAATATCAGATATTTGCTGACAGGTTCTCCTGAAATAGTTGGTTGATAAATATATTATATTTGATGATCTTATTTTTTCTTGCATCCAAAAAAAATATTTTTTTGGAATTCTTATTTGTGTTGATTCGTCTAGTCACCTTGCTTCTTGTTTCTCTATATTTGGAAGTTTTGTTGACCCTACAAATCGCAATAGACAAAAGAAAGATCATATTTAAATTAAAACACTTGTCATACATGATGTTTTAGGAAAATAGTTTTAAAGAAAATATGTACCAATTAACTATCACGACATGCACGACACAAACAAAACCCATTGTCTCATATTTTATTAATATAGGTACCTTGTTTCAAAATTTAAGACTCCTTAAGAGTATGTAACATTGAGGCACTTGAAGTTGACTTTGATGTTTTGAGTACCCTTGATAGAAAATTTTGAGGTCCTCCTAAAAAATTCTATCCCACATAGATGTCTTAGAACAAATCTGATGGTAATAATGAGATTCATGATATGTTACGAATTTCTTAGATTTTATCAAAATTATATCCTAGTTGCACATCATTGACCTTTGTTTGTACGACAGAGCTCTTCGTGTAGAATTTTTTAGATCCTTTCAAAAATTTTGTCCCAGTTTCCATTAGGAAGGGAAATGAAAATCTTTTTGGGAATATGACCGAACCGTTGTGGCGCCTACGCATCCCATCTAGGTAGGAATCAGGTCATCTCTTGAGGATTTACAGAAATAGAAAATTTTGACAAAAAAAGGCGGAAATTGACGTAGGCTGCCTATGTATCTCATTCTCGAGAATTAAAGTTTAAAGTAGTTCAAATACAAGTGGAATTTTTCAAAACATAAGGTGACAATGATTACAAGCAAACAAAAATTACAAGGAAATAAAGGAAAGAAGCATCATCCTTCAATTGTAGTATCTTTTGACGACATCTGAATTGATATCTTTGCACCACACCTGAACACCCATCTCTGCTAGGACCAAAGCACCTCTTGGTAGTACTTTTTGGACAACATACACTCCTTGGCTGTTAGGTGCGAATTTCCTTTGTATTCGTCTTGATGACGGAAAATGCGTTTCAACACCAATTGTCCTACCTGAAATGTTCGAACTCTTACTTTTTTTTTGAAAGCGTGAGTCATTCTTTGTTGATACAACTGGCCATCATTAAATGTTAACTACCTCAAACACTCATTTTTTTCTCATCAATAAATGTTAACTTCTCGTATCAATCAGAAACCCGTTGACATTGCTTAATCTAGCTCCCTGAATAATCCTCAAAGATGGTATCTCAGCTTCAGCTAGTATCAATGCCTCTATCCGTAGACTAATAGATACAGAGTTGCTCCAGTTTAGGTTTGAATTGTGGTGCGATAACCTAGAAAGGCATTAGGCAAATTTTCATGCCAACATTTGTAGTTGTCTATCATCTTTCTCAATATTATCTTGGTGTTCTAATTGGCAACTTGCACAGCTCCATTCATTTGAGGACGATGTGCAGTTGAATTATGGTGGATAATTTTGAATTTTCACATATCTCTTTGATCAAGTGACTATTGAGATTTTTTGCATAGGAACTCCTAAATGACAATCAAATATTGCAAAAAAAATAAAATTTGCTACAACTTTCTTCATCACAACTTTGTACGAACCAACTTCGACCCACGTATGAAGTAATCAATGGCGACCAATATTGACTTATAAAAATTAGAGGCAGAAGTCTCAATATCCAATAATATCCATGCCCAAGGCTGAAAATGGCCAAGGGGAACTCATCGCATTGAGCTCGTGGGGTGGTGCTTTGATTAGATCTCCACGTACCTGGCATTATGACATCTTTGGACAAATCGGCCACAATCATTTTTCTTAGTCATTCAGAAGAATCCCACATTTAATATTTTTTTGATAATGTAAACCCATTCATGTGCATCCCACACACTCCTGCATGCACTTGTTTAAGCAATTTTGTGGCTTCTGCAACATTCACACATTTAAGTAATCCTAGATCAGGACTCCTCCTATAAAGAACCTCTCCATTCAAAAAAATGTTTTTTGCCATTCTTCAGATTGTTTTAATTTGCAATAATACAAGCTTCTTACTCAATTA
The DNA here is from genome assembly GCF_036512215.1 of Solanum lycopersicum. NCBI lineage: Eukaryota > Viridiplantae > Streptophyta > Magnoliopsida > Solanales > Solanaceae > Solanum > Solanum lycopersicum. Next base: position 42,143,735 of record NC_090808.1, read on the forward strand.
TGTTTATAGTGAATTGAAATCTGAACTTTGGTATTGCTGGAAAATGTTGCCCTGACTCAGATATCAACACTGCTCCAATTCCTAATCCTTTGCAGTTCACTGCTCCATCAAAGAACATTCTCCACCTAGGATATGATTCTGATATATCTTCCCCTACAAACAATACTTCTTCATTAGGAAAATATGTTCTGAGTGGCTCATATCCTTCATCTATTGGGTTTTCAGCAAGGTGATCGGCCAAGGCTTGACCCTTAATTGCTTTCTAAGTCATGTACAAAATATCAAACTCACTCAACAACATCTACCACTTTGCTAGCTTTCTTGTGGGCATTACTCTTTGCAATATGTATTTGAGCGGGTCCACTATTGAAATGAGATGTGCTGTATGAGCAGATAGATAATGTCGCAATTTCTAGGACACCCAAGTCAAAGCACAACAAGTTCTCTCTAAGAGGGTGTAACGAGACTCATAGGATGTGAACTTCTTGCTCAAATAGTATATAGATCTGTCCTTTCTTGTGGTCTCATCATGTTATCTCAACACACATCCAAATGAGTTATAAGAGACAGATAAGTACAATGGAAAAGGACTGCCTGTACGTGTTTGCACAAGTACTGGTGGATTTGAAACATAACTCTAGATGGTGTAAACAGACTTCTGATATTCTTCGGTCCATTTTTTTGGCGCATATTTTTGTAGAACCTTGAATAGGGGCTCACATATCAATGTTTATTGAGCTATGAATCGACTGGTGTAATTCCGTCTCCCTAGAAAACTCATTACTTCCTTATTAGTCTTTGGAGGAGGGATGTTTTAAATAGACTTGACCTTGGAAGGATCAAGATCGATACCTCTTTAGCTATTTGTGAATCTTATTAACTTCCCTGCAGGTACTCCAAATGTACATTTGGTTGGGTTCAACTTCAAATCAAACCAACTTAACCTGTTAAAGAACTTATCCAGGTGCGTCAGATGATCCGAATTCTCGCGGGATTTTATGATGACATCGTCCACATATACCTCAATTTATTTGTGGATCATATCAAGGAAAATGGTTTTCGTAGATCTCATGTAAGTGGCTCCAACATTCTTGAGGTGGAATGACATCACTCGATAATGATAGACTCCCCAAGGTGTGGTGAATGCTGTTTTTTCTGCATCTTCTTCATCCATTAGAATTTGGTGGTATCCCCCAAAAGCAATCCAAAAAAGTTTGCAGCTCATGCCTAGCACAATTGTCGATGAGTATGTGGATATTCAACAAGGGGAAATTCTCTTGTGGAATCACTTTGGTAAGATCCCTATAATCCACGCATATCCTGATTTTTCAACCTTTCTTCGCCACTGTAACAATGTCATTCATCCAAGTGGGATACTTGGTCACTTCGACGATGTTTGATTTGATATACTTAATTACCTCTTCTTTTATCCTTAAACATAACTCGGTCTAGAACTTTTTGATTTTCTGCTTTATCGGACAATATTCTAAATTTATAGGCAGCTTATGGGAAACAATATCAGTGCTTAACCCTAGCATATCATCGTAAGACCAGGCAAACACATCAACGTATAGTGAGAGTAGTTAGACCAATTCTTCTTTTCTATTTTTTTTCCAAATGGACACTAACTCGGGTTTCTCGGACCGACTCGTTATCTCCCAAGTTTACTATCTCTCTCTCATCGAAGTTGGTCTTTTTATCATCTTCAAGGTTCCTTTAGTGCTTGGTAAGCTGTTCGGGCATCATAGTTTCCTCATCATATTCTTCATATTCATCTTCATTGACCTTACTTGGTTCACCATGTTCGTGACATGTCATGACATTCACAAGTTTAGATTCATTTTTACTAAAAAGAACAATAAATCAATCATGTTTGATAGAAAGAGTTCAAAGTTTATATATTGGAGAGTAAATCAAAAAGATAAAATAATCATTTTAAAATAAATGAGGCTTTCATTGGAATTATAAAAAGGCGTACAAACTTTGGTCATGACTCATGTCAACGTGAGCCATTTTCATTTTAAACATTACGATGAAAATAAAGTGACATAAAGGGTAGTTTCGGGCCTTGTCCGAAAAAAACCAATTTTCAAAAGTAAAATTTCAAATCTTGTCTTTGTCTACCAAGCTATTCGGTGAATCATAAGTGGAGTGACCACCCAATTGTGTAGAATCTCTTCAGGTTTTCCATCTTTGGTGGTGGGTTTTGTGGTGCATTCTTCCAATATCACAAAACAATCTTGTTTATCAAACAATCTTCACATTCCTTCCACTAGAACATCAATCTCAGGCTCTAAAGCTTTAGTAACAAATGACGGGTACAATTCTAGAATAGGCTATGGTATATCACGATGATGCTTCTTCCTTTTTTCTACTTCTAATAATTCCTCCTATGTTGGGGTATAACTAATGAAAAAGTGGAAATTTTGAAGTGGGATGGGAAGAGGTGCATATATGCCATCCAAATTCTTGCCTAATCCACAACAAGTTTCAAAACCTCTTCTTAGCATTGTCGTGGCAAACATTTCATACACTAGCGACATTGGTACTTGTGGTGTCGTATCTTCAAAAGTAACATTCATTATCTCCACCATGTGAAAGTCAGTAATTTTAAAAGAATCTTTAATAACTAGACTGGAGAACCCAGGGTAACTAAGATTACTCCCTTCAGTATGGATGGAAATTTCATGATCCTCCAAGATGAACTTCAAAAGTTGATTCAATATGGATGGGACTGCTACGACCATATAGATCCATGGTCTTCCTACCAACATATTGTAGATTGTTGATATACCCATCACTTGGAAATCAGTGACAAATTATGCATGCCCCATTTGGATACATAAGTCTACCTCCCCATGGTCTCCTTCTGCGAACCATCAAACATCCTTACCTTCATGCGAATCTAATGGATTTTTCCAAAATCATATTTTAGCTTGGTGAGGGTTGATAACGGGCAAATATTGAGTCCTGAACAATTATCAATCAATACTCGAGCTACAAACTTGTTCGTGCATTTGACGGTGATATACAAGGTACAATTGTTCATCACTCCTTCAATTGGTAATTCCACTTCTCTAAAAGGGATTTGGTGACTACCAATGACATGACTTACCATATTGGCCAGATTCTCACCACTTGTTCCCATTGGTACATAGCCTTAATCAAGTACCTTCAATAATGTTTTTCGATGGTACTCAGAACTCATTAATAAATGTCTAATAGAAATTCGAGCTAGGCTTGTCTCCAAATGCTTGTCAAAGGAATACTACTCAGGTTGCATTCTTCGCCAAAACTCTTCAGGATCACCCTATGTGATCGGATTTTTATGGTTATCTTTTCTTCGTGTTTCTAACTCTTTTGGAATAAAGCATCTTCCAGAATGTGTCATCCCTTGAGTTAAAGCCACCTGGACAACAAACTTTTCTATGGGTTGTTTGATGTTTCTTTCCTTTGTTCAAGCGAAATCTTGATGAGGTGCAATTATTACAAAAAACTCTAGACATGCCTTTATGGTCAATGAGGACACTGTTGGTATGAGTGACTTGACAATTTCTTCACCGATAGTCCCAATAGCGAGCCAAGCTTTATCTCTTTCAATCATGTTGATGGTCTCTCTTCCATGATTCAACAATGGGTTCAGGTTCACTTTGGGGATAGGGACCTGAAGAGTGACGACTCTGTTATCGATCAATTCTTGAATCTTATGTTTTAGATTGATACATCCGTCAGTGTCATGTCCTGCTCCTCCAAAATGGTAAGCAAATCGTTGATCTACTCGAAAGAACTTTGTTGTAGGATTGAATGTCCTTGCGCCCACAAGTTGGATTATGTCACATCCGGGTTTACCCCCAAGATGTAACCGGCATCACCACCCTTTTTAAGGACTAAGACGAGCCTCTTAGTGTAATTTCAGTACATTACATTCATAGGTTGAAGATTAAGGAAAAATTAAATTTTTCATTAACATGTACTTAGAGGTTTACATAGACCTCTACATACACATAATATATATTCATATAGAGTATACATAGACCCTTCGTATAGAAAGGTTGCATAGCATTCTACTTTTATTTCACATACATATATATTAGATAGAAAGATATTCTCAAGGAATGTCTCATCTCATACCACCTAGTCGATAATCACAATATGGTCATAGCCCTACATCAAAAGTAAAGTATCCACATGTAGGCTTATTCAAGTCGTACACAATAAAAAGCGAATGAACATAAAGGAGTCCTAAAAATCATAACAGAAAAACTTCACAGGCAAGATATTGGCATCATCCTTGGAAAGTTACGACCTACCACTTGGATGAATTAAGATATCCAAGTCTTCAACAATGTTGCCTTCCAAATCCTTCAACGATCGGAACCTAAAATGATAGGGAAACACGAAAGAAAATGGGTCAGTACTCCACATTTACTAAGTATGAAACCATATAACATACCACACCAAAACATGCTAAAAATGACATTTAGTGAAAATATGCCATTTACCTCTCCAAATATTTATGCACAATTAAGTAACTATACCCACCTATTTAGACATGCTCAACAAGTCAAAAAAACCATATTCATGTTAACATACTTGAACCCATAATCTCATATAACTTTATCACAAATTATTAGTAATATGAATAAGAGTTCATAACATAAATTTAAAGTAAAACTACAATCCTCATAAAGTTCACAATTGCAATGACCAAGGAAAGCCCCATAACCTTGCTCAATCAAGTAAACTAATAAGAACTATAAATAGCATCATATTTCACCTAACATAGTCTTTAACTCACAAGTTCATACCTTTAAAAAAAGACCAATTGCATGTTCATAAACATCATAATTACCTTAAAGGATGTCATCGATGAAAACAATCACAAAAGAATCAAGGCATGGTCGAAAAACCCATTCATCAACTCCATGAATGCTGCAAGGGCATTAGACAATCCGAAGGACATCACTAGGAACTCATAATGCCCATTCCAGGTCCGAAAAGCTGTCTTAGGGATATCGGATGCCCTAATCTTCAATTGATGATACCCAGACCTCAAATCAATCTAAGAGAACAATGATACTCCCTGTAATTGATCAAATAAGTCTCAATACGCAGAAGAGGATATTTATTCTTCACTGTTACTTTGTTAAACTATCTATAATCAATACACATCCTCATAGTCCCATCCTTTTTCTTCACACACAATACAGGGGCACCCCAAGGTGATACACTAGGGCGAATAAAACCCTTAATCAATAAATCCTGCAACTGATCCTTCAATTCTTTCAACTCTTCTAGGGCCATACGATATGAAGGTATAGAAATAGGCTTAGTGCCAGGCTCCAAATCAATAGAAAACTCGATATCCCTATCAGAAGGAACACCTAGAAGATCAGAAGGAAATACATCGAGAAGCTCCTGAAACACGGGAACAGAGTCTGTGGGAGGTGATTCAACACTAGTATCCTGAATAAACGCTAAGTAAGACAAACATCCCCTCTCTACCATTCTTTGAGCACGAATAAAAGAGATAACCTTGCTAGGATAAGAACCACTAATACTCTTCCACTCAACCCTCGGAACATCAGGCATTGATAAAGTAACAGTCTTAGCATTACAATCAAGGACAACGTGATAAGGATAAAGCCTATCCATACCCAAGATAACATCAAAGTCTACCATCCTCAGAATGATTAAGTCTACCCAAGTGTCATACCCAGACAAAGAAACAAGACAGGATCGATACACTCGATCCACCACTAAGGGCTTACCCATGGTGTAGAAACACGAATAGGTACAATCATGCTATCACATATCATATCAAATTTAGCAGCAAAATACGTAGACACATAAGAGAATGTAGAACCTGGATAAAAAAACACAGACGCAGGTCGATGGCATATTGGGATGATACCTGTAATAACAGCCTCAGAGGTCTCCGCCTCAGGTCTCCCAGGAAAAGCATATCAGTGGCCTCCTCATCCACCTACATCCGGGGTGGTACCTCTACCCCCACTCTGCTGAGCTGCAACACTACTACTAGAAACTCTATCACCCCTGCCTGACTAAACTCTACCACGACCTCTACCCTGTGGTGCTGATGGTCTAGTCTGGAATAAAGAATTAAGTCGAGGCCCAACACGACCTCTTTGAGAAGTACACTGCCGCATTAGATGATCGGGATCTCCACAAGTAAAACAAAATCTCTGACCTGGAAACTGTTGTGTGGACCCTGAAAACCCACTATAATTGCCTCGCCCTGTAGGTCGCTGTTGTGAACCGTACGAGACTTGGCCCGGGCTATAAGAACCCTAGATGTCTGGACACCCTCAAATGTTGGTATAGATGCATGAATAGGTCACCGCTGCTGAAAAGAATCACTTACTCTCTGTGATCCCCTACCTCCAGATGAGGCACCATGAAAATGACCAGATGTGCGAGCCCTTTTAGGGTCCCCAAACTCCTCTCTCTCAATCAATTACGCCTCCTTGGCGGCACTCACAATGGACGTGAAAGAAGCCCCCTCCCTAGATGCCCGAAACACAGTTGACCTAATAGAGAAAGTCAATCCCCTCACAAATCTGCGGATCCTCTCTGTCTCATTTGGAATAATGGCAACCGCATGCCTAGACAATTGGCAAAAATGTGCCTCATACTCTGTAACCGATAAACCATCCTGTCTCAGACTCTCAAACCTCAAGCGACTTTCCTCTCTCACGCTCCAAGGGATAAAACAATCTTGGAATGCACTAGCAAACTGCTCCCAAGTCACTGGAGGAGACCAATCTGGCAAAACCCCCGAATAAGTCCTCCACCAGTCTCTCGCTGGTCCACGAAGCTGGAGTGTAGCATATCGAACCCCATGTGACTCAGCTAATCCAACCACCTCTAGTAACTCTCAGCAGGTAGTTAGAAACTCATGAGCGTCCTCGCTTTTTACACCCTGAAACTGAGGTGGGTCCATCTTTCAAAATGTCTCATACCTACGCTGCTCATCCTCTGTCAAAACAACCATCGATGAAACTTGACCCCCATTTGCTAGTGCAACATAATTGTGAATCGCGGGATCTATTGGTAGTTGCCCCACCTCATCCTAAGCAACTGGAGCTTGATGCTGCTCTTGGGTTTGAGATCCCTCTATAGTACGAGAGTCATGTGGTGTGGTAGTCGCACCACCGCCCTGAGAAAAGCCCTCTAGCACACTTAACACCCTTAGTAGTGTATCTTGAAGCAAAGGTGTGACTGTGGGATCTGGAGGAACCTGGTCCTCTCTACCATCAATCTGAGGTTCTGTAGAGACCTCTCTAGCACGACCACTCACTGGTGCTGCTCCACGTCCACGACCTCTGGCTATTGTCGTACTACTAGCACGACCTCTAGCTCGAGATCTACCCCTACCTTTAGTTGGGGCCTCAACAACTGCCTCGGGAAGTGCCTCCCCTCTACCACCAGTAACATTATTTCTAGTCCTCGTCATTTGTCAAAAGAGTATACAACAACTCAGTACTAACGAAGGTAACTATGCAGGAAGAGAAAGAGTGAACAAAAGGAAGTTTCCTAGTAATCTTTATAGCCTCTCATAGATGAGTACAGACGTCTCCGTGCTGATCCTTGAGACTCTACGTAGACTCGACTTGTATACACGTAAGACCTATGAACCTGGGGCTCTGATAACATTTGTCACTACCCAAAAATGGGTGTGATGGCACTCGTCTTATCCCACCAAGACAAGTCAGCCTAAAACCAAATATCTAACAAAGTGCGGAAGTAATGACAATTCAACAACAATTTCTATATGAAACCAAGTCATATTAATTCAATTCCAAAAACCAGGTTGTCACGTGCACAAGACTCTAATGTAAATATTAGAATTGAAATGAAATAGAAGTGTAAAATGAAGTTGTCTTTCAAGTAAAAACAAAATCATAAACTTGAGTAGGAAAGTTCGCTGAGATGACAAGCAACTACCTCACAACCCTCCAAAAGATGCCTCGAAAACGAAAAGAATGACAGGTATCACGAAGATCCAGGCTCGTAACCTACAAAAATTTGTAGAAGAAAGGGTGAGTACCAAACCACGTGGTACCCAACAAGCAAACCTCTAAACACAAGTTAAGTGAACAAAATACGGGTACACCTTACACCCTATCTAAACCTCCACGCTACAGCCTAACAGTTTACAGTTTACCAAATACACAACTCAATAACCACACTCTATCAGTTTACACATTCTCAATAAGCTCAATATTCAACAGTCACAAGCTTCACAGAGAAACAATCACAAGATCAGCAAAATACGTGTTCAAGTTCATCAATGATAAAATGTGCAATGCCATGAAATACAATGTCAAATATAGTGATGCATGTCTTTCTTAACGATACACACCTGCTGTCTCTCAGTCTGTGACCCATGGGGGACATATCTATTCATGCATCTGTCGCGGCGCACGACATGTCCCTCGATAATTGTAACCTTCGCGGCGCGCAATATGTCCCTCGAAATATAATATCCATCGCGGCGCGCAATACGACACTCGAAAGGGTGCATCCTTTCACCACAACTATGTCTGAGATATAATGCAAATGACATGCTTAAATGAAAATGAGGAGATAATTATTTTGATAACAAAGTGCAATTTAATACGAGGAATACAGAACCAACAAATAAGCAACAAGTCTCCAAGTCATTCTCAACACTACACAAGGTAATACACGAATTTCATACGCTTAACAAGGGTTTAGAAATCCACTTGCCTTAGTCAATAGAATAATTACTCTTGGACTTGAGCATTCCCTTTCTGTTGAGCTTCCGAACCAATGGAATCTATTCAAGTATATATTTACAATAAGGTTTCGGAATTAACAACATTAACACTTTCATGTGTTTAATCTCGACCTAAAAATTCACCCCAAATTTATAATCCAGTTTGTAAATCATCATGCCAATTAACATTTTAACTATCATATTTTTCAAGTTTCAAGTTTAGGATCCAAATATTCCAACGTCATAATTTAAATGGTACGCACAAAATTTTATTCATCTAATATTTAAATTACATACAAATATATCAAAACTCGAACCATAATGTGATAACTAAACAATTAACTAATATCATATGTGCCTCAAAATAATTTGCAGATTAACATATTTCTAATGTTCAACTATAAACATTAATTCAATAAATTATTCACTCAGCAATCATGTCCAATGATTAGCCATTATTATCCAATTATTAGTTCATCATTGGACAATGATTAGACTATATAAATCAATAATGTTCCTACCCAACATCAATACGTATGCCACAACCAAATTCCTTGTTTCAAAACTCATTTTTCCATTCATATAATAATATAATATTGTTATGTGCATATGTATAACAATTGATGGAATCATCTGCAGAAGAGCAAATAATGCTACGTAAGAAGAAAAAAAATGAACACTTTAGTTTATACCTGAAGCCGTCGGCAACCCTTCTTCCGTTCCCGATTTCTTTTTCTTTTTTTTTCCTTTTGTGAATTAATTAAGTACTATATGGGTAAATTTTTTACCCACTTCTTTTGTTAAATATTGGCTAAAGGGTATAGGGTCTTAAATAAATTATCACTTCAGCCCATAAACTATCGATAAATTAACTTAAGTTAAACAAATATTCAAAAATTCTAAAGAGGAGCTTTTGGGTCATTACATATTCAAAATAAAAAATAGGATAGACTAAGAAAGTAAGAAATCACAACGTCAAACATATTACTTATATCCATAGTATGCATATTTTACCTATAAAAAAACATGTAAATTTACGCGGAGACCCATGTCCTTATATTTGAGATTATTTCTATTTATCAATTGCAACATAAAGATGGTTACTGCATATTTAAGTTTATCACTACAAAAAGTGTTGACAAAATAAACTGTAAAGAAAAAGCAAATCAGCCATAATATAATCAAATAAAGAACTTCAAAAAATACTAGATGAAAGAATAATTTTAAAAATTATTTGCTACCTTGTTATCTTGAAGAATCAATTAAATAAAAAGAAAAATGTGTAAATACTTGCAATGTCGTACGATCCATCATTATATAACTTCAATTTTAAAAATCCATTGCTTATCATTGAAAGAGTTTATGTTGAGTGAAGATATTTTGTCAGAAGGCATGTTGTTACGATCCAACACGTCGTGATTAGCACCCGCCTTAACCATTTGGTAGGCGAATCACTACTATCAATCAACTAAAGAAAATAATTTAAAACTAAGGTATTTAAGTTACTACAACAAGTTAAATAACTAGGCTAAGTTCCATTGCTAATTAAATAAGGATCAAATAACTAACTAACAATGCGGAAGAATAAACCTAGAATCTGAAAGTCAATGTACCAAAACTATAACGATATCCAACTAAAAGAATCTCTAATGAAATAAATAGTAATTAAAATAATATCGAAGTCCGAAATGGTGAACATAAACTTCCTTGGCAGCCCGAACGTTGTATCTCACCCTTGAACTCGAAGCGATCATTGATCTACTATGCAAGGTCTGTCAACAATCGCGTGAATATACCCTGTACTAAACAAAAATAAGATTAAGTTCATAATCAATACACAACCACAATATACTGGAAGAATCACGCGGCTATCCCACTAGTGCAATATAAACATGTCAATGCACACACACACACACACACATATATATATATATACATATATTTATATCACATACTCAATATTATAAACATTACAAAAAACAATACAATTTACATGCTTTCACATAGTTGGTCCTCTCATGGAACCCAAAGTCAACCTATTATCTTACCGGCAAGTGGCAATTCGATCCCATTTTCTGTCGGAACGTGGCAACCCGATCTCTAATTACACACCAGAATCACAATTACAAGCACATCATCACTGATCATACATAATTGTAACGACCGGGGAGCACCCTCTAGAAGTTACACGGCGTACTTGACCTCTCGGAGGTCTTGTACAAGCCTCTTAGCTTCATTACATAACATCAATTAAAAATGGAGGGAATTAAAAAAATTTCTTCAAACCTAATGCAAAAATAATTTCATAAAACGAAAGTCTTTGTAACATATATGTCAAAACCATCTATGACAGCATGAGTAATAATGTCTTGGGACGCAGCCCACAAAAGTCTAAAACATAGTAAATGACATAACAGGAACATAGGGATGGTGTCCTCGAATGCTATGAGGACTAACCAATCTTCACTCCTTGATAGACTTGGAAACTCTAATTTTCAAATCAACTCAATCTTCTCAACACCCTACATAGGATTAGAACATAGGCAAAATATGTATTAGTACAAAATGTACCAAGTATGGAACTAACATACCAAACATAAGATATCTCAAAGGGTTAGTCAATAACAGACATAATCATAACAGATAATAGGAGGAACATAAAATGAATACCATAAGCATAATAAATCATCATAAGACATATGTAGTTCATACTTAAATAATTATTCCTTCTTACTCAAGTGAACCACTTCACAAGCCATCTCCAAGTATACTTGTGCAAGGCCAAGATAGTATCCCATACTACTATCTAAGTTAAGTCTATCTCTTTGGTCATTCATGATCATAATCCACTATCATAAATAAGATCTAGGTTCTTCGTGACATAAGAGTACTATACCCCTAGATCACTTCAAGACACACACGTGTAATTCATGTAAGACATCTCATTCTACCTTACACTCTAAGCATATCTTGAAATCACCCTATTCCCTTTCATCAACTAAGGTGTCACTAGTAGACGTATTTTATATTGACAAGGAACTATCATCTTGAGTCAATCATATCATCAAAAACAACTATAGCTACTACCCCAAAGCTAAGCATACATCATATAGAGATCATTTCTTAGGTAACCTCAAGTCATACTTGTCCAAATATGAATGACATCCCATTCTACCATCCATAATAAGTATTTCTCTAGGCTATCCTAATTCAAGATAACTTATCTTTATTCTTGTCTACTAAGCTTAACAAACTAACATAATAGATCTACTTCCAAAGGCGAACCCAGGATTTGAAGATAGGGGGAACACATTAAGAGTGGCTCAAGGGTAAGGCTAGGAGTGACTTAAGAGTAAGTGTAACGACCTGTTTAGTCTTTTTGAGCAGCAGATTTTATTTCTGGAAAAACAGGCTGAGACGACGGAACCCACGACGGACCGTCATGGGCACGATGGACCGTCGCAGGGTCTCGTTTCAAAACACTTAGAAAATCTGAAATTGGGTACTGAAAATCGACTCTCTGAACTTCGTAACGAAATGGAAGGACGGACCGTCACATGTGTGACGGACCGTCACAGACTCTTTGGTGGAAATTGAGTCTCTGAACCTTGCGACGACCTGCAGGACGGACCGTCGCAGGCACGACGGGACGTCGCAGGCACGACGGGCCATCGCAGGCACGAGGGGCCGTCGCAGGTTGCGTAATCCCAGTCTGGGTCGTATTTCTTTATACGTTTTAAGGGACATTTTTGACTATTCGTGCTTTAATTATAAAGTTAGTGGGTTAATGTTAATAAGTCTAATTACTTGGGGGTTAAAAGAGGTAACCTTAAGTTAATTAGTGGGTTATATTGGCCATCTTTTATTCTTAATTATATGCTAATTAGGGTAAAAGAAAGAGGATTTGAATAAAGAAAATAGAAAGAACAAGAAGAGAGAGAGAGAGGGTCGATCGAGAAGGGGAAAGCACAAAGCTTTGGAGAAAATTTGCTTGCTTGATCACTAATCTTCGGTGGAGGTAGGTTATGGTTTTTATGCTATTTCATAGTAAACTCTTAATAGCGAATGATATGTATTGGGTAGTATTGCAAAGTCTTCTATATGCTTAATTGTGTGCTTGTATGATGTGATTATATATGATTGTGATGAAATAAGAATGATGAAGCTATTGAATCCCAAATCTTGATAAAAACCCAATCTCTTGTTAATAATGATGCCTTGGTATAAAAGAAGGCTTGATGAACTAAAGTAATGAGATTGATGATGCCTTGGTATAAGAGAAGGCTTGATGAATTGATAGAATGAGATTAGGGGATCGGGTGTCATGAACCGACATAGATTTAGGGGATCGGGTGTCATGAACCGACACGTAGATTTACGGGATCGGGTGTCACAAACCGACACGTAGATTTAGGGAATTGGGTGTCACGAACCGAAACGTAGATTTAGGGGATCGGGTGTCACGAACCAACACGTAGAATAAGGGGATGGGAGTGTCACGTTCCGACACCTAGTAGTAGGGGATCGGAGTGTCACGTACCGACACTAGAGGAATAAAGATAATGAGGGAGTGGAGTGTCACGTACCGACACAAGAGGAATAAATATAATGAATGTTGAAAGATGTTAATATACTCAATCTAATGAATCTAATTCCCAAATGAGTATGGTATTGAGGCTTGAGTCCTCATGTGTGAACTTGACGGAAATTGTTAATGGTATAGTACTTGTTGTTGCTACATGTTGAGTATCATAGTTGATTTTATGATATTACTTGGTATATACTGTTTTCTATTTTGAGTTGGCCGATGATATCTACTCAGTACCCGTGTTTTGTACTGACCCCTACTTTTATGTTTTCTTCTTGTTATTTGTGGAGTGCAGCAAATGTGCCGTCATCTTCAACTCAACCGCAATTCTAGCCAGTCTTCGTCACATCGGATCTTTAGGGTGAGCTAACGCTTCTAGCTTGGACTGGACTTTTTTCCTCCTGTCTTGATGCCTTGAAGTTCCGGCATGGACTAGCTTTTACTTGTTTTAGCTTTTAGAATACTCTTAGTTTAGTCATTTGATCATAGATGTTCTTGTGGTGATGACTTCCAGATTTTGGGGATAATGATAAGTTTTGAGTTATAGATGTTGATTATTGATTTTGTTAATGAGTTTTAAGTCTTCCGCATTGTTTTCTATTTATTATGTTTGAAATGTTAAGGTTTAGATTGGTTGGTTCGCTCACATAGGAGAGTAAGAATGGGTTCCAGTCGCGATCCGGTTTTGGGTCGTGACAAACTTGGTATCAGAGCATTAGGTTCGTTGGTCTCATCACACAAGAACGAGTCTAGTAGAGTCTTAAGGAACGGTATGGGGACGCCTTTACTTTTCTTTGAGAGGCTATAAGGCTTTAGGAAAATTCTATTCTTTCCTTCTTTCTTTCGTGCTATTACTTGGGTCCAATTGGTATCTAGTTGATACAAATTGGTATCTGACCATCTTCACTCTATTACGCAGATGGTTAGAACTAGAGCAACGACTGCGCCAACATCAACATCGGCAAGACAAGAAGCGTCTGAGCCAGCCACTGGGGCTGTAGCTCGAGGAAGAATAGCGGCAAGAGGCTGTGGTAGAGGTCGTGGAAGGACGTCCTCCAGAGGAAGAGGACGAGCACCTAGCCCATCTGATACTAGGGTAGTGACTCCTCCACCGACTGAGGAAGTGGTAAGAGAGGGTGAGGAAGGGGAGAATGAACAAGTGCAAAATGAGGAATTTCCACCCCAACCTACCCCAGAGATAATCAATCAGGTTCTCGCTTATCTTAGTGGGTTGTCTGATCAGGGTCAGGCCCCTCCAGTGTTTTCTGCACCAACACCTCTAGTTTCAGAGGTACAACATGCAGCCACTATGGCTCCTCGTATGGATGCCTCATTGGACATAGGCACGTTTCCACGTCTGACTACTGGGCCTATAATGACAAATGATGAGCATGAACTTTTCAGTTAGTTCTTGAAATTGAAACCTCCAGTCTTCAAGGGTGCTGAATCTGAGGATGCTTACGATTTTCTGGTTGAGTGTCATGAGCTACTACACAAGATGGGTATAGTAGAACGGTTTGGTGTTGAGTTCGTGAGTTATCAGTTTCAAGGGAACGCCAAAATGTGGTGGCGGTCACATGTTGAGTGTCAACCAACAGAGGCACCACCTATGACTTGGGCCTCATTCTCTAGCTTGTTTATGGAGAAGTATATCCCCCGGACTTTAAGGGATAAGAAAAGGGATGAGTTCTTGAGCCTAGAGCAAGGTAGGATGTCGGTCAATACATATTAGGCTAAGTTTCATGCACTATCAAGATTTGCCACCCAACTTTGTTTCAGTCCACAAGAGCGGATTCATCGTTTTGTGAAGGGGTTGAGGTCAGAGTTGCGGATTTCAGCCTTACAGGTAGCGGCTACGGCAAAATCCTTCGAAGAAGTGGTAGATTTTTGTGGTTGAAGTGGAAGGAGTGAGGCCAGATGAATTCACCATTTCATCGACAACAAAGAGGTTTCGAAAGGGAGGTGAGTTTAATGGTTCTTACTCTAGAGGACAGGGTTCCGGAGGTTACTCACTTCGACCCATTCAGTCTTCACTACAACCTGTAGTTGGGGGTCCACCTCAGACCGGTCTACACTTCTCTGAGAGACCTATGCTTGACTCTAGAGAGTGTTATGGATGTGGATAGACTGGACATATTAGGAGGAATTGTCCCAAACAGAGTTATAGACCCCCAATAGCTAGAGGTAGAGGTGGTCATAGTAGAGGCCGTTATTCTGGAGGACGTGGTGGTCGAGGTAATGGTGGTCACCAAAATGGTCGAGGTGATGGGAAAACTGGAGCCACTACATCACAACATGGTAGGGGCAATGGACAGACAAACGATAGGGCCCATTGTTACGCTTTCCCTGGGCAGTCTGAAGTGGAGGCATCTGATGCTGTCATCAGAGGTAATCTTCTAGTTTGTGATTGCATGGCTTCTGTATTGTTTGATCCTTGATCCACATTTTCTTATTTATCTTTCTCATTTGCTAATGGTCTAAATTTACATTGTGAATTACTTGATATGCCTATTCGTGTTTTTACTCCGGTGGGTGAGTCTGTGGTAGTTGAAAAGGTATATAGGTCTTGTTTGGTGAACTTTGTGGGGAGCAACACTTATGTAGATTTGGTTATCTTAGAAATGGATGATTTTGATGTAATTCTGGTTATGACTTGGCTTTCTCCGCAATTTGCGATCATGGATTGTAATGCTAAAACGATGACGTTAGCCAAGCCTGGGACAGATCCGTTAGTGTGGGAGGGTGACTACACTTCCAATCCGGTGCGTATCATCTCCTTTCTTCGTGCTAAGAAAATGGTTAATAAAGGGTGTTTAGATTTCTTGGCACATCTCAAGGATTACACTACCCAAGTACCTTTGATTGAGTCGGTTTCGGTGGTTCGTGAGTTTCTGGATGTGTTCCCTGCAGATCTTCCTGGTATGCCACCAGATAGGGATATTGACTTCTGTATTGATCTTGAACCGAGTACTCGCCCCATTTCTATACTCCCTTATAGAATGGCTCCCGCGGAGTTAAGAGAGTTAAATCCCAACTTCAAGAGTTGTTGAGTAAAGGCTTTATTAGACCAAGTGCATCTCCTTGGGGTGCTCCGGTGTTATTTGTGAAGAAAAAGGATGGGAGTTTTTGGATGTGCATAGACTACCGGAAGTTGAACAAGGTAGCCATAAAGAACAGGTATCCTCTTTCTCGCATTGATGACTTGTTCGATCAGTTACAAGGTGCTTGTGTCTTCTCTATGATTGACTTGAGATTCGGTTATCATCAATTGAAAATACGGGCAACGGATGTGCCAAAGACTGCTTTTAGAACCAGGTATGGGCATTACGAATTTGTTTGATGTCTTTTGGTCTTACGAATGCCCCTGCTGCGTTCATGAGTTTGATGAACGGGATTTTTAAGCCATATTTGGATCTCTTTGTGATCGTATTTACTGATGATATACTGATATACTCTAAAATTAAGGAGGAACATGAGGAGCATTTGAGAATGGTATTTGAAATGTTGCGGGAGAAAAAGCTTTATGCCAAGTTCTCTAAGTGTTAGTTTTGGCTAGATGCAGTGTTCTTCTTGGGGCACGTGGTTTCTAAGGATGGAGTGATGGTGGATCCTTCTAAGATTGAGACAGTGAAGAATTGGGTAAGACCTACTAATGTGTCAGAAATAAGGAGCTTTGTTGGGTTAGCTAGCTACTACCGCCGATTTGTCAAGGGATTCTCTTCCATTGCTTCCCAATTGACAAACTTGACTAAGCAGAATGTTCCATATTTATGGTCGGATGAATGTGAAGAAAGCTTTAAAAAGCTCAAGACCTTGTTGACTACTGCACCAATCCTTACCCTACCAGTGGAAGGTAAGAATTTCATTGTCTATTGTGATGCATCCTATTCGGGTTTGGGTGCAGTACTAATGCAAGAGAAGAATGTAATTGCTTATGCTTCAAGGCAATTAAAGGTGCACGAACGTAATTACCCGACCCATGATTTGGAATTGGCCGCGGTAGTGTTTGCACTAAAGCAATGGAGACACTATTTATATGGGGTTAAGTGTGAGGTCTATATGGATCATCGTAGCCTACAGTATGTCTTTACTCAGATGGATTTAAACTTGAGACAGAGGAGATGGAGGGAACTACTGAAGGACTAAGATATCACTATCTTGTATCATCCGGGAAAGGCTAATGTTGTGGCAGACGCCTTAAGTAGAAAGGCAGGGAGCATGGGAAGTCTAGATCACTTGCAAGTTTCTAGACGTCCATTGGCTAGAGAGGTTCAGACTCTGGCTAACGACTTGATGAGGTTAGAAGTAAATGAGAAGGGAGGATTGTTGGCCAGTGTGGAGGCGAGATCTTCTTTTCTTGACAAGATCAAGGGGAAACAGTTTAATGATGAGAAATTGATCCGGATCCGAAATAAAGTGTTGCAAGGAGAGGCTAAAGAAGCAACAATCGATGAGGAAGGTGTTCTGAGGATTAAGGGAAGGGTATGTGTACCCCGCGTCGATGATTTTATCAACACTATTCTGACAGAGGCTCATAGTTCAAGGTATTCGATACATCCGGGTGCAACCAAGATTTATCGTGACCTAAAGCAACACTTTTTGTGGTGTAGAATGAAGCGTGATATTGTTGATTTTATTGCCAAATGTCCAAACTGTCAGCAAGTAAAGTATGAAAACCAGAGGCCCGGAGGAACACTTTAGAGAATGCCCATTCCTGAATGGAAGTGGGAAAGGATTGCAATGGATTTCGTGGTTGGTCTTCCAAAGACATTGGGAAAGTTTGATTCTATTTGGGTAATTGTTGATAGGTTAACTAAGTTTGCTCACTTCATTCCGGTCAAGGTGACTTACAATGCAGAGAAGTTAGCCAAACTTTACATCTCGGAAGTGGAGCGATTGCATGGGGTTCCACTCTCCATTATATCAGATAGAGGTACGCATTTTACTTCTAAGTTTTGGAGAACATTGCATGCAGAATTGGGTACTAGGTTGGACCTGAGTACTGTGTTCCATACTTAGACCGATGGTCAGTTTGAGCGAACGATTCAAGTGTTGGAGAATATGTTTCGGGCATGTGTGATAGAATTTGGTGGTCAGTGGGATAGCTTCTTACCCTTAGCAGAGTTCTCCTACAACAATAGCTATCACTCAAGCATTGATATGGCCCCATTTGAGGCACTATATGGGAGAAGATGTAGGTCTCCCATTGGGTGATTTGATGCATTTGAAGTTAGACCTTGGGGTACTGACCTTCTGAGGGAATCGTTAGATAAAGTGAAATATATTCAAGAAAATCTTCTAGCGGCGCAGAGTAGGCAAAAAGAATATGCAGATCGGAAGGTTAGAGACTTGGAGTTTATGGAGGGTGTACATGTCTTGTTGAAGGTTTCGCTAATGAAAGGGGTGATGCGGTTTGGTAAGCGAGGTAAGCTTAGCCCAAGGTATATTGGTCCGTTTGAAGTACTTAAGCAAGTAGGGGAGGTGTCTTATGAGTTAGCCTTGCCTCCAGGGCTGTCCGGAGTGCATCCGGTATTCCATGTGTCGATGATGAAAAGATACCAAGGGGATGGAAACTACATTATCCGTTGGGATTCAGTTTTGCTTGATGAGAATTTGTCTTATGAGGAGGAACCTATTGCCATTCTAAATAGAGAAATTCGCAAGTTGAGATCAAGGGAGATTGCATCCATCAAAGTTCAATGGAAGAATCGACCCGTTGAAGAAGCCACTTGGGAGAAGGAGGCAGATATGCGAGAAAGATATCCACACCTGTTTACAGATTTTGGTACTCCTTTTCGCCCTTGTTTTCCTTCTTGTGATCGTTCGGGGACGAACGATGGGTAAATTGGTATCTATTGTAACAACCTGTTTAGTTGTTTTGAGCAGAAGATTTTATTTCTGGAAAAATAGGCTGAGACGACGGAACCCATGATGGACCGTCATGGGCACGACGGACCGTCGCAGGGTCTCGTTTCAAAACACTTAGAAAATCTGAAATTGGGTACTGAAAATCGACTCTCTGAATATCGTAACGAAATGGCAGGACGGACCGTCACATGTGTGACGGACCGTCACAGACTCTTTGGTGGAAATTGAGTCTTTGAACCTTGCGACGACCTGCAGGACGGACCGTCACAGGCACGACGGGCCGTCGCAGGTTGTGTAATGCCAGTCTGGGTCGGATTTCTTTATACGTTTTAAGGGACGTTTTAGACTATTCCTGCTTTAATTATAAAGTTAGTGGGTTAATGTTAATAAGTCTAATTACTTGGGGGTTAAAAGAGGTAGCCTTAATTTAATTAGTGGGTGATATTGGCCATCTTTTATTCTTAATTATATGCTAATTAGGGTAAAAGAAAGAGGAATTGAATAAAGAAAATAGAAAGAACAAGAAGAGAGAGAGAGGGTCGATCGAGAAGGGGAAAGCACAAAGTTTTGGAGAAAATTTGCTTGCTTGATCACTAATCTTTGGTGGAGGTAGGTTATGGTTTTTATGCTATTTCATAGTAAACTCTTAATAGCGAATTATATGTATTGG
This sequence comes from Solanum lycopersicum, assembly GCF_036512215.1. Taxonomy (NCBI): domain Eukaryota; kingdom Viridiplantae; phylum Streptophyta; class Magnoliopsida; order Solanales; family Solanaceae; genus Solanum; species Solanum lycopersicum. The sequence goes on from NC_090808.1 coordinate 42,163,625, forward strand.
GTAGTATTTTAAAATCTTCTATATGCTTAATTGTGTGCTTGTATGATGTGATTATATATGATTGTGATGAAATAAGCATGATGAAGCTATTGAATCCCAAATCTTGATAAAAACCCAATCTCTTGTTAATGATGATGCCTTGGTATAAAATAAGGCTTGATGAACTAAAGTAATGAGATTGATGATGCCTTGGTATAAGAGAAGGCTTGATTTGAATTGATAGAATGAGATTAGGGGATCGGGTGTCACGAACCGACACGTAGATTTAGGGTATCGGGTGTCACGAACCGACATGTAGATTTAGGGGATCGAGTGTAAAGAACCGACATGTAGATTCAGGGGATCGGGTGTCACGAACCGACACGTAGATTTAGGGGATCGGGTGTCACGAACCGACACGTAGAATTAAGGGATCGGAGTTTCACATTCCGACACCTAGTAGTAGGGGATCGGAGTGTCACGTACCGACACAGGAGGAATAAAGATAATGAGGGAGCGGAGTGTCACGTACCGACACAAGAGGAATAAAGATAATGAATCTTGAAAGATGTTAATATACTCAATCAAATGAATGTAATTCCCAAATGAGTATGGTATTGAGGCTTGAGTCCTCATGTGTGAACTTGACGGAAATTGTTAATGGTATAGTACTTGTTGTTACTACATGTTGAGTATCATAGTTGATTTTATGATATTAATTGGTATATACTGTTTTCTATTTTGAGTTGGCCGATGATATCTACTCAGTACCCGTGTTTGTACTGACCCCTACTTTTATGTTTTCTTCTTGTTATTTGTGGAGTGCAGCAAACGTGTCGTCGTCTTCAACTCAACCGCAATTCTAGCCAGTCTTCGTCACATCGGATCTTCATGGTGAGCTAACGCTTCTAGCTTGGACTAGACTTTTTTCCTCCTGTCTTGATGCCTTGAAGTTCCGGCATGGACTAGCTTTTACTTGTTTTAGCTTTTAGAATACTCTTAGTTTAGTCATTTGACCATAGATGTTCTTGTGGTGACGACTTCCAGATTTTGTGGATAATGATAATTTTTGAGTTATAGAAGTTTATTATTGATTTTGTTAATGAGTTTTAAGTCTTCCGCATTGTTTTCTATTTATTATGATCGAAATGTTAAGGTTTAGATTGGTTGGTTCGCTCACATAGGAGGGTAAGTATGGGTGCCAGTCGCGATCCGGTTTTGGGTCGTGACAGTAAGTCATTCCAAAATACCTAAAAAAAGACTTCTATTTTTTTAATGACTCAGTTTCGTCATGACCTTGAAAAAGACAATGCAAATTCAAAAGGAACTTTGCCACTTTAGTAGAAGCCTCTAAACGAATTCGATGCTCACCTCTTATTTTCTGAGTCTGCTTATTAAAACCAACTTGAATGGATTGATATTGATTCTCAAAATCTAGCATCTTGTTGAAACACCTATTGTGGATGCTATTTACTTCACCAACATGTAAATTGAATCGTTTTAAACTATGACTCCGATTCTTAAAAGCAGATTTCGTGAAAAAATCACCTGCATTTCCCTTTACATAGTCATTTTTAAATAAATAACAATATAAGCAAAATACAAAATCTTTCTTCATACTATACTCCAACCATCTTGAATATGAACCCTTGAACAATGCCTTACAAAATCGATGCATTTTCGTTACGAATCTAGTTTGAGATATTCATTAATATACGGTTGACAAGACCCTTTTTGAATATAATTGTCTTCTCACTTCATCTCGTATTCTAGGGCTATAATTATCAATTTAGATTCTTTCTTCAGGATCCAATTTAAGTAATTGCAAATCAAATTCATCTATGAATGCGAAGTATTGTCTGTAAAACTAGAACTTGGTTGAGATGAATTATGTTTTGTCAAAAATCTATCCATTTAAATTCACAAGAATCAACAACAAATATCACAAAATATATGCTTATATAGAAGAACTTATTCTTCTTACCAATTTATACGAGATACAAGAATCGACAACAAATCGCACAAAAAATACGCTTATAAAGAAGAACTTACCAATTTATGCGAGATAATGGGATAGGAACTTAATTAGGTACTGAAGAATACAGAAGTTCCATATTTTGTTGAGAGGTCTTATATTTTGTTTAGAATTGTGTTATTATATTTTGTTTAGAATTGTGTTAGAAAACATTAGTATTATATTTTTTTTAGAATTGTTTTGATACTTTTATTTATATTTAAATTTAATTAAGAAAATAGTTTTTTTTAAAAAATAATTTTAAAAAGAGAAAAACTAGAAAAGCTTAATTAAAGTAAAATAAATAACACTTACACCCTTCGAACCCGCATGCTTCAGTTTCAAGGAAACAAATTCGACTAGTGCACCCACAACACCTTTTGATTATTAGGGTGCAAACGTAAATATATTATCATTTTTTTAACTGTTTATACATATATATTTGAATTTTTTTAAAAAGTTATCGGGGATACACGGATGCATGTGGGTCCACCCCTATCTACTACCATGTAAAGAATCTTAACATACAATCAAAGCTAACAAAGGAAGGATATACAAATACCAACCTAGCGACCATGCAACCAATCATGTAGAGACAAGCTATCCATAGGGGAGCATAAACCCTCAACCCTAAACTACCATGAGAATCCTATCTCAAGCTATTCCATGAAATGCACCTTGCATGCTAATCATAACTTGTGTATAGTATTATTAAGGATATAATTAAATTAATGAGTAATTTTGTCACGGAATAATTTTGTAAGATTTTGTGAAATTAACTAATGATCCTTGTGTTGTGTTTGTTAAAACTCAAAAAATTAATACACATATCATGAGTAGCGTTGAAAAAAAATTATTTTTTAAAAAGTTGTTGGAGTAACCAATAAAGAGTAAAATGTAAGTATAGGTAATCCAATACGTTTTAAAATTTATAAATAGTTACATCAAGTTATAACTCCACTTTTAAAAAGGGGTTTATTATCCATATAGAAAGAGAAAAAGAGAGATTATTTATTTATTTATCATTCACTATTTTATTTATGTAAATTCATATACTAAAGCCATAATTAGTATAAATATATTTATTTAAAAAATGTGTTTTGTTCAAAATCAAGTAGTTCTACTTATGTATTGCACATTGTATGATTAAAAAAATATATCTTTGTTTTTACAATTATTTGAGATAGTAAAACAATGAGTTGTAATTTTTTGTTTCTTAGTCATGCATTAGTGTGTGCTTAGCAAATTTCAAGGAAGAGTAAAGTAATATATGGATAACCTACTTCATCTAGCGATGACAATTGAAAAGAATTATCTTTTAACATAAAATTTTAAAAGTAAATTCTACGTGAGGTTATCTATTTGAAGATAAATATCAAATGACATATGACTTTTTTTCTCCCGTTCAAAATAGAGATTCGTAACATTTAGTCATTTTGTTTATTGAAATGAAAATTCAAAGAATTTTTGGTATGAAGACATGTGACACTATATATAAAGGAATTAAAAAGTTTTAAATAAATAATTTAAATGTTGTGCTTCTTTTTTTAAATTATTATTTTAAAAAATTAATAATTATTTTAAATATGTTGCTTCTCGTTTTATTTAAATAAATAATTTAGAATTTTTTAAATTATAAAACATTCAATTTTATTAAATTAATATTTTAAATTAATCAATAAAATATTAATTTTTAAATTCATATTTTTAATTAAAAAGAATTACCGTTTTTTTTTTGTGCTGACACGTTAAGCTATCACCTCTCCTAAATTTTTAGAGTTTGTGCAAACTGGAATGTAATCAAAAGTTTTAAAATTGTTTGTATAATTCTAATTATGCTTAAAAAATAATTTTACTTATATTTTTGTTTTTACTGGGTGAATATTTTAAATATGGTTAAAGCCTTCAATTATATGGGTATACATAATAATTTTTTTGCTTTAACAAAATTTAAAATGTTTTTAGTTTTAAAATCAAATAGTCTCATCTCCATGTTATTTTGTTGGAATTATTTACTTTGTCCTTCTTTTTCTACTTTTGTTAATTCATTTTCAGAATGTAAATTATTTTTGTAAATTTAATTATAAAAGTGTCAAAAAACATAGATACACATAATTAAACTATCAATTGAATTTTATAATAATTTATAAAATCAAATGCATCTGAAATCGATACTCATAGCTTCATTGCATATCCAAATTCCAATAACGTTAAAAGCACTTTCTAAGAATACAAACTTTTCAATTTATACTTTAATACAAACTTATTCAAGTATATGATTGTACCAATTGTGTGTGTAAAGTTACGTTAAAATTTTTGTCTTTCTGAAACAACTTTTCAATTACCTTAAACCAAAAAAATTAAAATATGAAGTCAGAAGAATAAATAGAACAATCAAATAAAGTATGTTGTGATATTCTTTTGTTGATATAATGAATTTTTCTAAACTATCTGTCATGTCGTAATTTTTAATATCTTTAAAAAAATCACTTTTTTGAAATATTCTAATTACAAATTAATTTGAACTATACTTAGAAAAAAGTCGCCACTTAATTTTTTTAAAGAAATTAAGAAAATTTAATTTAAAAAGATCTTAACATATTAAATCTTTATAAATTTAGAGAAAATAGGCAAGAGATTCTTATTTACGTTTCAAGAAGGTTTTTAGTCATTTGAAGCATCCGCTAATATAAAGTTATCCTATGACTTAGGTTAAAATTTTTTGACTATGTTTTAGAAAAATGGTTTGATATAAACATAATAATATTAATTCAAAATATTTGATTAACTTGAGAAAATACTAAAAGAATAATTTTTTTGTTATTTTATGAAAATTGATACTAGTTGAAACATTAGAATTGATATACAAGTGACGAGAATTTTAACAAACACTAAAATTTGTTAGAATACTTGACTCAATTATGAAATAACAATTTAAAGTAAATTAGTTAATTTGAGCATGAAAATCATATTAATTATTTGAAAAATAAAGAAAAGGTTTTTGTTAAATATATTGAATAAAAATGTAAGAGTTGATAAAAGTGAAATATATCAAATTAAATTAACATTAATAATATAGTTCATCTTTCAGGAATTTAATTAAGTTATTTAAAGTTAGAGTTAACAAAAATACACAAAGCAATAAATAGTTACAAGTAGAGTCGTTAATATGGTCTAGGTCCGTTGGGCAGGTTTGGCCTAACCCGAGATTTAATAGGGCTGGGCTATGATTTTTGAAACCCCGTTTAAGAAAATGATTTTTTAGCCTGGCCTGAATAAGTCTGTTCATTTGGGGGGCTTCAGAAATATCAGTAGGGTCGGCCCGTGGGCCAATGAAAATTAATTAAAAATATAATACAATATTAAATTTAAAAATAAAGAGAGTCCAAAATCAAAACAATTAGGTTAATATTTCTATTTAGATATTTATATTTTTAGTTGAAAATAAACTTAATAAATATTAAGGAACATGCACAAGTACTCCCTAAAGTATGCCCAAAATCCTAGAGAAAGACCTTAACGAAACTAAGGTCCTATTACCCCCTGAACTTTTTTTTTTTTTGTATTTTTATACACCTTTTGTCTTATGTGACACTCTACGTGATTCCACGCAATTAAGGCGTGTCGGAGATATTTGGATCCAACGTAAGCCAAAGAGGTACACAAAATTACAATAAAAAATTAAGTTTAGGAGATAATACGTCCTTAGTATGGTGTGTCTATGGGATTTCGGTCATAGTATGAGGGGTACTTGTGCATTTTTCCTAAATATTATAAAGACAATTTTATTTGTGAATTTGATTAACAAATAGTGACATTAAGGTCTCATTTGTTTCCATGAAGATTAAGAGGTCTGAATTTGAATACACATTTAAATATTACGATGTGCATTAAGATCTAGATGTGTAAATCTGAATAAACATAGTAATATTAAAATATTATCTCTGAATCCGAACAATAAATTTTTGGGACAATTTTTTTTTCAATATCTGAATGCACATATGAAATTAAACGTTTATCAATAAAATATTATAAAAAATTCTGTTAGTAAAATAGTTCTTTTTTCCATAAAAAATAATGTTTTGAATATTTTTACCGTAATAAGGTAATATGATTTATCTTTTAAGAACTCAACATCAAGTTACATCATTTATATGACTATTTTTTGCACTCAAATAGTTTGAGAATCTAATATAATGCAATTTGAAATAGTTTATATAGAGTTGTAAATATATAGTTTAGAAAAATATTTTATTTTATTTTATCATAGAAATTTATTATTGTTATCGATCAAATAACTAATACTTTCTTATTTTTTGAAACCGTGCTGAATATTATATCATGAGAGTGCTTATCAATTCAAATATATTGATTAATTTATGAAATAAAAAGATGTATATTAAGTTAATATGAATAAAGGAAATTATAATGGCAAGTATTTAATTAATATTGATTAAATAAGAAAAAACTTTTATGAGTTGTTGTGATTTAGTTGAATTAAGATAGTCTTATTTTTTAGCCTGAATAGTGTTACAGGTGTGTTACAGATCTGATTCATTCAGATATATCCAGACCCATTAAGACACTTATAAGAAAATAAAACAAACGAACTTAATGAACTGAATCTGAATAATTAAGATCTAGTTATTAAAAACAAACACACTTAATGAGAAAAATCTGAATGATTAAGATTCAAACCCCATTAAGTGCAAACAAATGAGGCCTAACATAATGTAATATTGTTTTGTCGATATTTATAATAATATTTTTAAATTATAATTTAATTTAATAATTATAAAAAAATATAATTTTTCAAAAAGTGGGCTGGCCCGGCAAGCTTGTAGCCCACGTACTTGTAGGTTCGGCCGGCCATTTTCTGGGCCACACCAATATGGGCTAGTCCGACTTAGACTGTAAAATGTCAAAGCCTATATGGGCTGGGCTAGCCCATATTGACAGCTCAAGTCACAATTAAGTAAGCTAAGGGAATAAAGGATAAGATGAATTTGGGTCTTTCTTGGCCAAATTTGCTACTACTTTTGGGGTTTAACCCAGAACCCATTTTTTATACACAAGTCGTATATCAGTGTAAACAACTGCATATCAGCACTATTTCCTGCATATCGACCCACATATCCACTGTATATAGTCCACCTTGACTCCTCCAACCTGTATCTTTATTTTGCATAGTATTTGTTGCATATTTGACCTTTATATCAGAATTTTATGGTGTATACTAGTGTATACTTGCATATGCAAAAACCATACTACCTGTTTTGGACTTTTAAGGCGCTTAAGTTTCAATTTCCTGCCATATTTGTTGCCTTCAACCTGTTCACTACTTTATTGGGCCTTCGGCCCAACGAGGAGATGCAAGGATAGGAGATGAGAGTCCAAAATAGACTCAAAGCGGATTTCACATGCAAAGAAAGAGTGATAAGATTAGCCTTCACACTTAAACTTATTCGCAAGAGATAACATATTTAGTAAAAAAAAAGGGGCTTAATTTTAATTTATCTTTAGTAAAAAAAAAGGGCACGATTTTAATTTATAACAAGGCAAAATTAGAAAATTCACAACAAAACAAAGTTAGTAGACTTAGTTGATTTCAAAGAGGCATAAATTAAAGGAGCAGAAGCCTATACTTTGACAATAAGAAAGCACATTTAAGTTGATCAATGAAGACATATCACTGATGATTATGCAAAAAAAAATGTCCCACACATGTTTATTCAAAAAGGTAATAATAGCATATTAATACCAATAATAAAAAAAACGGGGGGCAACACTATAGTCTAGCATGCTTGAATATGATAAAAATATATTAAATGCCTAGGCCCTAAAGTAAAGAACCACAATAAGAAAAGAGACTCTTGACAATAGCAACTAAAATAAAACATGCAATATTAGCTTTTAATCAAATGAATGGCTATATATGTTGACAGTAGATTTCTTACAATAATATATTCACTTTTAGGTAGAGAAGTTAGAAAAATTTGTTAACATAACCAGACCCTCTTATAAAATATCTTATTTTTTTACACATTATTGAAAAACAACTAGTCAGAATCTGGTCATTTTGTTTGCTTCAATACAGAGGCCATAACCATGACAAAATAGAGCTATAAAGGATTAACACGAGGGTTAAATAATCAATATGCTAGACAATGGGATTTTATCAGCAAAAAAAAGATGCTTCAAATAATTTCAAGGATGAAACTCGAACAAACTAAATCTGGACAAATATACTAATATAAGAAACTCAAATCTATACTAACTCAACCACAAATGACAATTCACTTGTACAAAATTGTTCAGAAAAGAAGACGAAGATTTGAGCAAAGCTCACTCTTAGGCTGTAAAGCAACGAACCCGTACTATAATGGAGAAAAGACGAAGAGGGAGACTAAACATTTATTGAATTCAATCTAACTTAGATACAGACAATACAATTCCATTTTAGCATGTTTTAAGGGTGCAAATAGTATAGATAAAATGAGCATGAAAAAATACTTTATATGGAGGATTTAATACAAGAAACTATGTTCCAATAGAATGTAAATGACCAGCTTATTATTTCAGTTTTACTCAGCCTTAGTTAGTAACAAAGTTTAAGTACATCAACTCGCAAATGCAAAATAACGTAGCATATGCAACAAACATTTATTAGAACACAAATTCTATTAATACAATGACTAATATTAGTCCCTAAACAACAAATTACATGGAGTAAAAGGTAAGAGAGTAAGCATTCAATTCATGTTATTTACAAAAAGGAAGCAATAAATAAGTCAAGAACATTATATATAAGATTAAAGATGAAACCATTTATGGAAGATGGTCTCGAACTTTTAAAATTGAATTTGAATTACTAATCACATCTAACATGACAAGATAACAATGAGAATATAGAATACACATCATCTAAAAGGAAAGAACGAGATATTACCTTTTCCGGTGCAACGACACTAGGACGATGAGAAGAGCAATTCCACCACTCTCTTCGAATACTAAAGGCAAGACAATAAAATCCGGTCGACGATCTTCTCTGAACTTAGAATCAGAAGACTATGTATAAAAATTTGAAGAATGGAAATGACAAATTCTTTAAAAAAAAGCTCAAAATCCTTCTCCCCCTCTCTCAATCAGTGAGAGTAGAGTATTATTTATATTATAGAAAAGAGAGATATAGGTGTAAGACCCCCAAAATGAGTTAGGGTTTCTAGAGACTAACATATTCTTCATAAGTTTATAAGGTCCTAAAATGGTTAATAATGTGTTATTAAGGCAGTGTATAAAGTTTGAGGTGATTTGGAAGCCAAATGTCAAAAGGGATGACCAAGACGTTCGACGACTAGTCGCCTTAGGGGCCTTTTATCCTTTTATGTGTTTTTGAATGTGTAATGATCTTATAAAGTCTTAAACTGATTTATAATGAATTTTATAGGCAGTATATGTATTTTCATGAAGTTTAGACGTCAAACATCCAAAAATGTCTAAGACGTTCGAAAGTTAACCCTTGAGACGTTCATGTGTATCTTGAGTGTGCCTTGCATGTTTGGATGTGTTTTACGTGTTCATTTTGGGTTGAGATATCATGGAAGGTCTTCAAAAAGTTAGGGTGTATATTTACATTGAAAATGTCTGGGTACGACTTCCCAAGGGCCCCGCAAGAAGCCCTCAAGAAGGCCCCAAAGGCTGTCGAGAAAGTGCCTTGGTAGTGTCAATCGACAAGCCAAATGATGCCTCATTAGTGGAATAACGCCCCGTCAATGGGGAGGAGTCGATGGGAATTTATCTTGGAGAAGTCTTAGCCGCATGATAGCCTCAGACCGAAACGACGGAAGGCACAGGACGGTCCGTCGATGGACCAATGCTTCATTGTTGGGTCCATCGATGCAGGCCTTTAGTTACTGCCAGACACGTTGCTTATTTATGGGGTGAATGGGAAATTCACCCCACGTGCTAACCTGAACGTAGGCGGTTTATTTAACTATTTTTTGGGTATATTAGGTTGGTTACAAATGTGAATAGCCAATACCCAAACCTCCTATCAAAATCAAACCTCTCTCTCCCAAAATATCCTCTCTACAAACCTCCATTGAAGGTGAAGTTCAAGGTCAGCTTGTAGACTGAATTCTCATGGGTTATTAACCAATTTTTAGAGGGTTATTCATGTAATAAAGGGGTGATCCTTCATCTCTAGTTAATCTTTCATCTAGAGAGTCCTCTTCAATGTTTTCAAAAAAGTTCCATGATCACATCTCTTCTTCTTCAATTTAGCCATGGGTTCTTTCTTAAATTGATTTCAAAAGAATAATATGAATGTATGGATGATTATCTACTGATTTGGACGTGATTTTCAATCCAATTGCATGATGAACCCATATTTTTTCACAAAGTCGATTTTAGCCTATATATGGCTATATGTTCTTAATCTTATGCATATTGATTTATTATTCAATTATTAATATGCTTATCCCTACTGTGTAGTATGTATATTGATGATGAATTGTTGAGCAATTATCCATGAGGGTTAAGTTTGAAGGTTTTTGAATAAGGCTAGTTTATCATGTAGTAGCTTGTGATCTTGACATTGTGATGGATATTATGTGACTCGATCATGGTGATTGTATTATCTATTGCCTCTATGTGTAATATGATGATAATTAAGTATAATTGATCCAATATGAATAGATAACAATTAAATTGGTTAAGATTGATTTAAGTATACACTTGATAGAGTAATGCATAGGTTGTGATCTATATTCTAGGGTGAATGAAGCATGATTTAGCTATGATGTTTTATAGATTTAGCTGCTGAAAAAAATATATATTATTGATAAAATATGATTGATGAACAAGACTAGGGAAATTTGTTGATGATCTATAACTCTCTACTTTCTAGTATATATTTAATGTATGATATTTGATTGTAGTATGATCTTGTAGCGACTTGTACATGATATATTTTATGATTATGGTTCTTTGTCTACTGCCCTATACATGAATTGCTGATGAAAGAGTGGTACTGGTCAATTATGATCAAAGGCTAAATGATTGGTAAGAATTGCTCAACTCTTCTACTTCTCTACTTATCTATAGTATTGTTCATAGCCTTATATGACATTGTGTGGCATGGTCCACTTATTGTGCCGGTGTTTAATATATTGTCATTATATATGTGTCGACCATGGCCTTGAAGGAAAAAATTGATGAATATATGAGTGTATGGTTATGATGACCACACTATGTGTAACTTGTGCCTAGCCTTCAATTCTAGTTGTGAATCTAGGTTATGTAGCTTCTTTTATAAGCATGTAAATGGCCATGTTAAGGTCATGTGTAGGTGCTGATATTGATGAGTTATAATGGTTGATGACCCCTACACATGTACCCCTATGTAAATGTGTGAATAGTTAATGTTAGGAGTCTTAAAGTGTAATATGGAGTTAGCTTGGCTCCTATGCTAAATTGTGTTGTGTTGTCTATACTTGAAAGTGTAATGTGGTCTTAAGAGGGTGGGTGCCTCAATGTGTTGTTGATAGCCATTATGTGATCATGTTGATCAATGTACACACACACACACACATTATGCATGCTTACAATGTAGTAAAGGTTCAAAGTATCTAATGAAAGGTTGATCTCATATTCACTAAATGTATACTACAATGGAAGTAAGGTAAAAATATGTAAATTATGTTATGTATTCTATTTATTAGGATGACTTGATAGGTGTAATAGTATGGGCAAAGGTATGAGACCTTGTCTTGCATTACACATATGTGCCTTGATAGGATAGTTCCTAGGTTTGGTTTCTATGAACATGAAAATGAATATAAAGACATGCTATGAGTATGTCTTATATGCTATGATGTTAAAGTATATGATATGATGAAATATGAATGTGCATAGTGTCTTAAAGTGTTAATATAAAATGATTGCTCATATAGTTACACTTATAGACTTATGCATTAATATATGAACATGTGTGACATTTATGTGTTATGTGAAAGGTTTGCTCACATACAAGTACATACACACACACATGTATAAAGATCTAGTCAATATAGGAGCCTTGAAAAGTGTGTTCATGTGTACCCTAAAACTAGATAGGTGCTTTAATATGCTATAATCATATAAGGAATCAATATCCTAAGCCTATGTTTTATGAAGTAAAATAATAAAATCTTTTAATAGGCACTTAGCTTAACACCGAGTGAACTTGACAATGAGAGGTGTTAGATTCCCATTGAGGAAGATTCACCATTGGTTTCTCATAGAGTGACTTCCCTCGGAGGACGATTCACCATTGGGTCCCCATAAAGTTTTACTTCCCTTGGAGGAATATTCATCTATGGTTTCACATGAGGTGTTGCCTTCCCTTTGAGGAAGGTTCACCCATGTGTTCTCAAGAGATAAGGCTCCAATTCCAATGAGAATGTAGAGGGTTATGTTTATCTCTTAGTTCCATAAACTATGCTTGCCACATAGGATCTAGCAAGTGAATTCACTTGGAATGCTATCATGTCTTAATGTTCTACTTTTAATAAGTAAGAACACCTTCCATTGGTTTAAAGGCTGTACAACACCAAATTCGATGTAGCACCCACGATCTTAGTGTCGGTTGAAGCCATTGTTTCCCTAGAGAAAAATAGACAATGGAAGTAAATGACTAAGACCCTAACTAGGTGGACTTAAGAAATGTTACTTAGGATAGGTGAAAGTAATGAACCCACCTAGACATTGCACAAGTGGATCCTTAGGTAGTTCTAGGAAGGTGTTCTAATGTGTATAATTAAGATTATGTCTTTATGTATGGCATGGAGTATTTATCTACTTGTTATGAAGATGTTCATTGTATGAGTCTATATGTTGTGATCTTGTTCTCATATGCATAACGTTGGTCTTGATGACTATATGATGAAGATCTTATTTACATAAATGAAGTTGTCTATATGGCCTAAATGATGGATGAAATATAGTGTTAAGGCTTGTGGTCTCATGATAGGTTTACTAAGTATGTGTGAGGTTATGGGGCTTCACATGTAAATTGCACTAGTGGACTTAGATTGGGATTGTGTGTAAGGTCCTAGAATATTCTATGTGAAGTAAAATTGGTATATGTGAATAATAAGTATAGTTAACTGTAATGCCTTATGGTCTTGACTTGAATGTGTGTTGTAATGTGCTATACTTCTATGATGGTATGTGTTGGGTTTTGTAAGTTTTATGTATGGGTTTCCTTGTAATGTTAAGGTGATGTATTGCACCAAGTATCAGTAGAGGGTTACTTGGGAGGTTAATTAGTTAAAACAAGAATTTCACTCTAAAAGGAAACTAGTTCACTGTAAAGTGAAAGAATCTCACTGTAATGTGGCCTCAAATTTGGTTTAAATTCTACGTGTGATTTTATATGATGTTTGGACTTTGAATATGTCTATATGATGTATGTGAATGATATAAATGCATTTTTATAAAAGTTTTTTTAAAAAGATTTTTACAAAAAGGCATGAAGTATGATTTCAAGAAAATGTACCTTTTAAATGTATTTTTTGCATGGCTGCCATACTTAGTGCATTATTGTACCAACTCCATTCTTCTAAATAATGAAGAGCTTGATAGATGATTTCCAAGCTCAAGGAAAGGAATCCTTATGTCCAAGGATTCCTAAGTCATGTCTTTACTTTAAAGTTATGTACAAGTTTATTTATGTATTATGTTGTAAGCGCGTGTGATATACTGCGGTTTCATATTATTTTTAATGCTTTTTCCTTAAGTTTACTGTGTTTCCAAAAGCCTTTTTGTATTAATTTTTATGTAAGTTTCTCTTTATTTGCAGGAAATCTATCTAAAAGATGAATGTAGAGGTTTTTGATCAAGAAATGCGGAGAAGTACAACCTACGGAGCTTGTGACAGTCCGTCGTGCCCGTGACGGTCCGTACGTGGCATCGTAGTGAAGCTGCTGAAGGAAGATAGGAAATTCTGACCAAGTGTGGGATGACAGAGTGCGTGACTGACCGTCAAAGCCATGACGATCCGTCCCGCTGGTTCGTCATGAAGATCAGAGAAGTAGTCCAGTACCCAAATTCCAAGAGTTCAAGTGTTATGGAACGGAGATCCTCGACGAACCGTTGTGCCTATGACGATCCGTCATACCTGCCGTCGATGATAATGAAGAGAGCAGCCAGAAGAATTTGCAAAGTATGAGAAGACAGAGTCCATGACGGCCCGTCGTGACCACGACGACCCGTCGCGAGGTCCGTTGACCCAGCTGCATTTTGAATGATTTCCAGCAAATAGAGTCCTTCTTTAGTTAGGTTTTTAGTTTTAATAAATAGTTTGAAAAACCTCATTTTCGGGGTTAGAATCTTTTGGTGATTAGACTCTCTTATACTTAGACTCTTGGTAATTTTAGCTTCTTTTGTGAATTAGACTTGATGATTATTATTACACTTTTTGAGAATCTTTAGTCTTCAATTAATTTTGGTATTTGATTGTTGGTTATTTTGTTGATTAATCAAGTGAACTTCTTGAATTTATTCCCTCTCATTGAAGTAAGTGCATGAATTCTTATATTACATATTTGAATATTGTGAATATGACTATGGGTAACTAAATACCATAACTAGGGTTGTGGGAACCATAGATGAATTATGAGGTAAAACCTAACTAAAATAGCAATTCTAGAATAGTGTATTGCATGTATTGATAATTCTTTTGCTTAGATGTCTTTTTAACGGATGGACAACGTTAGAACTTGCCTTATTGCTACTTGCCGGACCAAGGAGGAAAATAATAGGAAAAAAAATTATCAACATAGATTTATTGTATACTATCTAATAGGCTAGTATTGATTGGTACGAGGTAATAACTTAGTCAAATATCGAATACGATCCTTAATATGAGGTAAAGGTAAGGGTTAGTATAGCAACACACGTAGCCGAACCAAGGATTTAGAAATACATAACTTATCATTTTACATGCAAGATACTAGGAAAGAATTGTTATAGTTAGAATTATCAAGTTATGAACCTGTGGGGAACACGTAAACACTAGTTACTTTTAATAACTGATTAAACTCCAACATTTGAATCTGTTAGTGGTCTACTTTGATTTAGCTAGTTATTTTCATTCATTTAGAAATAAAAATCCCCCTTTTATTATCTTTGCGTTCCAAGAAAAAAAATGACTAAATATTAGTAATAATAGATTGAAGTTAAGTCTGAACTATTTTCCTCGTGGGAACGATCCCAACCTCATTAGTTATGTTCTTTACTTGATACGACCGCTTTACTTCTTATTTGAGAAGTAAGTTTGAGGGTATCAGCGTGTCCCTAAAGTACTGTTATGATGTTGAGTCTATGATGGAAATAAGAGACTAGAGTCTTTAACTATGTATGACGATATTTTATATATATATATATATATATATATATATATATATATATATGTATATATATATATAAGAAGTAATGTTCTAGCATATGATCTGTTAAGAAAGTTTTAAGTTTTCTGCTAAACTTACCTTTGACAATGAGATGAATGATAACTATGGGCTTGTATAAAACCTCCGATAGGTCAAGTACGCCATGTTAATTCTAAGGGGTACTCCCCGATGTGACATTAGAGGGGAAATCCTTTAGAAAATTGAAAGAGAAAATTTGAAATTCTTTTCCTCTTTTTCAAGATCATCAGTGGAAGTTGGGAAAAAGTTGTGACTTTTGCAAAATGGGGAAAAGGGGACGATGATTGGACGGCTCATTACCGTTGGTACGTTTGGAGATGTAGCAGTATGTGTTTAAGGAAAACAAGAAGAGGGCATACATGAGTACTGGTGGACGTGACTTCTCGCTGGATTTTGGGGTAAAGAAGACATGGTAACTATCGCAGAGTATTGCTGTTGTACACTGTGTATTTCCGCAATTTCTAGGTTTTGCTAATGTTGTTGTTCACGCGTTGATAGGTTGGATTCTCGCGTGAAGAAGAATAGTAATGGGGTATGGTCGGTTTGGCGGTACGTATGAGATGGGCGTTGGGCTTTGACGAAGTTGGGGGTCGTATTTGTTTTATGTTGTATTATTTGGTTGTATTTGGATAAGGTTGAAGTGGGCTGGGAATTGTTATGAGTTGGGCTGCAGAAATTTATTTGAGAAAGGGAGAAGTGGACTACAATTTTAAAATGAAAAGGCCCAAAATGGTTTCTTATAAATGGGTTTAAAGTGAGGTAAGGAAAGATGTGAGATTGGGATTAAAGAAATAGCCGAATTGAGTTAAATTGACTAATTAGACTAAGCCGTAAATAAGGCAAATTAAAATTAATTAATTAAAGAGTTTCTTAATCTTAACAAAATAAAATTGTTGACTTAATTTTTTTAAAAACAAATTTTATACAAAGTAATCAACTTAGAATAATAAACTATTAAATTAGCTAACCTATTTAACCAAATATTTAACAAAAACTAAAATATTTTTAGACGATCTTCAAATAATATATATATATAAACACACACACACACACACACACACGCATACACACACACACACACACACACACACACACACACATATATATATACATACATATATACACAAAAAAAGTTCTATTTTATTTTTTTAAATTAATTTTTGTTAAAAATACAAATCATAAAATGACTTGAAAAAACATTTAAAATTTTATAAAGTCAACTATTTAAAATTGTTTGGAATTGAAGAAGCTCGATGATTAATTTAAATTGTGTAGGGTCAAAATTGAGTGTGAACGACTATCCCTTGTTTTACATGGATTAATGAAAGAAATTCGAGGCAAATGAAATTCACGAGTCCAAGTTTGAACGAACACAACTTCATCTCTTAGAAAGATATTTTTGTATGAACTTTTATGAATTATGAACGAGCCTAGGTCTCAGATTTTGCTACATATCTCAGTATAGATGATAATTTAGGCTGCTTGTAGTTGGATACGCTTGATTTAACGCACAATTATTAAAGAATTCAAAAGCTATCCCAATATAAAATTATGAAGATACCAGAATGCTCGAGAATAATATTTTAGAGTGGATGTTGGGATACAACCGAGTTTTCAATATTAAGCCTGCCTACATATCTTTAGACTTAAGGAATTAAGATTTTTGTAGTTTGACTAGATCGGTTGAAAAGGAAATCTACTATGCAAGATAACCTTTGGTTTTTGAGGAGTGACAAATAAAATAAGTATGAAAAAGAGGCGTGCAACCTCTTAACCATGAATTGGACCCTTTAAAACCCACAATTAAGAACTTACACAAACATAATTTCCCAATCTCTTGGTGCATTATCATTCAGATTAGAAAGTTGCCTCCAGTGATAGTGAAAATTTCTCAGATGTGACTTAAAACTAATAAACACAAAGAATATCCCACATGCCTTCTTATAAGGGTGAGGTTTGATTGTGGTGGAAGTTGCTCCTCAGCTCACGTCCTAAGAGTCTGATAGTCCTCTTCGGACTATATCACAGTTTGCTGCAAAGAAAAAGTTCCACATTGTGCTGGATCCTTTTTGATGTCATCCGCACCTATAGTTTGATTTTAGTATTCATCCTGTCGTATGTTCTCGACAAATAATGAGATAAAAATCATAGTGTAAATATAATTTAAATGGATACATAGTATCATTTACCATGTTTGAACTTAATCGTTCTCCTTGAATATTTTACATCAACTTCTTTAATTTGGCGTAACCAAATAAAGCATATATCTCATATTTGCCACATTATTCTTTATTGTAATTTTATTTTAGTATGGAAGTAGTAAAATAGACTAATGTAATATGTTGATGGTTCTCTTGATGGTTTGAGTATGATGTTCATCTTCAAATTTTGAATATGAACGACACTTTCAGAAATTTGAAGATAAATGGGCCTCTTGGCGTTTTGAACATGATGTCCTTCTTGGAGGTTTGAATATGAACGACCCTCTTGTTAGGTAGTGGAACCTGATTAATTTTAGGTTTTCCTCTTTATTCTCTATTTATTCTCTGTAACCAAAAATACTCGTATT
The DNA here is from genome assembly GCF_036512215.1 of Solanum lycopersicum. NCBI lineage: Eukaryota > Viridiplantae > Streptophyta > Magnoliopsida > Solanales > Solanaceae > Solanum > Solanum lycopersicum. Next base: position 42,181,656 of record NC_090808.1, read on the forward strand.
TATTAATATAAATATACCTTACCGCCGTGGAAGTTAACTCACGGGGTGTTACCACGAAATATTGGGTTTTCTCTTTCTCTCTCTAGATCTCTCATCTCTTTCTCTTGAAAGTTCTTGTGTTCTTTGTTCATCTAGTGTGTGTGCGTGAGTTCTATCCTAACAACTGGTATCAGAGCTAAGGAGATTCAACACGATCACAGAAGATGGATAGTTCGAAGCTTGGAATCGAGAAGTTTGATGGATGCGATTTCAGTTTCTAGAAGATGCTGATCGAAGATATTTGTACCAGAAAGATCTTCACGAACCGTTGACCGGGGTGAAGCCGGAATCCATGACGGAGGAGAAGTGGAAACTCAAGGATCGCCAGGCTGTAGGGTTGATCTGGTTGACTTTGTCAAGAAATGTGGCATTCAACATCGTGAAGGAGAAGACTACGTCCGGTCTATTGAAGGCACTGTCAAACATGTATGAAAAACCATCGGCTATGACATGGTATATTTGATCTGTAGATTGTTCAATTTATAGATGTCTGAGAATGGATCCGTTTTTGATCATATAAACGAGTTCAATATGATTGTGAGTCAACTCAATTTGTGGACATTAATTTCGAAGATGAAATTAAGGCGTTGATTTTGATATCATCTTTGTCCGAGTCTTGGGATACTGATGTTACTGCGATTAGCAGTTCCCGTGTATCTGAGAAACTGAAATTTGATGAAATCCGTGATGTTGTTCTTAAAGAAAGTATTAGATAGTGTCCATAAATCTCATAAAAAGTACCTAAAGATTCATAGTGAACTTCGATGGGAGTTTCTCTTGAAGCAATAACGCGTTGATCTAGTCGCCACCGGAGCCACAAAGGACTATCTAAATTGATTCGTTTCTGCCGATAAGCCCCAATTGCATCATAGGAATTCGAAAAAAAGGGTTCTTTCATATACTTATAGTAACTATTGTCACTTCTTTTCTGCTGATGGCCCTTGAATTATAGCAGGAGCAACCTCAATTGCCGTACCCAGGCGCCGGTCTCTAGAAGCTTCTGGAATGTTCAATTTGTATGGCCTCAGTGATGAGAATATTTTGTGTGCCACTTCTGATGATGCATGCATTGGGGACAAGTATATGTCAGTTCCGTAGATCAAGGCTTTCAAGGACTCCTGAGTTGGTGATTTTTCACCAGGCAGCACATTACACATTAGCAGATGGATGCTATAAATTCCTCCGAAAAATCAAAAAATACTGTGCGGCCATACAATATACTCTCAATTCTCGTTGTCGAGGGAAGTGAATCAACAAATGCATGCAAGGAGGGATGTAATTCAGGAGGTGTTGGGTTCCCGGAGTAGACGGAATGGAGAATGAATGAAATAGAATAGTCTGGCAGAATCGTATGATAGGGAAAGTGCTCCGCCTCCCACTTGTCTGGGTTACCTCAGAGATAGAGCCATTAGGCGAGAAAAAACAACCTAGTTAGTGCACTAACTCAAACCTAGTTCTTGCACGAAATGTCCTGCTAACATAGGAGCACTCTTACTAAGAAATGGAAGAGCAAATTTCTTTGTGTCGATTCGCAAACGAGAAGTGGGAGATTCATCGGGCAGTTCTCTCAGCGTTGATCGAAGGGGGAGAAGTAAGATGAAAAGCCAAAATGAACATGGTCGATCAAAATCAAAGAATCGAGGAAAATACCTGAACAGATCAAACGTGACTTGTTGGAACTGTGGAGAAAAAGGACACTTTCGGAGGAATTGTACAAAGACAAAGAAGAAACAGAATCAGAAATTTGGAGATGACAATGATTCTATAAATTCAGTAGAGGACATTGGGGATGCTCTAATCCTTAGTGTGAAAAACCCGGTTGAATCATGGATTTTGGATTCTGGTGCATCTTTCCATTCGTCTCTAAGCAAGGAGTTGTTCCGAAATTTTAAATCTGGAAATGTTTGAAAAGTATATCTTGCTGACAATAAAGACTTAGAGATTGAAGGAAAGGGGGATGTTTGCATAAAGACCAATTAGGGAAACCAATGGACATTGGAGGATGTTAGATATATTCCTAGGATCAAAAAAAATTTGATCTCTGTTGGAGAGTTGGATAGAACGGGATATGCAGTAGAGTTTGGGAAAGGTTCATGGAAGATCGTGAAAGGTGCTATGGTAGTTGCTCGTGGCACAAAATCTGGAACATTGTACACCACTGCAGGGTGTATAAATATGGCCTCTGTTGCTGAAGGTGCTTGCGGTTCATGTCTGTGGCACAACAGACTTGGACACATGAGTACTAATGGAATAAAGATGCTGGTTGCAAAAGGAGCATTAGAGGGTCTGAAGTATGTTGATATGGGTCTTTGCGAGAGCTGTGTTATGGGTAAACAGAAAAGAGTAAGCTTCACAAAGACTCCTAGAGAGCCAAAGAAAGTGCGGTTGGAAATAGTCCATACGGATGTTTGGGGACCATCTCCAGTATCATCACTTGGAGGATCAAGATTCTATGTTACCTTCATTGATGATTTCAGCAGGAAGGTATGGGTTTACTTCATGAAGCATAAGTCAGATGTATTTGCAACTTTCAAGAAGTGGAAAGCTGAAGTTGAGAATCAGACTGGTTTGAAAGTCAAATGCCTAAGGTCTGAAAATGGAGGAGAGTACGACAAATCAGAGTTCAAGGCATTTTGTGCTGAGGGAATCGATTGATGAGAATAGTTCCTGGTAAGGGAATGCAGAATAGAATTGTTGAGAGGATGAACAGAACATTGAATGAGCGTGCAAGGAGTATGAGGTTACACTGTGGGTTGCCCAAAACACTTTGGGCAGATGCTGTGAGCACAACTGCATACTTGATCAACCGGGAACCATCAGTTCCTTTAGGGTTCAAGATTCCAGAGGAGGTGTGGACAGGAAAAGAACTCAAGTACTCACACTTGAGGACTTTTGGTTGCACTGCTTATGTTCATGTTGATCCAAAAAAGAGAGACAAGCTTGATGCTAAGGCTGTGAAGTGTTACTTCATAGGCTATGGTTCTGATTTGTTTGGTTACATGTTTTGGGATGACAAGAACAGAAAGATCCCGAAACATTGTGACGTGACATTTGAGGAGTCTGTCCTGTACAAGGGCAGAGAGTAGAAGGTTGTAGAGATGACAAAGCAAGTGGGAGTTGAGGTTGAGTTGGAGAATAGTAACCCCAGAGATGTCGAAGCAAATAGTAAACAACTCCTACTGAAGAATCTGAAGTGGAGCAAGTTACACCTGAGCAGGTGTTAAGGAGATCATCCAGATCCATCATGGCACCAGATAGGTATTCACCTTCATTACACTATCTATTGCTGACTGATGAGCGAGAACCACAGTCGTTTGATGAGGCCCTACAGGTGGAGGATTCAATCAAGTGGGAGAAAGCCATGAATGATGGGATGAGGTCACTTGAGAAGAACGACACATGGGTGTTGACTGAGTTACCTGCAGGGAAGAGAGATTTGCTGAACAAGTGGGTGTTCAAAATCAAGACTGAACCAGATGGCAAAATAAGATTCAAGGCTCGTTTAGTGGTTAAAGGATATTCACAAAGGAAAGGTATTGATTATGCTGAAATATTCTCTCCTGTTGTGAAGTTAACCTCTGTTCGAGTTCTGTTGAGTGTTGTTGCATCGGCGAATTTGCATCTAGAGCAAATGGATGTAAAAACGGCATTTTTACATGGAGATATGGACAAAGAGATCTATATGCAGCAACCAGAAGGATTTGTGGTTCCAGGCAAGGAACACATGGTGCAAGCTCACCAGGAGCTTGTATGGACTAAAGCAAGCACCAAGGCAGTGGTACAAGAAGTTTGACTCCTTCATGACCAAGAGCGGATTCTGCAAAGCTGAAAAGGATCCTTGTTGTTACTTCAAGAAATACACTGGTTCATATGTCTTTCTACTCGTGTATGTGGATGATATGTTGATTGCAGGATCTAGTATGAGGGAGATTCACAATCTGAAGAGAAGGTTGTCTGCAGCATTTGAGATGAAAGATTTGGGTCCAACAAAACAGATTTTGGGGATGAAGATTTCTGGGGATAGATCTGCTGGCACTTTAAATCTATCACAAGAGTTGTACATGAGAATGTGTTGAGCAGATTCAGGGTTAATGATGCTAAACCCAGGACTAATCCATTGGCAAATCACTTTAAATTGTTAAAGGAGCAGTCACCCAAGACTGCGGAGGAGCCTAATCATATGGCACTTGTTCCATATGCTTGAGCAGTTGGTAGTTTCATGTATGCTATGGTTTGGACTAGACCTGATATAGCACATGCAGTGAGAGTTGTTAGCAGGCACATGGCGAACCCTGGGAAAGAGCATTGGGAAGTTGTGAAGTGGCTTTTGAGATATTTGAGAGGTACATCCAGTACATTACTTTGTTTTGGCAAAGGAAAGGTGAATCTACAGGGTTTTGGTGGATGCTGATCGTGGTGGGGATGTTTACTCGACCAAGAGTACATCCGAGTACATTTACACCATAGGTGGAACAGCAGTGAGATGGATGTCCAAACTTCAAAAGTGTGTTTCTCTTTCATCTACTGAAGCTGAGTATGTGGCAATAGCTGAAGCTGGGAAAGAGATGATATGGCTGGCAGATTATCTTGAGGAATTGTGCAAGAAGCAGAGCAATAAGATTCTTTACTCAGATAGCCAGAGTGCCATACAGTTGGTGAAAAATCTAATCTATCGTTCGAAGACAAAGCACATCAGAAGGCGATACCGTTTCACTCGCAGGGCAGTGGAGGATGGTGATATGTTCTTGGAGAATATAGAGGGTGCAAAAAACGCGACTGACATGCTAACGAAATGTGTTGATTTTGAGAAACTGAGGTTATGTAAAACCTCGGTCGGTCTTCAGTAGTTATTTCTACAGATTTTGCGGTGCGGTAAATATGTTGATGATGAAGAGATTTTCTTTGAGAATGTATTTTTTGGATGACTGAGTCAGTCTCCAAGTGGGATAATTGTTAGCTAGTGGAGCCTGATTAATTTTAGGTTTTCCTATATATTCTCTATTTATTCTCTGTAACCAAAAATACTCTGATTTATTAATATTAATATACCTCACCGCCGTGGAAGTTTACTCACGGGGTGTTACCACGAAATATTGGGTTTTCTCTTTCTCTCTCTATATCTCTCATCTCTTTCTCTTGAAAGTTCTTGTGTTCTTTATTTATCTAGTGTGTGTGCGTGAATTCGATCCTAACACCTCCCGTCAATTTAAATATGCAATGACCCTCTTGGGATTTTAATATGAATGACCCTCTCGATAGTTTGAATATGAATGGACCTCTCATCAATTTGAATATGAATGGCCCTCTCGGCAATTTGAATATGAATGACCTTGTCGGCGGTTCGAATATAAATGTCCTTTTCGATGGTTTTGAATATTAATGGCCCTATCTGAAATTTAAATATGCAATGGCCCTTTTGAAAATTTAAATATGAATGATCCTCTTGGCAGTTTGAATATGAATGACCCTTTTGGAGGCTTGAATATATTGACCCTCTTGGCTGTTTTATTATGCAATGTCACTCTCCGCGTTTAAACATGAGTGGACCTCCCAGTAGTTTGATTTGCAATGGCCCTTTTGGGAATTTAATATGAATTACCCTCTTCGCTTTTGAATATGATGACCCTCTTAGCAATTTGAATATAATGTCTCTCTTGACATTTGAATATGAATGACCCTTTCATCAATTTAAATATGAATGTCCCTCTTGGTTGTTTAAATGTGAAATAGCCCTCTCGGCAATTTGAATATGATGACCCTTTTTGCAGTTTGACTAAAACGTCCCTCTTGGCATTCAAATATGAATGACCCTCTCGACGCTTCGAATGTGATAGCCCTCTTGGAGGTTTGAACATGTAATGGCCCTCTTGGCAATTTAAATATGCAATGGACCTTTTGGCATATGATATGTAATGTCCCTCTTGGAAATTTAAATAAGAATGTCCCTCTTGGTTGTTTGAATATGAAATGACCCTCTCGACAATTTGAATACTCTTGGTAATTTTATATGAATGACCCTCTTGGCTTTTGAATATAATGACCCTCTTGGCAATTTAATATGAATGACACTCTTGGAATTTTGAATATGATTGATTTGACTATAAATGTCATACTCTTTGGTCAAGCAGAGATGTTTCACTCAATATCAAATAATTGCTGACAGGTTCTCCTGAAATAGTTGGTTGATAAATATATTATATTTGAGGATCTTATTTTTTCTTGCATTAAAAATTTTTTATTTTGGAATTCTTATTTGTGTTGATTCTTCTAGTCACCTTGCTTCTTGTTTCTCTATCTTTGGAAGTTTTGTTGATCCTACAAATCTCAATAGACAAAAGACAAGATCATATTTAAATTAAAACACTTGTCATACATGATGTTTTAGGAAAATACTTTTAATGAAAATCTGTGCCAATTAACTATCACGACATGCACGACACAAACAAAACCCATTGTCTCATATTTTATTAATATGGGTACCTTGTTTCAAACTTTAGGACTCCTTTAGAGTATGTAACATCGAGGCACTTGATGTTGACTTTGATGTTTTGAGTACCATTGATTGAAAATTTTGAAGACCTCCTAAAAAATTCTATCCTACTTATATGTCTTAGAACAAATCTGATGGTACTAACGAGAGTCATGATATGTTACGAATTTCTTAGATTTTTTCAAAATTATATCCTAGTTGCACATCATTGACCTTTGTTTGTACGACAGAGCTCTTCGTGTAGAATTTTTGAGATCCTTTTAAAAATTTTGTCCCAGTTTCCATTAGGAAGGGAAATAAAAATCTTTTTGGGAATATGACTGAAACCTTGTGGCGCCTACGCATCCCATCTAGGTAGGAATGAGGTCATCTCTTGAGGATTGACAGAAATAGAAAATTTTGACAAAAAAAAGGCTGAAATTGACGTAAGCTGCCTATGTTTCTCATTCTCGAGAATTCAAGTTGAACGTAGTTCAAATACAAGTGGAACTTTTTAAAACATAAGGTGACAATGATTAGAAGCAAACAATAATTACAAGGAAATAAAGGAAAGAAGTATCATCCTTAAATTGTAGTATCTTTTGACGGCATCTGAATTGATATCTTTGCACCACACCTGAACATCCATCTTTGCTAGGACCAAAGCCCCTCTTTGTAGTACTTTCTGGACAACATACACTCCTTGGCTGTTAGGTGCGAATTTCCTTTGTATTCGTATTGATGATGGAAAATGCGTTTCAACACCAATTGGCCTACCTCAAATGTTCGAACTCTTACTTTTTTGTTGAAAGCGTGAGTCATTCTTTGTTGATACAACTGTCCATCATTAAATGTTAACTACCTCAAACACTCATTTTTTTTTCATCAATAAATGTTAACTTTTCGTATCAATCAGAAACCCATTCGACATTCCTTAATCTAGCTCCCTAAATAATCCTCAAAGATGGTATCTCAACTTCAGCTAGTATCACTACCTCTATCCATATACTAATAGATACAGAGTTGCTCCAGTTGAGGTTTGAATTGTGGTGCGATAACCTAGAAAGGCATAAGGCAAATTCTCATTCCAACATTTGTAGTTGTCAATCATCTTTCTCAATATTCTCTTGGTGTTCTTATTGGCAACTTGCACAACTCCATTCATTTGAGGATGATGTGCATTTGAATTATGGTGGATAATTTTGAATTTTCAGATATCTCTTTGATCAAGTGACTGTTGAGATTTTCTGCATAGGAACTCCAAAATGACAATCAAATATTGCAAAAAATAAAATAAAACTGGCTACAACTTTCTTCATCACAACTTTGTACGAACCAACTTCGACCCACTTTGTGAAGTAATCAATGGCGACCAAAATTATCTTATGAAAATTAGAGGCAGAAGGCTCAATTGGTCCAATAATTTCCATGCCTAAGGCTGAAAATGGCCAAGGGGAACTCATCGCATTGAGCTCGTGGGGTGGTACTTTGATCAGATCTCCACGTACCTGGAATTTATGACATCTTTGGGCAAATCGGCCATGATCATTTTTCTTAGTCATTCATAAGAATCCAACATTTACTATTTTTTTATAATGTAAACCTATTCATGTGCATCGCACACACTCCATCATGCACTTCTTCAAGTTATTTTGTGGCTTCTGCAACATTCACACATTGCAGTAACCCTAGATCAGGACTCCTCCTATAAAGAACCTCTCCATTCAAAAAAATGTTTTTTGCCATTCTTTGTATTGTTTTAATTTGGCTACTTCTTGCTTTTTCGGGGTATTTGCCAGCTTCTAAGTACCTTTTCGAAGCAATATACCATGGATTTTTATCTGATTCTATTTCCACATGTAAACAATGTGTTGGTTTGTCTTTTAAGCATATCTCAAATGGGTCAATGTAACTCTTTTATGGGTGTTTTATCATGGATGTTATGGTTGAGAGGGCATCAAAAAACTCATTCTGTATTCTTGGGGTATGTCTGAACTCAGTCTTCCTAAATCTTTTACATAACTTCCATATAGTTGTATGTAAGGTAAGATTTTTGGATTTTTCACGGCCCATTCCTCACGAACTTGATGAATCAGCATGTTTGAATCACCAATTATGAGTAATTCTTGAACATTCCTGTCAAGATACATTATGATTCCAATAATACAAGCTTCGTACTCAGTTATGTTAATAGTTAATCGAAATCTGAACTTTTCTATTGCTGGAAAATGTTGCCTTGACTCAGATATCAAAAGTGCTCCAATTCCTAATCCTTTGCAGTTCACTGCTCCATCAAAGAACATTCTCCACCTAGGATATGATTCTGATATATATTCCCCTACAAACAATACTTCTTCATTAGGAAAATATGTTCTGAGTGTCTCATATCCTTCATCTATTGGGTTTTTAGCAAGGTGATCGGCCAAGGCTTGACCCTTAATTGCTTTCTAAGTCATGTACAGAATGTCAAACTCACTCAACAACATCTGCCACTTTGCTAGCTTTCTTGTGGGCATTACTCTCTGCAATATGTATTTGAGCGGGTCTATTCTTGTAATGAGATATGACGTATGAGAAGACAGATAATGTCGCAATTTCTAGGATACCCAAGTCAAAGCACAACAATTTTTCTCTAAGAGGATATAACGAGACTCATAGGATGTGATCTTCTTGCTTAAATAGTATATAGATCCGTCCTTTCTTGAGGTCTCATCATATTGTCTCAAGACACACCCAAATGCGTTATAAGAGACAGATAAGTACAATGGCAAAGGACTGCCTGCACGTGGTGGCACTAGTACTGGTGGATTTGAAACATAACTCTAGATGATGTAAAAAGACTTCTGATATTCTTCGGTCCATTTTTTGGCGCATCTTTTTGTAGAACCTTGAATAGGGGCTCACATATCACTATTGATTGAGCTATGAATCGACTGGTGTAATTCCGTCTCCCTAGAAAACTCATTACATCCTTATTAGTCTTTGGAGGAGGCAAGTTTTGAATAGACTTGACTTTGAAAGGATCAATATCGATACCTCTTTAGCTATTTGTGAATCTGATTAACTTCCCTGCAGGTACTCCAAATGTAGATTTGGTTGGGTTCAACTTCAAATCAAACAATCTTAACCTGTTAAAAAACTTTTTCCAGGTGTGTCACATGATCCGAATTCTCGTGGGATTTTATGATGACATCGTCCACATATACCTCAATTTATTTGTTGATCATATCATAGAAAATGGTTGTCGTAGCCCTCATATAAGTGACTCCAACATTCTTGAGGCTGAATGACATCACTCGATAATGATAGACTCCCCGAGGTGTGATGAATGCTGTTTTTTCTACATCTTCTTCATCCATTAGAATTTGGTGGTATCCCCCAAAAGCAATCCAAAAAAGTTTGTAGCTCATGCCTAGCACAATTGTCAATGAGTATGTGGATATTCAGCAAGGGGAAATTCACTTTTGGAATCACTTTGGTAAGATCCCGATAATCCACGCATATCCTGATTTTTCAATCTTTCTTCGCCACTGGAACAATGTCATCCATCCAAGTGGGATACATGGTCACTTCGACGACCTTTGATTTGATATGCTTCATGACCTCTTCTTTTATCCTTAAACATAAATCGGTATAGAACTTTTTGATTTTCTGCTTTATCGGACAATATTCTAAATTTATAGGCAGCTTATGGGAAACAATATCAGTGCTTAACCCTAGCATATCATCATAAGGCCAGGCAAACACATCAACGTATTGTGAGAGTAGTTTGACCAATTCTTATTTTCTATTTTTTTTTCAAATGGACACTAACTCGGGTTTCTCTGACTGACTCGTTCTCTCCCAAGTTTACTATCTCTCTCTCATCGAGGTTTGGCTTTGTATCATCTTCAAGGTTCCTCAAGTGTTCTGTAAGGTGTTCGGGCATCATAGTTTCCTCATCATATTATTCACATTCATCTTCATTGACCTTACTTAATTCACCATGTTCGTGACATGTCATGACATTGAAAAGTTTAGATTTATTTTTACTAAAAGCTATAATAAATCAACCATGTTTGATAGAAAGAGTTCAAAATTTATATATTGGAGAGTAAATCACAAAGATAAAATAATCATTTTAAAATAAATGAGGCTTTTATTGGAATTATAAAAAGCGTACAAACTTTGGTCATGACTCATGTCAACGTGAGTCATTTTCTTTTTAAACATAACGATGAAAATAAAGTGACATAAATGGTATTTTCGGGCCTCGTCCGAATAAAACCAATTTTCAAAAGTAAAATTTCAAATCTTGTCTTTGTCTACCAAGCCATTCGGTGAATCATAAGTGGAGTGACCACCCAATTCTGTAGCATCTCTTCAGGTTTGTTATCTTGGGTGGTTGTTTTTGTGGTGCATTCTTCCAATATTACAACACAATCTTCTTTATCAAAACAATCTTCCCATTCCTTCCACTAGAACATCAATCTCCGGCTCTAAAGCTTTGGTAACAAATGATGGGTACAATTCTAGAATAGGCTTTGGTATATCACGATGATGCTTATTCCTTTCTTCTGCTTCGAATAATTCCTCCTCTGTTGGGGTATAACTAATGACAAAGTGGAAATTTTGAAGTGGGATGGGAAGAGATGCATATATGCCATCCAAATTCTTGCCTAATCCACAATCAGTTTCAAAACCACTTCTTAGCATTGTCGTGGCAAACATTTCATACACTAGCGGCATTGGTACTTGTGGTGTCGTATCTTCAAAAGTAACATTCATTATCTCCACCATGTGAAAGTCAATAATTTGAGAAGACTCTTTAATAAATGGACTGGAGAACGCAGGGTACCTAAGATTACTCCCTTCAGTATGGATGACAGTTTCATGATCCTCCAAGATGAACTTCAAAAGTTGATTCAATATGGATAGGACTGCTCCGACCATATACATCCATGGTCTTCCTACCAACATATTGTAGATTGTGGATATGACCCATCACTTGGAAATCAGTGACAAATTATGCATGCCCCATTTGGATACATATGTCTACCTCCCCCATGGTCTCCTTCCGCGAACCATCAAACACCCTTACCTTCATGCGACTCTAATGAATTTTTCTAACTTCATATTTTAGCTTGGTGAGGGTTGATAACAGGCAAATATTGAGTCCTGAACCATTATCAATCAATAGTCGAGCTACAAACTTGTCCGTGCATTTGACGGTGTTATTCAAGGTACAATTGTTCATCACTCCTTCAATTGGTAATTCCTTTTCTCTAAATGGGATTTGGTGACTACCAATGACATGACTTACCATATTGGCCAGATTCTCACCACTTCTTCCCGTCGGTACATAGCCTTAATCAAGTAACTTCAATAATGTTTTTCGATGGTACTCAAAACTCATTAATAAATCTCTAATAGAAATTTGAGCTAGGATTGTCTCCAAATGCTTGTCAAAGGAATACTACTCAGGTCGCATTCTTCGCCTAAACTCCTCAGCCTCACCCTGTGTGATCGGATTTTTATGGTTCTCTTATCTTCGTGTTTCTAACTCTTTTGGAACAAAGCATCTTCCAGAATGTGTCATCCCTTGAGCTAAAGCCACCTGGGCAACAAACTTTTCTATGGGTTGTTCGATGTTTCTTTCCGTTGCTCAAGCGAATACTTGATGAGGTGCAATTATTACAAAAAACTCTGGATATGCCTTTATGGTCAATGAGGACACTGTTGGTATGAGTGACTTGACAATTTCTTCACCGATAGTCCCTATAGCGAGCCAATCTTTATCTCTTTAAATTATGTTGATGGTCTCTCTCCGATAATTGAGCAATGGGTTAAGGTTCACATTGGGGACAGGGACCTGAAGAGTGACGACTCTGTTATCGATCAAATCTTGAATCTTATGTTTTGAGATTGATACATCTGTCAATGTCATGTCCTGCTCCTCCAAAATGGTAAGCACATCGTTGATCTACTCGAAAGAACTTTGTTGTAGGATTAATTATCCTTGCGTCTACAAGTTGGATTATGTCACATCCGGGTTTACCCCCAAGACGTAACCGGCATCACCACCCTTTTTAAGGACTAAGACGAGCCTCTTAGTCTCATTTCAGTACATTACATTCATAGGTTGAAGATTAAGGAAAAATTAAATTTTTCATTAACATGTACTTAGAGATTTACATAGACCTCTACATACACATAATATATATTCATATAGAGTATACATAAACCCTTCATATAGAAAGGTTGCATAACATTCTACTTTTATTGCACATACATATATATAAGATAGAAAGATATTCTCAAGGAATGTCTCATCTCATACCACCTAGTCGATAATCACAATATTGGCATAGCCCTACATCAAAAGTAAAGGATCCACATATAGGCTTAAACAAGTCGTACGCAATAAAAAGGGAATGAACAGAAAGGAGTCATAAAACTCATAACAGAGAAACTTCACAGGCAAGATATTGGCATCATCCTTGGAAAGTGAGGATCTACCACTAGGATGAATTAAGATATCTAAGTCTTCAACAATGTCGCCTTCCAAATCCTTCAACGACCGGAACCTAAAATTTTAGGGAAACACGGAAGAAAATGGGTCAGTACTCCACATTTACTATGTATGAAACCATATCACATACAACACCAAAACATGCTAAAAAGGACATTTAGTGAAAATATGCCATTTACCTCTCCAAATAATTATGCACAATTAAGTAACTATACCCAACTATTTAGACATGCTCCACAAGTCAAAAAAAACCATATTCATGTTAACATACTTGAACCCATAATCTCATATAACTCTATCACCAATTAATAGTAATATGAATAAGAGTTCATAACATAAATAGTAAAGTAAAACAATAATTATAATCCTCATAAACTTAACAAGTGAATGACCAAGGAAAGCCCCATAACCTTGCTCAATCAAGTAACCCAACAAGAACTATAAATAGCATCATATTTCACCTAACATAGTCTTTAACTCACAAGTTCATACCTTAAAAACAAAGACCAATTGCATGTTCATAAACATCATAATTAACATAAAGAATCATTTACCTTCATCATTATCCATATATATAATATTAGATTCCTAAGGATCCTATCAAGGCAAACTAGTGCAAGGCATAGGTAGAGTCCCATGCCCCTACCTAAGTTTAGTTAAACCCTTCAAGTAACTTTAGTTAGTTACACATCATTATTGTATTTTACTTTAGGGAACACTTGCTTCATCCGACATAGACCACATGATCTAAATGTGGAATACGGTGTCATGAAACCTCACACCAAAATAGGGTGGAATACTTGCCAAGGTAGTACCAAAACATGAAACATAGAAATTACGTGGATCCACTAGCTTGTATTCCTATGGGGGAAACATATTTCGAGAACTACGAGATATAAATGCGACCCTCTTTATGCACCATGCATTGTAGTATCCAATCTCAAGAGTAATTTAGTTCTCCTACTTTCCCTATGTGGGAAGGGACACTCCTCAATCTAGTTCACTCGGTGCTAAGATACAGTCCCTTTTTGAAATTCTTTAAGCCTTTAATTATAAAATTATAACTTTGTTTAGGTCATAGTGTGTTCCCCTTGTATAATCATCATCAATAACTCAATAAGAATCTTATGAGTGTAAGTCCTTCCATCACAATTCTTAAAAGTGAGGTTAACACATTACATTGAATTTTCATAATAAGGTACATTGGTATACATTACCACAATTATTATCTTTACATCTTAACAACCTCACAACCGTAATCAATACATTTTAATTCAACATTATACCATTCTATCAATCCTAATACAAGGCATATTTCAACATAATATCGTAACTTAACCCCAATTAATCACAATTGGAAGTAAAGATAGAGATTCTAAGACTTACTAAGTCTTCCTCATAATTCTTCCTCAAAGTCTTCCATCCACCAATAACTCCACCAAATTAGGGGAGTAACATCATCACACAACGATAACCAATAAGATAACAAGGCCAATAACATCTCTATAACACCAATTCAACACTAGATTATAGCCTAAGAAAAGATACATAAACCAATCCTTACAATATTCTTCCTGCCCTAAATCGCATATCAATAATTTCAATAATATGCCTACAATTCATCTTTATATATTCATAAAAACACCATAGTAAATTTATCTGATGAATAACTAACTCAATTTGATAATCACAATAGAATATAGGTCAAAATTACAACCTAGGGTTGGGGACTGTGGATCAAGTTCTTCAATTTGTATCAAACCATCAACAAGTACCACAATTAAGTTAAAATACATGTCAATAAACTCAACATAAACTAAAGAAACCATTTACAACTCAATTCATAACTTCAATTTCGTAATTGAATAGAACCCATAAAAGAACTCAACTTTCGAAAACTAATTTAAAGGAACCCTTTGAGGAAAGAGTCTGAAAGGTGATTAGAACCCATACCTCAATGTTTTCTTGAGAATTTGAAGATGAATCCACCCTTTTCCAGCCCCCAATTCTTCTCCTTCAATGGAGTCTTCCAATTAGAGAGAAAAAGAAGAGAGAAGGTAGAGTAATTTGTTTTTGAGTTGTGTTTAGATTAAATGAAGATATGGAATTTATAAAGTCACTAACTAACATTATTAGAGCCCCTTTAATACCTTAATTAACAGCCTAAACCCCTAACTAATTAATGGACTTAACTTAATAAGGCAGAAAACTCGACCCTCATAGACGAGACCCCCAACGACGGGCCGTCTGTGAGTCGACAAGCCCTCACCTCTCCGTCCTACACATCCGTTGATGAGTTCATAAACTGTGCAGGCTTTGTTGGAAGATGGTGGCATCGACTCCCTGTCAGTCCACACATAGATCGTCGATTGTCCCGTCTATGCACACTCCCCAGACAGTGTTTGCTTTAACACAAATGTCCTCTTCAAGGGCCCTTGGTTGAACCTAGGGGATTTGTACCCGAACGTTTTGACCATGAAATAAGTCAAACACCTATTAACTACCCTTTGACAAATTTTTATACATTTCCAACTCCTAAAGGCTAGTCGAATTGACTAAGGCATGCTAGTACCTCTTTGAACCAATATCCGTACGTCGTTGATGTTCTTGAATGTTTTGGTTTTTGAACTTCCTAAATAACATAAATTCAATAAAAAGGACATAAAAAAAATACTTAGACCTCATTACACTAATGTTAGGATTTATGATACACCTTGAATTTCAAAGTGTTAAATTATCCCCCCCCTTAGGAATATTCATCCCCGAACGACAATAAACACTCCTTTTGAAGGAAGGAAAAGACTCAAGACTAGAAGCTCAACCAAAAAATTAATATCAAATAAACTTAAACCATATCATTTCAACAAAGCAATTTATAAAACACACATAAGGCTCAATAATCTAATCATGAGGTATTTTGTCACAACACCTATGAGATCAATATAGGTTACATGAGTCAATTTCCAAAAAGTTTGACTTATTAACATACGATATACTATTTAATAAAGACTCACTTCATCAAAATACATATCATAACTCAAAAAAATATAAAAACAAAATTTCAAGTTTTCAAAAGCAATATTATAATAACTTCACTGAAAGTATTCAAAAATGCATAATTTGCTAAACTTCACCCCAAAATAAAGAAACCTTGAACTATAGTCATATTCGTATTATTAAAAGGAATGCTTAACCTTAATTCTAAAACAAATGAGGGTAACGCGACTTCATATCGGCCTCGGCCTCCCATGATTTTTCCATATCACTTTTACGGAAACCACCTCTTTATTCCTTAACTTCTTGACTTGCCTACCAAGAATTTGACTCGGAACTTCCTCATAAGATAGGTTATCCTTGATACCAATGCCCTCAATAGGAAGAATGAACTCATATCACCAATATACTTTTTCGACATGGAAACATGGAAAACCGGATTAACCGAAGCCAATTCACTAGGAAGTTTCAATTCATAGGCAACCTTACCAACCCTTTGCAAGATTTCATAAGGACCCGCATAACGAGGACTCAATTTCCCTTTGTTGCCAAATGTAACCACCCCCTTCATTGGTGAAATTTTCAAATACACCTTATCACCTTCTTCAAACTTTAAATCCTTTCTCCTATGATTAGCATTAAGACTTTTGCCGACTATAGTCCATTTGCACTCAGTTCCTTATTATATGAACCTTTTGCAAAGTCTTAATAATTAACTCGGGACCAAGAAGCGATGGTTTACCCACTTCGAACCAACCTATCGGAGATCTACATATCCTACCATACAAGTCTTTGTAAGGATCCTTGGAGGTGGATGAGTGAAAGCTATTGTTATAAGAAAACTCTACCAACGGCAAATGCCTATCGAATTCCCTTTAAAATGTATTATGCAAACCCTAAGTATATCCTCAAGGGTTTGAATAGTCCGTGCCGCTTGACCATCTTTTTGAGGATGAAAACCGGTATTCAACTTCACCTTAGTACCCAACCCTTTCTGGAACGACTTTCGAAAACTCAAGGTGAATTGTGCACCTTGATCGGATATCATGGATAAAGGAATACCATGCTAACTCAGAATCACATCTTTAAATATCTTTGCATAATCCTCCGCCGAATAAGTGGACTTGACGGGAATGAAATGAGCGGACTTACTCAATCTATAAATATTCACCCATATCAAATCATACGACCTCTGACTCCGAAGCAACCATACTACAAAGTCCATACTAATGTCTTCCCACTTCAAAGTAGGAATTTGCATCTCTATTATTAATCCACCCGACTTTTAGTGTTCGGTCTTGACTTGTTGGCAATTTGGACACTTAGCGACAAACTCTACTATGTCCCTTTTCAAACCTTCCCACCAATAAATCTCCCGAAAGTCATGTAACATATTTGTCGAGCCCGGGTGAATTGAGTAACGTGACCCATGGGCTTCTTCAAGGATTCAATCTTTTAACTTATCAACATTGAAACACATAGTCTCCCCTGGCATCTTAAAATACTATCCCCGCTTAAGGAGAATATCTCATTAAGTTTACCAAGGGCAACTTCTTTGAACTACGTCAAATATTTTTCAAGGTGTTGTTTGGACTTCACCTTGACCACTAAAGATTACTCGGATTTATGATGGAGTATACCACGCCCATTCGGAGAACCTTCAAACCTCAATCCCCACCTAGCCAACCTATGAACTTCCTTTGCTAGATCTTTCTTAGCTTTCTCAATATGGGATACACTACCCATAGTCATAGAACTTAGGGTATCCGCAACAAGATTAACTTTTCCGGGGTGAAAGAAGACACTCATATCATAATCTTATACTTTTGAGTCAACATAGTTAAAGAAGATTTAATGGATGCAAAGACATCCACAAACCTCCGATAGTAGCAATCTAATCCCAAGAAACTTCTAATATCGGTTGGAGTCAAAGGTTTAGGCAAATTTTTGACTACCTCCATTTTCCTTGGGTCTACCTCAACTTTCTCATTAGAGTTGAAGTTCCCAAGAAATGTCAACGACCTTAACAGAAATTCGCACTTACTATATTTAGCATACAATTTATGTTCCTTAAAGGTTTGCAATACTACCGTCAAATGACCAATGTGATCATTCTAATTCTTTGAGTATACCAAGATGTCATAAATAAAGACGATGACACATTCATCTAGGTAATTTCGAAACACCCAATTCATTAGGTCCATAAACACCGTCGGAGCATTAGTGAGATCGAAAGACATCACCAAGAACTCAAGTGCCCATACCGAGTTCGAAAGGCCGTCTTTGGTACATTCTCACCTCTCACCCTAATTTAGTGATACTGCGACCTCAAGTCTATTTTTGAAAAATAACTCACCCCTTGGAGTTGATCAAACAAGTCATCTATTTGAGGAAGAGGGTATTTAATCTTAATGGTAACCTTGTTAAGTTGACGATAGTCAATACACATTCTTAAAGACACATCTTTTGTCTTTACGAATAACACTAAAGCACCCCACGACAAAATTCTAGGCCTTATAATGCCCTTGTCTACCAAATATTTGAGTTTTGTCTTCAATTCCTTCAATTTGGCCGGAGCCATCTGATAAGGAGGAATTGAAATAGGCTTCGTATCCGGTAGCAAATCATTGCCAAAGTCAATTTCTCGTTCGGGAGAAATATCAAGAAGGTCATTAGGGAAGACCTTTGGAAACTCACTTTCTACGGTTACCGACACAATAGGAGGAATTTCGGCGTCTAAAGCTTGAGCTCTTAGTATGTGATATAGACACCTCTTTTAAAATTATTTTGCATGCTTTTAGACAAGAAATAATATGACCTTTAGGAATAGAATTTCCCTCCCCCCACTCAACAACGGGTTCATTTGGGAAGTTAAACCTCACAACTCTTGTCCTATAATTAATAGAGGCAAAACATGCGTGCAAACAATCCATACCCAATATAATATCAAAATCAAACAAATCAAGCTATACTATATGAACATGGGAAACTGTATTGGTCAACATTATGGGACAATTATTGTATACTCTTTTTGCAACAACCTACTCACCCACAGGAGTAGACACTAAAAAAGGTTCATGTAAAATGTTATGCAAGATTTCAAACTTTTTATCTACAAGAGGTGTAACAAATGATAAAGTAGTACTGGGATCAAGTAAGGCATAATCATCAATAGAGAAGACTTTATACATACCGTCACCACGTCGGGAGAAGTCTCTTGCTCACCCCTAGAGCGGAGAGTATAGAAACGATTCTTCTTTGGAGAATCACAAGAGCCACTTGCTTGAGCTTGACCACTAACCTTGTCTTGACCCCTCACATTTGGGAATCCGTAGCCTTGTGCCTACTTTTTACCACAACCAAAGCAATTGTCCGTCCCTTTGAGGCAATCACCATTGTGCTTCTTGCCACACTTTCCACAAGTTGACTTCTCGGTTGGTGAATATGTACCCCTTCCCTTATTGTACTTAGGGTTAGACACCCTATCACCACTAGCCGTCGCGAACTTAGTAGGAACTTGACTTGAAACCCATTTCATAAACCTAGGCTTGTCTCGTATCTCAAGCCTATTCCTTGAAGAACCTCCCTTAAAAGATCTTGCCATCTTAGCATCATTATTCTTTATTTTTGTTCTCGCCTCCTTCACTCTCCTAGTATGCACCATAAGACGAGATATGTTCATATTATCATGCAACATAGCTGAATGACACTTCTCTTGTAAGTCGCTGAATACTCCCATCACAAAGCGACTCATTTCATATCTAGGACCGGAGACCAAGGAAGGAGCATATTTGGAAAATTGAAGGAACTTCAAGGAGTAGTCATGAACACTAATACTCCCTTGTCAAAGGTTGATGAATTCCACCACCTTAGCCTCCTTCATATCTCTAGGGAACAAACAATGAAGAAATGCCTTTTTCATGATCTCCCAAGTCACTAGCCCACCCCGAAGTGGCCTATTATCCCTCCATTGCACATACCAAGTTTGATATAGATCCTTGAGTTGATATGTGGCCAACTCAACCTTTACAATGGAAGACACACCCATAGCATATAGTATCTTGTAGACCTCATCGATGAATTCTTGGGGGTCTTCCTCAACCTTAGACCCGTATAAGTTAGGATGGTTCATTCGAGTGAAGTCCCTTAGATGCGAAGCCATAGTAGAAACTTGTTGATGAGCTCGGGGAGCGATCTCCTAATTGGCTTGGGGCGTCATAGCTTAGGCTTAAAACGTTGTGGCTTGTGCTTGAGTAGTAATGGCTTGGGCCATTTGAGCAAGAATAGCCCTCATGTAAGCCTCCGTCATAGGTGGAGGATTAGCCGGGGCTTGATCAACATTACCTTTTTCCTAAAGTGGAGGAACTTGGTTACCATGTGGAGGAGCTCTCGCATTAGAAACTTCCTCCTCAAGCCTCCTTGTCGCATTTCTTCGAGTGATCATGATTTCTATAAGTACAATAATGGGATTAGATGCAAAAGCAGGCCATATATATACTATAATGGCAGGATATAAGATTTCCAAGAAAGAGAGTGATTCCTAGGCATCAGACAGATTCCTATTCATAATTGTGGCGCACTTCACAATTATAAAGACAAAACTCCATAGACGTGGTAGAGAGAGAGACATAACTTAACGATATTCAACCTCATGCTTTTATACCAAGTTTGTAACATCCGGGCTTACTCCCTACACGTAACCGAAGTTGTCGGTCTTTGTAAGGAATAAGACTAGCCTCTTAGTCTCATGTCATTACATTCATAGGTTGAATATTACGGAAAAATTTAAATTTTTCATTAACATCTACTTGGAAGTTTACATAGACCTCTACATACACATAACATATATTTATATCAAGTATACATAGACCCTTCGTATAGTAAGGTTACATAGCCTTCTACTTTTATTGCACATACATATATATAAGATAGAAAGATAGAGCTTAAGGATTATCTCATCTCATACCATCTAGTCGATTATCATAATATGGGCATTGCGCTACATCAAAAGTAAAGGAGCCACATATAGGTTTATACAAGTCATTCACAATGGAAATGGAATGAAAATAAAGGAGTCTTAAAACTCATAACAGAGAAACTTCACAGGAAAGATATTGGCATCATCCTTGGAAAGTGAGAACCTACCACTTGGATGAATTAAGATATCCAAGTCTTCAACAATGTTCCCTTCCGAACCATTCAACGACTTGAACCTAAAATGGTGGGGAAAAAGGGAAGAAAATGGGGTTAGTACTCCACATGTACTAAGTATGAGACCATATGCACATACCACACCAAAACATGCTAAAAAAGAAAATTTAGTGAAAATATGCCATTTTCCCTCTCCAAAGGTTTATGCACAATTAAGTAACTATACCCACCTATTTAGACATACTCAACAAGTCAAATAAACCATATTTATATCAACATACTTGAAACATACTCTAATATAACTCGATCACCAATTAATAGTAACATGGATAAGAGTTCATCACATAAATAGTAAAGTAAGACAATAATTACAATCCTCATAAATTTAACAAGTGCAATGAGCAAGCAAAGCCACATAACCTTGATCAATTAAGTAACCTAACAAGAACTATAAATAGCATCATACTTCACATAACATAGTCTTTAGCTCACAAGTTTATACCTTAACAACAAAGACCAATAGAATGTTCATAAACATCATAATTACCATATAGAATCATTTACCTTCATAATTATCCGTATATATAATATTAGCTTCCTAAAGATCCTATAAAGGAAAACTAGTGAAAGGAATAAGTAGAGTTCCATACCTCTAACTAAGCTGAGTTAAACCCTTCTAGTTACTTTAGTTTGTTTACACATCATTATTTCATTTTACATTAGGGAACACTTGCTTCAACCAACATATACCACGTGAGCTAAATGTGGAATTTGGTGTCATGAAACCTTACATCGAAAGAAGGTGGACTACTTGTCAGGGTCGTACAAAAAAATGAAACATAGTTACTACGTGCATCTACTAGCTAATATTCCTAAAGGGAAAACATAGTTCGAGAACTAGTAGATATAATTGGGACCCTCTTTATGCACCATGAATTGTATTCTCCAATCTCAAAGAGTAATTTAGTGCTCCATCCTTCCCTATGTGGGATAGGACACTCCTCAAGTTAGTTCACTTGGTGCTAAGATAGAGTCCCTTTTTGAAATGTCTTTAAGCCTTTAATTATCAATCATAGCTTAGTTTAGGTCATAGGGTGTACCCCTTGTATAATCATCATCAATAGCTTAATAAGAATCATATGACTGTAATTCCTTTCATCACAATTCATAAAAATGAGGTTAACACATTACATATAATTTTCATAATAAGGCACAATTGTATACCTTACCACCTTTATAAACTTTACATCTTACCAACCTCACAACCATAATCAAGACATTTCAATTCAACATCACATCATTCAATAAATCCTAATACAAGGCCTATTTCAACATAATATCGTAACTTAACTACAATTAATCACAATTGGAAGTAAAGATAGAGATTCTAAGACTAACCCAAGTCTTACTCATAATTCTTCCTCAAGTTCTTACTATTAAGCCATAACTTCACTCAACTAGCGGATTAACATAATCACACAATGATAACCAATAAGATAACAAGGCCAATAGCATCACTATAACACAATTCAACGCTAAATCATAGCCTAAGACCACATAAATAAACCAATCCTTACAAAATTCTTCATGCCCTAAATCACATCTCAAGAATTTGCATAATAGGTCTACAATTCATCTTAATTATTTCATAATAACACCATATTAAAGTGATCTAATCAATAACTAATTCAATTTTATAATCACAATACAATAAAGATGAAGATTACAACCTAGGGTTGGGGATTAAGGATCATGTTCTTCAATTTGTATCAAACCATTAACAAGTACCACAATTAAGTTAAAATACAAGTCATATACTCAATATAACCTAAATAAACCATTAAGAACTCAATTCATAACTTCAATTTCGTAATTGAATATAACCCATAAGAAAACTCAACTTTTGAAAACTATTTTGAAGGAACCCTTTGAGGAAAGAGTCTCAAAGGTGAATAGAACTCATACCTTAATGTTTTGATCAGAATTTGAAGATGAATCCACCCATTTCCAGCCCCCAGTTCCTCTCCTTCAACGGAGTCTTCCAATTAGAGAGAAAAAGAAGAGAGAAGGTGGAGTAATTTGTTTTTGAGTTGTGTTTATATTAAATGAAGTTAGGGACTTTATAAAGTCACTAACTAACATAATTAAACCCCCTTTAATCACTTAATTAACCTCATAAACCCCTAACTAATTAATGGAATTAACTTAAATAAGGCAAAAAACTCAACCATCACAGACAAGACCCTGAACGACGGGCCGTCTGTAAGTCAACAAGCCCTCACCCCTCCGTCCTACACATCGGTCGATGAGTTCAGAAACTGTGTAGGTAGAGGCCTACCTCTACTTGGATTTTTGTGGGAATAAAGTCGCATCGACACCCCGTCATTCCACACACGGACCGTCGATCGTCTCGTCAATGGACAATGCCCAGGAAGTGATTTCTACAACACAAGGGTCCTCCTCAAGGGACCTTGGTTGGTCCTTGGGGAGTCGTACCCAAACGTTTCGACTATGAAACAACTCAAACACATATTAACTACCATTTTACCAATTTTTATACATTTATAACTCCTAAGGGCTTGTCGAATAGACTAAGACACACTAGTACCTCTTTAGACCAACTTCCAGACATTGTGGATGTTCTTGAACGTTTTGGTTCTTAAACTTCCTAAATGACCTAAATTCATTCAAAAGGGACTTAACAATACTTATACCTCATTACACTAATGATAGGCTTTAGGACACACCTTGAAGTTCAAAGTGTTACAGATTAATCATACCACTCTTAGGCGCTCAAAGTGTTTGGTACATGTTTCTGCCAAAGGGGTGATAATCTTTGAGGCTTTATTTCAAGGTTAGGAAGGGGTAGTTTGTTTGAATTTGGGTTGTTTTTTCCAGGATTTTTGTAGGTTGGTGCATTGGCTTGGTGATTTGGTAGTGTATGTTTGTAGAATGGCGATTTATTTTGGTAGATAGATGGGGACGATTGGTAGTTATGTTGTGCATAGTATATTGAGATTGGAGCTAGTGGAGTTTGTGGGTAATTTTTTGCGATGGAAAATTGGTTGGCATTTCCAATGACAGAACTATACCCAAAATACCTTTGTAGGCTTGGTCTCGGGCTAAATGATACAATAGAGACATCCTCTTTCTTTTTCCTTGCAAATCTTGTGGCCATGGATGGTGACGATTGTTGGTGGCCTGCAATGTAATGAGACCTGTAGCCTTTCTAGATTTTACGCCATCCTCTATGGATTCTCCATTCTAATTAGCTTCGAAAACTTTTGTCCTATCATAGGCCACATCCTTTCATAATATTCGAGCTCTTGAGCTCGAATAAAAGTAAAGATTATTTCATTTCCAGTCATCGCACGTTGTACCGTTGCAAATTTTTTCCTCCAGCGACATGTGTATTCACGATATTCCTTCGTCGTCTTTTGCTTGAATTTTTTCAAAAAATATCTTTCAGGGATAACTTCGACATTAAACAGGAACCTTTCCAAAAAATCTTTAGCAAGATCCACCCATCTAGACCATTGATAGAGTTCTTGAGATGTGAACCATTACAAAGCCTCCCCACTGAGGCTTCGAATAAACAACCTCATAGTTAATGCATTATTTTTCTTGATACCCACGAGTTTGTCACAATAAGCTCGTAGGTGATCTATAAGATTTCCAATACCATTGAAGGTTTTCAATTTTGGGATTTTATAAAATTCAGGTATTTCCAAGCCAGGGTGCATGCAAAGTTCCTTAAACTCAACTCATGTGAAGTTTCAACACTTTTAACTACTTCAGAGATGGCCTCCTTCATGACATTCATTTCTTGTTTGCCATTTTGTTCTCTCAGCCTCTACTCCTTTTCCATCTCTTCATACTGGTCCATCTCTGCTTGAACAGGAAAACTAGGACATGGTTCAAGCATTGTATAGTCTAGTGGAGTTTGGAATGTTAGGAAGGGCATGTCGGCTAGCCAGGAAAAAACGCGTGGATTTTTGGAGACTGGGGTGGGATTTGGTACGTTGGTGTGAAGCTTTGGGAGTGATTATTGTTAGATATTTGGTTATAACTTAGTGGCGGTGGTGGAGTTTGGTAGGAAGTGCTGGTGTAAGGAGCGTTGAATACAATTAAGTCAATAATATGAGGATAAGGAGTAGAAGTGATGGGTCCTATAGAGTGGGTAAGGAAATAGTTAGGTAATGGAGAACTTAATGATGGAAAAGGAGGAGGAGGTCTTCTAGTTAGAGGTGTGGTTCATTTTTATGCGATGGCCAGATCTTTGGTTTGTTGAATCCCTTCCCGCATGTCTGCAATTCGTTACATTAACAAAGAAATTAACTCACTCTGATAAGTGAGTTTAGCATTTCTGATGGTCACATCGACTAATCCTGCTTCTTCAAAAGTACTAGTCATTTTTCTTTTGACATTATCCAAAGAATCATCAGGGAAGGATTGTATGATTGCTTTAGATCTTGTAAAGTATTGGTGTTCTGCAAGTTTGATTTCAACACAAATCAGTTTTTACTTGTAGAGAAAAATAACTCAAAAGATAAATATGCTGGTCTTTGATTTTAACGAGATATGCAAATAAAATGGCATTAAAGTAAACACATAAGTCTCATTTTGCTTCAAGCAGATTAATCCACAAAAATATTTTGGGTGAACTGGAGGACTCGAATGGAAGGAAATCTTTTTGTGATTGAATTAGGATGGTCGACTTGCATAGAACACTGTTAAATTCTTCCACTCATATGCTTTGTAGATGAATCTTTTCATAATCTTTCACTAATAAGGGAGAATAAAAATTGAAAATACAGGGACCGAGCCTTATGTAGGCTCCCTACGTATCAACAAAGAAAATCAGGCCCAACATAGTTCAAATTATATAAGATAACTTAAACATGCACTTTCGGAAATTGATAGAGAGACTAGGCTCGAAAAGATCTTCCTATGTACCACCTATGGGCTCAATTCTTGCGTAAACTTAAATATAAATTGACAAACATGAGATATGAGTTACATGAACCTAAATATACCCAGACTCCTTTCTGTCCTTTTCAACCTTAGGGTGACGATACTGCTCTCATCATGTAAACCTTTTTTTGTTTTCCCTTTTCCTCTCATGGAGGAAGCATTCCCAAAATTTATCTTCTTAATGTCCTTTTCAATTGTAGGGATTCTTTAGTTTCTTTAGTGATACTTATTATCTCTTCATCGATTTTTTTAATCATTCTTTTCACTGAGTTTGTTTCCATGTAAACTTCAATAATTCTTTGTTGTAGCGTCCATTTATTTTGGTCCTGTATTGAAAGTCTCTTTTTAGATGAGGCTATTTTCTCTTTATTCTCGATCAAAATTTTGAACAGTGACTCTTTAGTTTTTCCGTCACTAACCAAAGAAATAGGTGGGATTGGTGTGTTGACGTATTTTCCAGACATTCTAGCAAATCAATCTTTCTATGACGGATGAAATCAATATTTCAGCGATCTTTGGAGTAAAGGATTAATATATTTCTGAGAAACTTGAACGACACTTCAAGAATAAGTAGACCGACTTTGTTATTGTGAACTTTATATATTCTTAGAGTGTTCTAGAAACAAGAATGGATTAATTCTGTTTTAGAAAAAATGACACATCACAACACAACAATTATATCAAGCAACACACGAACAATTTATATCGCATCCTAGATTTGTGACCTTTTTATGTCAAAGGTAGGCCTAAACGTCAAATATAATGTGATTATGATAGTTGATCCAAGCCATTAATTTGTGACAACTCGAGTTTGGAAAACAAAGACACCTAACTTTACATTAAATCAAATGCACTATGTAAAAATTAGGCTTGTATTCGTCAATCATTGTTACGTTACACAAATTATTTTTTTGGTCATTGGGTTGTGAAACCCATCGACATAAAGGTGGACTTCTTAAATGTGGAATCGATACGCAAAATCGATCCCCCCTAAGTTATATGCATGCATAACTTAAATTGAGGGGTGTTTTAGCTCAATCTTATGTTTTCTAAGATTTGGATTTCTCGACACAAGGTTCCCAAGTGGACAACTAGAGTGAGAAAGCTACGCGGTGACACAGAAAAAGATCCGAACACCCCGCGCATATGCCAACTCTACTAACTTTGGAAGAAGTTTGCGGGTGCGCAAAGCACACCTCGCGTGTCCCTGTGATAGTGTGAATTTACAAGATGTGGAGAAACATGAACGGAATGATTGTTTATAAAGAAGTAATCGAATAAATAATTTATATAAAATGGTAACAAAGAGAAAATTTAGTCAAAAAAATAAGTAGTTTATACCACATGAGCATTAAAAATAAAGCATTAGGCATGTAAAATAAAGCAAGCAAGTAATATATGCTAAAAACATTAATAATTAACCTAAGTTTGTTATGGTTAGAACCTATTAAATACTAGCGGAGTCTCAATTTCTGTTATTCTGTGATTTTAATATCTTTAGAAAAATCACTTTTTTGAAATGTTTTAAGTATAAAATGATTAGAAATATACTTAGAAAAGAGTAGCCTCTTATTTTTTTTTAAAAGAAATTAGATAAAACTTAATTTAAAAAGATCTTAATAGATGAAATCATTATAAATTTAGGAAAAGTGGGTTAGAGATTCTTATTTATGGTTCAAGAAGATTTTTAAGGCATTTGAAGTGTCCGCTAACATGCGGTTATCCTACGGCATAGATTTTATTTTTGACTGTATTTATGAAAATGATTTGATATAAAAATAATAATATTAATTTAAAATATTTGATTAACTTGAGAAAATAGTTAGAAGAATATTTATTTGTTATTATTTTATGAAAATTGTTACTTAGTTGAAACATTTGAATTGAAATGTAAGTGACTAGAATTTAAAAAATAACTAAAATTTATTAGAATTTACTTGACTCATTTATGAAATAAAAATTTAAACTAAATTAGTTAATTTGAGCATGAAAATAATTTTAAATTATTTTAAAAATAAATAAAATGTTTTTGTTATATATATACTGAATAAAAATTTAACAGTTGATAAAAGTGAATTATATCAAAATAAACCAACATAAAGAAAATAGTTCATCTTTCAAGAATTTAATTAAGTTATTTAATATTAGAATTACAAAAAACACAAAGCAATAAATAGTCACAATTAAGTATGCTAAGGAAATAAAGGAGAAGATGAATTTGGGCCTTTCTTGGCCAAATTTGCTACTACTTTTGAGGATTAACCCAAAACCCTTTTTTTGTATACACAATTCGTATATCAGTGTATAAAACTCGCATATCAGCACCATTTCATGCATATCAACCCATATATTTACTGTATACAGTCCACCTTGGCGCCTCCAACCTGTATATTCGTTTTTGCTTAGTATTTGTTGCATTTTGACCTGTATATCAGTATTTTTAAGGTGTATACTAGTGTATACAGACATATACATAAAGCATACAACCAGTTTTGGACATTTTAGGCGCTTAACAATATGCACATAATAGATAAAACATCATAAGTTCAACATAACTCTTAGGACTAATTATGAGAAAGCCACTAACCTTAACTTTGTCTAAGAGTAGGTGGGAAAATATTAGGATAGCGGGTCTTCGTTCCGGTCTCAGCCCCCCATGTTGCACCCTCAAGAAGGTGGTTCCTCCAAAGAACTTTTAAGGACTCAACCTCCTTGTTCCTCAATTTCTCAACTTGGCCATCCAAGATCTTAACCGGGACCTCTTCATCAGAAAGCTCCTGTTACCCCTAAACCTTCTAGAGGGAGAATCAACACCATATCACCTATACACTTCTTGATCATAGAAACATTGAATATCGGGTGAATCACGGACAACTCATTGGGCAATTTCAACTCATATGCCACACTCCCTAGTCTCTTCAAAATTTCATACGGCCCCACATACCGGGGACTAAGTTTCCCATTCTTTCCAACTTCATCACCCCTTTCATCGGCGAAATTTTCATATAGACCCTACCTCTTACTTCAAATTCAAGATCCCTATTTCTACTGTCGGCATAAAATTTTTACCGACTTTGAGCCATTTTTAGTCTATCCCTTATAACTCGAACATTCTCAAGGGATTCATAAACCAAATCAGGACAAAGTAGACCAAACTTTCCTACCTTATACCAAGCAATCGGGGATCTCCACCTTCTCTCATAGAGTGCCTCAAAAGGTGTCATGGAGATACCCGAATGATAGGTATTGTTGTAGGAGAATTCTAATTAAGGTAGGTGGCCATCCCAATTACCTTTTAATTCAATGATGCACGCCCTCAATATATCTTCTAAGGTTTGGATAGTGCGTTCCACTCAACAATCCATCTTGGGATGAAAGGCGGTACTAAGCTTCACTTTTGTACCAATCCACTTTGGAAAGCCTTCTAAAAATTGGAGGTAAATTGAGTGCCTCTATCTGAAATGATGGATAAAGGGGCTCCATGTAGCTTCATTATTTCATTGAGGTACAATTTGGCATAATCTTCAGCCAAAAAAGTGACTTTGACGGGAAGAAAATGTGCCAACTTGGTCAATCTATCAACAATGACCCATATCGAGTCATGTTGTCTTCGTGTACAAGCTAACCCCACTATGAAGTCAATGTTAATATCCTCTCTCTTCCATGTGGGAATATCGATATTTTCATTTAAGCCACCCACCCTTTGATTCTCCACTTTGGCTTGTTTAAAATTTGGACATCTAGCAACAAAATCCGCTATATCCTTTTTCATACAATTCCAAGAACATGTTTCTAATAAGTCGCGGTACATCTTTATGGCACCAAGGTGAATGGTATATCCGAAGCCATGAGCCTCTTCCAAGATCAATTTCCTCAAACAGCCGACGTTTGATACACAAAAACTTCATTGGTGCCTAAGCACCCCATATTCTCCTTGAGAGAAAGACTCATTAGTTTTACTAAGGACCGTTCCCACAGCTCCATCAATAGAGGATCACGGTGTTGCTTGGATTTCATCCCAACCACTAAAGATGATTTAAAGTTCTAGAGAATCGTGAAACTACCCTTCGGAGAGTCTTATAATCAAACACCCAATCAATCCAACCTATGAACATATTTCAATATCTCTTTCTTATCATCAACCATGTGAGTCACACTACCCATGGACACTCGACTCAAAGCATCTGCCACAATATTAGCTTTTGCGGGATGGTAAAAGAAACTCATGTCATAGTCCTTTTAAAGTTCTAACCATCTTCTATGGCGTAGATTCAAGTCTTTTTGAATAAATACACATTGTAGACTCTTTTGGAACACATCAACATGTATCTCATAGAGATAGTGCCTCCAAATTTTCAAGGTAAATACCATGACCGCAAGATCAAGGTCATGGTTGGGTAATTCTTATCACGTGGCTTGAGTTGCCTATAGGAATATGCTATTACCTTGCCGTGTTGCATAAGGACACATCCTAGAAACACTCGGGAAGCATTAAATCACATACCCTTCGGTTCCCTCCAGTAAGGTCAACAATGGAGCGGAGGTATCCTTCAATAATTGGAAACTGTTTTCGCAAGATTCCGACCATTCAAATTTGGACTTCTTTTAGGTTAATGTCGTTAATAGAGATGCGATAAACAATAATACCTCAACAAACCTCATATAGTAATCGTCTAACCCTAGGAAATTTCGGATGTCGGTAGGACTCAAAGGTCTAGGCTAACTTTTGATCACTTCCATCTTTTTCAGATCAACCTCTACCCCTTCACTACAGGTAATGTGGCCAAGAAATGGAACCGATATCAACCAAAATTAACATTTATTGAAATTAGCGAAAAGTTGGTTATTCTTGAGAACTTGTAAAACTATCCTTCAATGACTCATATGATCATCGTCACTCCTCAAGTATATCAAAATATCATTAATGAAGACAATCACAAAAAAATCAAGATACTTTCTAGAAAGTCGATTTATAGGGTCCATGAAAGCCATCGAGGAATTTGTTACACCAATGACATAACTAGGAATTCAAAGTGACCATATCTTGTTCGAAATACTGTTTTCAGAATATCAACCTCCTTCACTCTAAGTTGGTGATAACCTTATCTCAAGTCAATCTTTGAAAAGTAACTCGCTCCTTATAGTTGATCAAACAAGTCATCAATCCTAGGGAGCGGGTACTTATTCTTTATGGTGACTTTGTTCAGTTGAAGATAGCTGATACACATTCTAAAAGACCCATCCTTCTACTTTACAAATCAAACCTGGGTGCACCATTTAGATATGCTTGGTTGGATAAAACTCTTATCTAGAAAATCCTTGAGATTATACTGTAGTTCGTTCAATTCGGCCAGAGCCATCTATTAAGGAAGGGTTTAAATAGGTTGTGTATCCGACAACAAGTCTATGACAAAGTCAATTTACCATTCTAAAGGAATTTGGGGTAGATCATTGGGAAAAATCTACGAAATTTCCTTCACTACGGGTACCGAGTGTAAGGGAGGGACCTCAGATTCAAGATCCCTAACTCTAATTATGTGATAGATAAAACCCTTTGCAATCACTTATTTTTGACACGAAATGTTCTTATCCCTAGAGTTTGAGTTTCCTCGTCTTCACTTAAAAATGAGTTAATTTGGAAATCGAAATTTGATTGCCCTTGTCCTACAATTAATAGAGGCAAAGTAATCATGCAACCTTTCCATTACCAACACGACAACAAAGACTAGAATATCAAGTTCTATTAAGTCAACTAACGTAACTCTTTTGGGCAAGGAAATAGGACAACCTATATAGACTCTTTTAGCCACAACGGAATCACCCACCGGGGCAGAAACCGAAAAAGTTAATCTATTAGTAGTATATCAAACTCCATAGTTACAAAAGGAGTCACAAATGACAATGTAGCTCCCGGATCCAACAAATCATATACGTCAAAGGAAAATAATTATAACATACTGGTAACCACGCCCGATAATCTCTCTTGATAACCTCGGGATTGTAGATCATAAAAGCAATTCTTTTTAGGAGCATATGGATTTGGGGTGCTACCTTATGCTTGAGCATTTTAACTTTCTTGAGACTTCATCATAGGTATATCTCTCTTCCTCTGACTACTCTTTCCACAACCATAGCAATTACCCGTGCCAACTAGGCACTTACCATCATGTCTCTTATCACATTTTCCATAAAGAGTCTTCTTAACATAACATATTCCACCTTAAAGGTCTTGGAGATTGGTGGTAGAAACCTTACTCTTGTTGACCCTTGGAGATTTAGAAGGGCCTTGATTGAAAAACCGCTTCTTGAACCTTGGTTTGTCTTGAACCTCAAATCTTATCTTAGAAGAATTCCCATATTTGGTCCTCACCTTCTTCAACTCTTTACCAACTTGCTCAAGCTTTCGGTCCTCAATTTGTTCTACATGGACCATGAGACGAGAAATGTCCATGCTAGGATTTAACATAGCCGACCTAAACTCATTAACCACAAGATTTAATATCCCCATGAAAAATTTGTTCATCTTTGCCATAGAATCGCAACCATAGTAGGAGCATGCTTTCATAGTTGAGTGAACTTGAGTCATACTTTTTAATGCTCATTCCCCCTTGACGAAGGTTGATTAATTCTTGCATTCTCCTATCCCTTAATTTTAAGGAAAGAACCTATCAAGGAAAGCCGTCTTGAAAGCCTCCCAAGTATTCTAACCTTATATAACCAGTGTCTCATCTTTCGATTTCTCATACCACACTTGAGCCACATCTTTGAGTTGGTAGGCGGCTAGTTCCACCTTTTCTTTTGAAGACCTTTCCATAGAATCAAGAACTTTGAACAGTTCATCTATGAATCCTTGTGGGTCCTCCTCCACTTTGGAACCAAAGAAAATAGGGGTAATCATCATTGTGAAATCCTTAATTCTTAAAGTGGTAGTGTTAGCATTGGGGTTAGCTTTCACCCTTGCATCCCTAGTGACTTCAGTAGCCAACATTTAGGTCAATCTATGAATGGTAGATCTTATATCCACGTTAGACATAGCCTCTTATTTAATAGGAACTTTGAGGGGTTTGATGAGCTTGAGGGGGAACCACCTTATCAAATTCTCCTCTTTGGCCCATCAAGCATTGTTACTCCTTGTATTCATTGTCTATAACCACAATAAAAGGATTAGAAGAAAGGACTAAATACATCTAGGATCCTTAGGCACGATTAGGGAATAATAAGAGAGTGAAGGTTACTATGTATTACATAGTCTCTAATTAATAAGTGTGGAGTGCTTGACAATTATGAATACGACCCTTCATAGCCGTGTGTTAGTGATACATCAATCCTATGATTTACTTTAACATAATGCTCTGATACCAAGTTAGTTACAACCCAAAGTACCCCCTAGACGTAATCAGCATCCTTGTCCTCGAGAACGACTTAGACAAGCCTTTTAGCATTCATCATAGCATATCATAGGTAAAACTCAGAGATAAATTTAAAACTTTGTATATACACATAGTAAGGTTTACATAGACATCTCATATAGGAAGCTTAATTAGGTTTTTAGCGTAGACAACATAATAATACATAAGAATTTAGTCTAAATATTTGTCTCACATTAAAACCATCAAAAAAAGTAAAACATCCGGGCGTAGCCCTTATATAGATTTAATAGTTGCCACTTAGGGCTTATATGAATAAATTCAACAATAGGAGAGAAAAGAATGTCTTAAGACAATACAAGTACTACTAACGTAGATTACGTAGTCACATCCTCGAACTAGAGGACCTACCAAAACATGGAGATTCTAGTGCAAGCCTTCTTTCTTTAGCCTCAAAATATCTGAATGGCCCGATTCTACAATGTTTGGAAAAAAAGGGAAGAATGGGTTAGTACAAAACACATGTACTAAGTAAGGTTCCTATGCATAAAAATCATTAATACATTAAAAAAGACACAATTTAGTCAAAACCATGCATAATATCCAATAATTCAACATAAACATATATGGAACATCATAAGTCAACCCAACATTAAAGCAACTCAAGAAAAACTTGTGCAATGCCAAGAATAAAGACCCATAACCCTATCAAAATCTAAGTATCACATTAAGAACCCACTTCATACTTACAACACATTTTCGTAACATGTATAATACATCAATACATACTCATAGATTATCAACATAACCATAATCATAATCATAACAATAAAAGAACATTACTAGAATCATCCCTTAGGATCCCACATGTGCAATGTGGAAGAGAAGTGGCACACCCTCCCTCACACTATGTAGTAGACTTTAAGACCACCCTAATAAAATATCATATGCATATTATTTCATTACTTTTAAATTAGGAAAGAAGTGTAATAACCGACATGAGACTATGTGAGCTACATGGAATCTGGTGTTCTACTCCCACAACGAAAAAAGAGGGTTAACTTTCCTAAGGTGTAATCATTCGTACATAGCTATCTAGGTGGATCCACTAAGCTAGAGTCCTATGTGGGCACGTAGTTAAGGGTCAAGGAGATTGTTACTACAAACCTTGACATTCTAAACGTGGAGGTTTCCATCTAATGACACAACACATATTTTGGGGATTAAGACTAATTAACGTGAGGAAAACCCACGTGCGAAGCGTACTTACTTAACGTGAGACCTCCATCTCATTTACATGCCCTTTTGGTGCTAAGAAATTATTATCTTTAGCTATCATCTTATTTCATTATACAAGTTCACATTAGTCTGTTCTAAACCCCTTTCTAAATGTCTTACCATATTAGATCATAGGTCATCATAAGTGAGAACAATCCTTTCACTTTAGACACAACTTCACAAGTGAGAAAACTTTTCACTTAGAACATTATTATAATCATGAGAAACTACTTTCAATCATATAATATTCGTATCATAACATACATACATACATACATACATGCATACATAATTCATGCCTAACTCAATGTATTAGGGTTAAGGATGAGGAATGCCTAGCATTAACATCACAACCACACATTAGACATAGGAGCATTACTATATAAGTAACTCATAATTCACAATTGAATCTGTGAGAAACCAATAAACATACCTCTTTGTCCCTTCCAAGAACCTTCATACTTCCATACCAAGAATACATAACCAATTACATAAACAAGGGAAATTCAATAAGCAATTATTTAATTAACAACAAAGTAATCAATATACATGTTCATAATCCTTACAGCTCACCATATTAATTCAAGGTTTTCATGAAATTTTGGGGAATTCATGGATTTAGAGAAAATATTATACGAAATCATTAATTAACCATCAATATATACTTAAAAACTATAAATTAATCAAAATTGATTCATAATTTCATTTTCAAAGAAGACCAATGTGAGAAGAAACACCATAGTTTTGGGGGATTTAGAAAACATCCTTTGGAGGGACCTCTTGCTAAAAGAAATCCCAATAGTGAAATAAAAAATAACTTAAAGATGAATAGCCACGAATTTTAGTAGAACCTTGGAGCATTTGGTATTCTTCTTCAACCTTCAAAGCTTCTTCAATGGATGAAGAATAAAGAGAGAAAGTAGAAAAAGGTGAGAGCTTTTAGGTTTTGATTTGGGTATTACGTTTTTTTTGGGAAATTGTGGTGAAAAACTGAGTTAATGTCAATATATAACCCTCCCCTAAAATACACAAAATAAGACTCACGTAAGTTTACTTTTAATGAAGTCACACTCGAATTCAAATTTCATATGTTTCGTTAGGAAACAAGTGTGTGTCGCAGAGCTGTTCCCGCATGATTTTTGAAAATAATTTTTGAAACACTAGATTCCGCGATGTGCCCGCGTGGAAGACCCATCTAGTCCGCGACACGGACTGGTTCCCTCCAAGAGCAAAATCTTGCTACCTCTTGACAGTTTGCTTGGTCAAAAGTGGGGTTCTTTCATGGACCCCAAGGAGATCCTTGAGGGTCGTACCTAGAAATTTTGACTATATATACTGCATTTTACCTATTTAAAGTCTTTTTACATGTTTTGGTCTTCATATGATACTCCTAAGCCTTCACAAGATCCATAGATGTTTACTAGTTCAACTTCGCTAGTTTCCGCATGTCAAGGTCTTTCTTTGGTGGTTTGGCTCTAATACTTCTCAAAAAAGTAATTTACACTTATTTAGGTCTTGAATCATAATAATTCAACATATGAGGCTCTAGTGTAGGTCATGGAATTTCTGGGGTGTGTCACAATGGGATGTTATCACCAATGAAAAAAATGCTTCAATAATTTCAAGGATGAAACTATAACAAACCAAATATGTAAAAAAACTAATAATAAAAGAAACTCAAATATACAGTAACTCAATGACAAATGTCCATTCATTTATACAAAATTGCTTAGAAAAGAAGATGAAGATTTGAGAAAGTCTCACTCTTAGGCAGTGTAGCGACAAAACCCGAACAATAATGGAGAAAAAAGGAAGAGGGCAACTAAACATTAATTGAATTCAAGATAACTTAGTTAAAGACAATACAATTCCATTTTAGCATGTTTTAAGGGTGCAGATAATATAGATAAAATTAGCATGGATAAATACTTTATATGGAGGATTTAATACAAGAAACTATGTTTCCATAAAGTGTAAACAACCAGGTAATTAATTCATTTTTACTCAGCCTTATTTAGAAAGAATGTAAAAATACATCAACTTGCAAATGCAAAATGACATAGCCTATGAAGCAAACGTTTATTAGAACACAAATTCTATTGATACAATGACTTGTATTAGTATCTAAAGAACAAATATCATGGAGAAAAAGGTAAGACAAGTCATGTTATTTACATTAACGGAAGTAATAAATAAGTCAAGAACATTATATATCAGATTAAAGATGAAACCATCTATGGAAGATTGTCTAGAACATTTAAAACTGAATTTGAATAACTAATCACAACTAATAAGACAAGGTAACAACGACAAGACAGAATACATATCTTCTGAATAGAAAGAACAAGAATATTACCTTTTCTGGGGCAACGATACTATGACGAGGAGAAGACCAATTCCACCACTCTCTTTGAATATTAAAGGCAAGCTAATAAAATTGAGGCGACAATCTTCTCTGAACATAGAATCAGAAGACTCGATATTAAAATTTGAAGAGTTGAAATGCAATTGCTTTAAAACCAAGATCAAAATCCTCCTCCATTTCTCTCAATCACTGAGAGTAGAGTATTATTTAAAGGAATGAAAAGAGAGATTAAGGGGGGAAATCCATTGGAAAATTTCAAGAGAGCATTTGAAATTCTTTTCCTCAGTTCCAAGATTTTCAGTGAATAATGAGAAAAAGGTGTGACTTCCGCGAAAGGGGGAAAAGGGGACGACGATTGGACGGGTTATTACATTGGCACATCAGGAGCTGGAGTCGGCCGACTTTAAGGAAAAGAATAAGAGGTCATACATGAGTAATGTTGGACGTTACATCTAACTGGATTTTGGGGTGAAGAAGACATGGAAAGGATTGTCGAGTATGGCTGTTATATGTTGTGTATTTGCACAATTTCTGAGTTTTGCTACCGTTATTGTTCACGCATTACTAGGCTGGCTTCTCATGTGAAGAAGAAGAGTGATGGGGTAGGATCGGTTTGGTTGTACGTATGGGATGGGCGTTTAAATTTGATGGAGTGGGGGTTATATGTGTATTACGTTGTGTTATTTGGTTGTATTTGGATAAGGTTGAAGTGGGATGAGAATTTTTATGATGTTGGGCTGCTGAAATCTGCTTAAGAAAGGGAGAAGTGGGTTGGAATTTTTTAATGAAAAGACCCAAAAATGGGTTCTTATAAATGGTTTAAAGTGAGGTAAGGAAAGAGATGAGACTGAGATTTAAGAAATAGCCGAGTTGAGTTAAATTGACTAATTCAACTAATCCCTAAATAACACAAATTAATATTAATTAATTAAGGAGTTTCTTAATCTAAAAATAATAAAGTAACTGACTTAATTAAAATAAAATAAAATTTCGATACAAACTTATCAAACCAAAATAATAAACTATTAAATTATCCAAACTATTTAACCAAAATATATAAGAAAAACTGAAATATTTTTTAGACGATTCTCAAATAATAAATATATACAAATTTCTATTAAAAAGTTATATTTTATTTTTCAATTATTTAATTTAAATAAAAATGCAAAATTACTTAAAATTACTTGAAAAAACATTTAAAAGTTTATAAAGTCAATTATTTCAAATCATTTGGAATTTAAGAAGGTCGAAGATTAATTTATATTGTGGAGGTTAAAAATTGGGTGTCAACACTATTAACACAAAATTTTTATCTTCGTATGAAAGAAAATAGTTCGAAGGAATTCATTGTTCAAAACAAAATGTTCCAAGAAGGAGCAAGATATATCAATAATAACATAGATGTCAAATGACATATCTAAAAATAAGAGTCCAAGTGAGATGGTACCAAATATGCGTATAAATCACAATTAAGCGTTTAGTCATTCTGTAATCTTTTAAAAATTACATAAATACAAATTTATTAAATGATTCAGATTATATTAAATTTATAAATACATTAGTTCAAATAAATATTACGAATTAATATAATTTATTTAATATTTAAATTCAATAAATATGAATTTAATTAATGCCTGCTCCATAAAGCTCATATGTGATGTCACCTAAATCTGATTGGCCGAAGGGAGTTCTATTCCAATCGAAACTCCTCTATTCTAAAACTATAAATAGTGGTCTCAAAATTCAGAAAAGAGGACCAATAATTTTAACAAGAAGCTAGAGAAAGATCATCGATCAAAAGCTATAGATATCTCTTTAAGTTCAAGAATTCAAGCATTCAAGTTTCAAGAACAATAAACATGAAGAACGATCATGATCAAGACAGTCAGATTGAAGATCAAGATCAAAGCCCTTGAGCTAACTAGAAGTCAAGATTACAATTAAGTTCAAGATCAAGATAAAATTAAACTCAAGATCAAATTTAAGTATAAGAAAAAATTCAAGATTAAGATCAAGATCAAGTCCAAGTACAAGTCCAAGTCGAAGATAAAGATCAAGATAGACATCTAGATCAAGATAAATTTCAAGTTCAAGATCAAACTTTAAAGAATTTGAATTATATTTTAAAAGGCGAATTCAGAGGAATAATAAAGATTGTATCACTCGCACTTCAAAAAATAAAACGATTGTAGCTATAATCTTTTGTTTTTGATTATAGTTTTCTCGACGGGAATTTTATGGTCTAGATATTCTAAAGCAAGCAGTGGGACAATCTCTTCTTCTCATCTCAACTTTTCAAGCTTTAACGAACACCGAGATGACTTCCATGAAGAAAAACTGTCAATCAACTGCATCTATGGTCACAAGGTCCAAAGTCTCTGCTGAAGTTGAAGACATTTTGGGTGTTACCTTAGGAGGTTTTGTAGCTGTGACAAGGAGCAAAACTTCTATGCTTGAAAAAAAAACAATTCAAGTGTCTTCTGCGACAACTCCAGTTTTTGGGTATGTAACTCTGAAAGCATCAACTTCCTAGACAAATGCTTTAAAAGGGGAAAGTAGTGTTGCCGAAAACAAGCGAGTCATGCTCCCCGAAAATGTGTTGAAGTTCAATAGATTGGAGATCCTGCACAGAAAGAATCGTTTGTTAATGAGATGTCAGTCCCTTTGGAAGGAATGATCCACTCGATTTCTTGAAGCAGGTCATTGAAGGGACTATCAAATATACGTATAAAGTATCCACCAAGTCCTCTAATATGTATGCGAAGCTATACATTGAGAAAATTGATAGCTTCGAAATGCCCGTGGGTTATCAACCTCAACCTCCCATTTTTCAATAATTCGAGGTCAAAGGAAATCTAAAGAAACATGTTGCACACTTTTAGGGAACATGTAATAATTCTACGACCTATGGATACCACCTTGTCAAGCAATTTGTCTGCTCTTTAAAGGAAAATGCCTTTGATTGGTATATGGATTTTGAGCCCCATTCTATCGATAGTTGGGAACAACTAGAGCACGAGTTCCTCAATCTCTTCTACAACTCAAGTCGTACAGTGAGTATGTAGAACTCACAAATAATTACCAACGAAAGAATGAATCAGTTATATATTTCATAAATTAGTGGGGGAATGCGAGACTAAATTGCACAGATAGGCTTAGGGAAGCTTTTGTGATAGAATTATGTATCGAAGGAATGAATTTTAATGTTCTTTAAATCTTAGGAGGAATAAAGGCAAAGTCATTCGAAGATCTATATATTCGTGTTCATAATATATAGTTGACAATGCTTCCTTGCTGGGAAAGATATGAATTTCGTCCACGATCCTCGCAATAGAAGTACAAATGAGGAGCCCAAGAGATTGAGAAAATTTATGCCCAAGAATGACGAATGTTAATGTGTCACATGCGAAGTTTACTATGAAGGAGGGCACAATGAAAAATGTGAGAATGAATCTTCAAGCATGTTTGAACCAAAAGTCGATCCTAACAGATATGCAAGAAAAAGAATAATTTTTCTTGGATTCTAACGTTTATAATATTTTTTATGAGTTGCTTTACTTAAAAATCTTTGAGTTTCCGGAGATCAAGCGACCTGATGAAGCTGGGAAAGCTGATGACCCTAATTATTGCAAGTATCATAGACTTCTTAGTCATCCTCTGTAAAAATGTTTTGTCTTCAAGTATATAGTGATGCAATTGGATAAATTTTTGAATATTTTCCTTGATGATGAGAAAGCTAGTTCTAACCGAATCTCTCTCACATTCAACTCACTTGATCAGGCTAAATATATTCTCTGAAAAGCATGAAGGAGATTCATTGGAGAAGGAGAAATCTCAAGCTGATGAAGGTTGGATTCTTGTAACAAAGCGAAGACCCAATGAGTCAAACTTATGAAAGAAATCAGTAGGGAAACCAATTAGAAGGAAAATGGTGAGTTAATTGGTGAAGAAAAAATAAATCAAGCACCCAAAGAAGGCAAAGGTAGAAGTGCATCGCTACCAGAAATCCCAACATCCTATCATTCTAGAGGAATTCTTACCAAGTTTGTTGCGCACAAAGTATACTCAAGAA
Source organism: Solanum lycopersicum (assembly GCF_036512215.1). Classification (NCBI taxonomy): domain Eukaryota; kingdom Viridiplantae; phylum Streptophyta; class Magnoliopsida; order Solanales; family Solanaceae; genus Solanum; species Solanum lycopersicum. Next base: position 42,222,876 of record NC_090808.1, read on the forward strand.
AATATCAAGGCATCATGTTTTAATGCTGATAAAGAAGTAATAATGAAGTTGTCTCAAACTAACAATGAAGAAGGAACAACAATAGAAGCCTCACCTTAAGTGTCTCGTAGTTACAAAATAAAAGGAAACAAGGGAAATCTCATCATAAATGATGTCTCCTTCATCTTCTGAAAAGCCTATTGAATCTTCTTCCCAAGAAGTAAACGTATGTGATAAAAAAATCACATTCACAAATGATGATCTTCCATTTAGGGAAATACTACATAATTGTCCTTTGTATATAGTGGGTCATGTTCTAGAGAAAAAGATAAATAGAATCTTAATAGATGAATGGTATGAAGTCAACATCCTGCCTATCCACACATTGAAGGAACTCGGCATCAAGACTAAAGAACTTAGTGAAAGTCATTTGTTAATACAAGGATTCAATTAAGGGGAGCAGATAGGCTCTATTAAATTAAAAATCTACATGGAAAATTTTAGATAAAGTGCATGGATGCACGTTATCAATGCAACAAACTCATACAATATATTGCTTAGCGAACCTTGGGTACATGAGAATAGGATCGTCTCCTCTTCTCCTTATCAGTGTTGGAATTATCTTGAAGGTGGGATTAAAAGGAAGATAGTTGTGGATGATAATCCTTTCACCAAAGTTGAGACACATTTTTCTTATGCAAAATCCTATTTCAAGAGTTATATTGTAAAAGAGACAAAATCTAATGATGTCAAATAAACCATGTCTAACCAGATGAAGAGAAAAAGAGATGATGCGGCCGTTGGAAAGGCAAAAGTTAACACTAAAGAACATTGTCCCAGTCTTACTGAAGGGAAGATCATGTCTCTAACAAAGAAATTCACTTTTGGACTTCTTTATCTTCCAAAAGTAAAGAAAGAAGAAGTCAAATCATCTCATCTTCAAGAAAAAAACATTAAGATAACTAGCTCTTCCTATCACATATTGATGCAATAACCTTGACTTTAAAAATGTTAGAAAAGACAGTCACTCAAAGTCAGGTGCGAATTGTGGCACTACCTACGAAATGCACAAGTTAATGTGTTTACCCTAATGCTTAAAAGTTATTTGCAAAGACCGGATACAACCCCAATGAGCCATTAAGGTTATGGAAACTCCCATCAAAAGATAAAGGGATAATTCCTAAGAACCCCCTCAACCTATGTCCGAAATCTCATAGACACACACATATTATACTAAGGTGCTATTACCCCATTGAACTTATTTTATTAATAATTTTTTACCACTTTTTGACCTACGTGGTACTATATGGTAGGCCCAATGATGGTTGACCTTTTTTTCAAACTAGTGCCACATAGGATAAAAAAGGGTAGAAAATTGCATATAGAATAAGTTCAGGGGGGTAATAGAACCTTAGCATAGTATAAGTGTGTCTCTGGGATTTCGGGCATAGGTTGAGGGGGTACATGTGCATTATCCCAAAGATAAAACCAGCAAGGCACGTAAAGGTCTAGGTTATAGCCAAGCTCTAACAGTTCGCATCTCCATAAGAAGGGCAAGCAATAATCATATAAGTTTTGAAGATGTCACTTTAATAAGAGACTACATGATCTTGTATATTTGAGAGGTTAGGTCAATTAAAAAGAATAACAAAAATTTGAGAAGTTATTTAAATTTTCCATGCCTACTTCCCATTTAATTCGAAAGGATTTTAGAAGTTTAATTCGTTGTATAATGAAGAGATGAGTAGAACTTGTGGTTTCATATAAAGAGGAACACAAGGGAAAAACTCATACTGTGGTTTACGCCAAGCAGCGCGAGGAAGATGAAGAAAGTGTAGGATCTTCAAATCATGTTACACTCCTCAAACGAATATTGATGAAAAGTTAGAAGTTATTGTTTTATGTTGTCATATACAAGCCAATGACAATTCTCCTTTGGAAGAGGAAGATGTTGGAAATGCTCCACCGGAAATTGAAGATGGAGTAAAGACCACAATAGATCTTTTGAAGGAAGTTAACCTAGGAAATGATGAAGATCCAAGGTCAACTTACTTAAGTGAATTTCTAGAAGTTGATGAAGAAATCAGTTATATGAATCTTCTGAAAGAATATACAGATTTCTTCCCTTGGAGTTCTAGATAAATGCCTGTATTGAATCCTAAAGTAGCGTTCTGTCATTTGGCAATCAAAAATGCTTCTCATCTCGTTAAGCAAGATCAAAGACATTTTAGGCATGACTTGGTTCCGTTGATAAAAAATGTTGTTAACAAACTCATTGAGGTAGATTTTAATCGTGAGGTCAAATATCATACATGGATTTCAAGTATTGTTCCTCGGGGGAAGAAGAATGATCAAATTCAACTTTGTGTTGACTTTAGAGATCTCAATAATGCATTCCCTAAAGTTGATTTTCCTCTTCCAATTCCTGAGTTGATGATTGATACCACTACTGGTTATGAGGCGATGTCATTCATGGATTGTTCTTCTAGCTATAATTAAATCTGCATGGCACCAAAGGATGAATAACTCAATGCATTTCGCACACCGAAATGTTTTATTGCCACAAAGTGATGCCATTTGGTTAAAAGAATGTTGGAGCCACATATGTAGGGGATATGCAAAATATATTTGATAACTTGCTCCATAAAAATGTTGAATGCTATGTTGATGACTTGGTGGTAAAGTTGAGACACAAGAGGTGATAATTTGAAAGCCTTAAGAATGGTATTTGAGCTTCTTCTAAGATATCAACTTAGGATGAACCCATTCAAGTGTACATTCTAAATTAATTTTGGAAAGTTCCTTGTCTTCATTATGAGACATCGAGAAATTTAAATTGGGCAAGCTAAAGTTGATGCAATATCCAATATGGATGAACGTCGAAATATTCATGTGTTAAAAAAGTGATCAAGGAAAGATAACTTACTTGAGGAGGGTGATCTCAAATCTAGCAGAAGGATGTCAACAATTTTTCACGTTATGAAGAAAGGTAATCTTTCTAATTAGGACAAATATGTAGCGATGCCTTTAAAAGTATCAAATTGTATTTAGAAAAACCCTTAATTTTCGCACCCCTATACCTTGAAAGATGTTGATACTCTACATTGTGACAGAAGAAAGGTCCGTAGGACCATTTTTATCTCAAGAGAATAGTGAAGGCAAAGAAAAATTGTGCTTTGCGCTAGTCTTCTCAATTCATAAGATGAAACATTATTTTCAAGCTCATGTTGTTCTTTTTATTTCCAAAAAAATACCATCAAGTTTGTTTTTGCAAAATGTGTCGTTAGTGAACGATTAGCAAGATGGTTCCTCCAATTCCAACAGTTTGAGATTGTGTACATCCCTCAAAAAGTTCTTATAGGACAAACATTAGTGGATTTCTTAGTAGATTATCCTATATCAAATGATTGGGAGTTAACTGATGTGCTTTTTGATGAAGACTTGATGTTAATTAAAGTTCGACCTTCTTGCAAAATGCACATTGATGAAGCTAGACATTATGGCAGAGCTAGCTGGCATGGTGTTTATCATTTTGCAAGAAGATATTATACCATTCTCTTTTAATTTTAAAAAACAATGTTGCTCCAGTAGAGTCACTTAATACCAAGCATTGATACTTTGACTTGAAATGGCCGTCGATATGAAGGAGTTACATTTACAAGTCGTTGGTTACTCTCAATTAATAATTAATAAGATCTTGGGAAGTTATGAGGTGAAGAAGTCTGAATTGCGCCCTTATCATTATTATGCTAAACAGTTGATAGGATGTCTTGGATATGTAACCCTTTAACATATGGGTAGAATGGAGAATAAGAAAGTTGATGCATTGGCTGCTGTAGCTTCAACTGTAACCCTTCCTGATCAAATGCAAGTAACTCTCTTCGAAAAATGGATAGTACCACCACCATATGAGGAAGAATATATTAAAAATGAGCTTGATCATATGGTCGCCGCTGCTGAATCCTCAAAGCAAGATTGGAGACAATCCATTATTAACTACATATGTTATGGGATACTTCTAGAAAATCCAAGAGAAAGAATTACCTACGTCGTCATGCACCACACTTCCTTTACTACAAGGACATATTATATAGAAATTTATTTGAGGGTGTGCTTCCAACCATGGTGAATGATTGCTTATATTATGATCGGACGTGCGATGCTTGTCAATTTCATGTGAATTTCATTCATCATCCGCTCCATGTATTGCACCAAACCATCACATCATGTCAATTTGATACTTGGGGATTTGATATTGTGTAGCACTACCAAAGTCTTCTGGTAGACACCTGTACATCTTGGCTGCAACAAATTATTTCTCAAACTGGGGTGAAGCAATCTCTCTTAAGAAAGTGAAGACAGAGAATTTTGCATATTTTATCCGAGTGAATATTATTTATTGCTTTGGAATCCCTATCTATGTATAATTGACAATGGCAAGCTATTTGAAAACAACATGAACAAGATTTGTGACCTATTTGACTTCATGCAGCGTAAATCTTCCATGTATCATGATGCCGCCTATGGTCTTAATGAAGCATTCAATAATACTCTATGTAACCTGCTCAATAAAGATGTCTCTAAGTCAAAACAATAATTGCATGAAAGAATCGGAGAAGCTTGTGGGAATATAAAATGACGTACCGTACTCCAGTAGAAGCAACACGATATTTACTTGATTTTGGAGTTGAAGCGGTCTTGCTGCTTGAGCGTAAATAACTTTTTAATACTTGCTATTCAAGAAGGACTCATTAAAGAAGAAAATGCTCGACTGCGTCTTGCAGAGCTAGAAGCACTTGATGAAAAGAGGCTAAAAGCTCAAAAAACATGAATGTTATCAAGCTCGCATATCTCGCGCTTTTAATGAGAAGGTTCGCTTGAGATGCTTCCAAGTTGGACACCAAGTTCTTGTTGTAAAAGACCCATCATTACTTCGTACAATTTTGGGGGAAATTTACCTCAAAGTGGGATAGAGCATATGTTGTACAAGAAGCATATGAAAATGGTTCTTACAAGCTTGTTGATGCTAATGGCTTAAGCATCGTTCTATTTATGCCAAATTTTTAAAAAGGTACTACCCATGAAGTAAGATATGGTTCCTTAGGATACATAGCTAAACGACATGTCACACCTGTACCGCAAAAGTATAAACAGTGTACGACACAACAAAAAAACACAATAAATCCCCAGAGCTATGTTGTGACTTGATCCTCTTCATTGATGTACATAGGCGCTTAGAATATATCCTTAGTTCAGTTGCATGAGTGTCAAAAAACCACATGTTCCCACTTGATCTCATAAAGAATATTTAAAAAATAATTATTTTATTTTATAATGTGTTTCATCATACTTTAGAATTGTTTGAAGTATTAATTGGTCAATAGATTGGGGCAAACCCTTATAAAATATAAGTTTCTTCAGGAGCATGCTTGAAGTTCCTTCAAATCCTCCAAGTATGCAAGCTGAAGTCTTCAGATACTCCGAGTATGCAAGCTGAAGTCTCCAAATTCAGCATGTATGAAAACTAAAGTCTCAAAATCCTCTAAGTATGCAAGATTATGTCTTCAAATCCTCCTTGTATGAATAAAATTCTCCAAGTGTTCTAGTATAGGTGTAACACCTTGAAAATCCAAGACACGTTGTAAAGCCTAACATAGGTGTGATAAAGTCTAAACACTATTTCTAAGTCAATTTTAATGAATATAGGTCATTAGGAAGTTTAAGAACCATAATGTCCAAGACGTCCAGGAAGTTTGTTCAAAGGGATGTTAGTGTGCCTTAGCCTATTTGACTAACTTTTAGGAGTCGGAAATGTAAGAAAATTGGTGTAAAGGTAGCTATAGGTATTTGAGTTGTTTGATGATTGAAACGTCCGGGTACGACTCCCAAATGACCAACTAAGGGCCCTTGAAGAGGACCTCTGTAGTATGATTCAACACTACTTGGCAGTATTCATTGACAGGATAGAAGACACACCATGTCTGGATTGATGGGGCATCGATGACACCGTCTTCCCACACTTAGGCTTTTGGATAATGTCCCTTCACATGCACAACCTATGAATTCATCGACGGAGTGCAGAGGTGCGCATGCTATAGTTCGTGTATGGATCGATGGGGCGTCGATGCCACAGTCGTCCCACACTTAGAAATTTAAAGATAGACCTTGCCTGCATAGTATTTGACAAAGACAACAGAGTGCATGACGGAGCGGGAGTTGTCCGTCGACTTATAGACGCCCCGCTGATTGGGGTCTCATCTGTGAGGGTATACTTTCACAACCTAATTTTAAATGATTTCATTTAATTAATTAAGTGGTTTAGGGGTTTGTTAGGTATTAAGGGGAGACTAATTAAGTTTATTATGTCCCAGTAAAATACCCTCAACCCTCATTAACCTAAAGACAACTGTCAAGTAAACTCTCTTCCTTCTCTCTTATTTCTCTCTCTACATGAACTTACAATTGAAGTCTAACAAGGAATAGGGTTTTGAGACTGGAAAGGGACGAATTCAGCATCAAATTGTTGACAAAGCATTAATGTATGGATTCTATTCATTTTTGAGACTATTTCCTCAAAGGGTTCCTTCAAAATAAATTTCAAAATGTGAGTTTTCTTATAGGTTTCATTCAATTATGAAATCGAAGTTATGGATTGAGTTGTTAATGAATTCTTAGTGTTATATTGATTATACTAACATGAAATTCAACTTGTTGTGGTAATTTTTGATGGTTTGGTCTAATTGAAGAATATGATCCTCTATCCCTATCCCAAGGTAGTGATCTTTACCTATATTATATTATGATTATTCATTTTAGTTTGTTGTTGATTTGATTACTATCCTATGGTGTTATTAATATTAAATTGAGATGAATTATAGATCTTATTATTCTAGTTCTTGAGTTGTGATTTAGATTATGAATTGTAATGTGAAATTAGCCTATGTATCTTGTCTCAAGTTATGATCTAAACGACGAATCGTATTATAGAGATGCAATTGGCCTTGTTATTCTATTGGTTATCATTGTGTGATGATGTTACTCCCCATGTTGGGTTGAGTTATGTGTTGATCGTAAGACCTTGATAATAGACTATGAGAAAAACTTGGTAAGTCTTATAATCTCTATCTTTACTTCCAATTGTGATTAATTGTTGTTAAGTCATAATATTACATTGGAGTATGCCTTATACTAGGATAATAGGGTGGTATGATGTTGAATTGAAATGTCTTGACTATGTAGTGAGGTTGATTAAGGTGTATGTGATATAAGAATGGTGAAAACTATCAATGTGCCTTAATATGTTATGAAATGTTAATGTCTTAACCTTACTTATATGAATTGTGATGAAAGGACTTATACTCATTCAATTCTTATTGAGCTATTGATGATGATGATTATACAAGGGGTAGACCCTATAGCGTTAATTAAGCTATGATTGATATTTAAACGCTTAAAGACATTTTAAAAAAGGACTCTAGCATGACACCGAATGAACTAGATAGAGGAGTGTCCCTTCCCACATAGGGAAGGTAGGAAAACTACATTACTTTCGAGATTGGAGACTATAATGCATGACGCATAAAGAGGGTTCCAACTAAATGTCCTAGTTATTGAATTATGTTGACCCCATAGGAATACTAGCTAGTGAATCCATGTAGTTGCTATGTTTCATGTTTCGGTACTACCTGGACAAGTAGTCTACCTTCTTTCGGTATAGGGTTTTATGAAACTGGATTCCACACTAGCTCAAGTGGTCTAAGATGTTCCCAAGAATGTAAAACTAATTAAAGGACTTGAACTCTAACTTGGATAACCTAAGGGGGTCTAGCTTAGTCTAGGTAGGGGTATGAGACACTACCTAAACATTGCACTAGTTAGCCTCGAGGGGAGTCTTAGGAGGAGGTTCTTTTATATGCTTATGTTTTGATAATATATGATTTAATATATAATGAAATTTAAACCTAAAGTCCATGATATGTAAAGTTTGACGTTGGTCATGTTTACTCGTTGAGGATATGTGATTGCGTAAGGTTATGGGTCTTTGCTTAGTCATTGCACTTGTTGACTTGGTAAGGACTTGTGATTAGTTGTCTTGCTTATTATGATATGTCTGACTCTTATTCATTATTATGATATTATTGCTTTATGTTAGGGTTGTAGTAAATCATCATTTCAAGTACGTTGGGATAAGTATTACTTGTTGAGTTAGTAAGCATGTTGGTTGAATAATATGACTTACTTGTCATTGCATTAAGTCTCTAAAGGGGTAAAAATGGCATGTTTTTGATAAAAACTCCCTTTTAGCATGTTTAGCTTGTGTATGTGCATAAGATCTCATACTTAGTACATGTGAAGTACTAACCCCATTATCCCGAAAAATTTTAGGTTCCAATCGTTGAAGAGTTTGGAAGGTGACATTGTTGAAGGCTTGGATTCTTCCTTTCATCCAAGTGGGACAGGTCCTCAACTTTCGAGGGCAATCCATCCTCTAGCATTGGATTTTTTATGAGCTTATTGACTCTATCATTCCTTTTCATTTTAATTTAATGTTGTACTTTCGTATGACCTATACCTGGTTGTGTTGAAATAATGTAAGAGTTATGCCCATATTGTGATATTCATTTAGATGGTATGGGATGAGACAATCATTGCGACTAATTGTATATTTTGTATATTTGTATGTTTAATAAAATTATAAGGCTATGTAACCATACTATATGAAGGGTCTATGTATACTCGGTATGAATATATATTATGTGTATGTAGAGGTCTATGGAAACCTGTAAATGTAATGACATAAGACTAATCGGCTAGTCTTAGTCCTTGAAAAGGACGACGATGACGGTTACATCTAGGGGGTAAAACCGGATGTGACAGAAGGACTTCAAATGCTTTAAGTCTACTAGTTGAAGTCTTCAAGTTCTTCAAGTGTTCAGATTCATTAAATTTGCAAGTTTAAGTCTTCAAATTCTTTTTGCAAATTGATGTCTTAAAATTCATTAAGTTTGCAAGTTGAAGTTTTCATATTCTTTAGTATTGCAAGTTTAAGTCTTCAAATCCTTCAAGTCTCCGAGTTGAAATCTTTAAGTCTGCAAGTTGGATTCTTTTATATTCTTAAAATCTCCAAGTTGAAGTCTTCTAATTCTTCAAGTATGCAAATTGAAGTCTTCAAATTCTTTAAGTCTGCAAGTTGGATTCTTCAAATTCTTTAAGTCTACAAGTTTAAGTCTTCAAATCCTTTATAATTATGCAGGTTGAAGTCCTCAAATCCTTTAATTCTCCAAGTTGAAGTTTTCAAATTCTTTATGTCTTCCAGTTGAAGCCTTCAAATACTTTAAAAGTCTGAAGTTCAAGTCCTCAAATTCTTTAAATCTGCAAGTTGATAACTTCAAATTCTTTAAGTCTACAATTTTTATTCTTAATTTCATCAACTCTGTAAGTTGAAGTCTTCAAATTCTTCAAGTCAGCAAGTTGAGGTCTTCAAATTCTTTAGCAAGTCGAGGTCGTCAAATCCTTTTAGTGTCATGCCCTGAGCCTACACCCTGGATATAGCTGGCACCCAAAGACCAATGTTGGTCTGGAGTGAATCCTTCGCCTGAGTTAGTTCACTCATCTGGAAAACTTAACCCAAGAAATAACTCTAGAAATACATTTAATATAATATTCAGCAAAAATGGCAACTCAAGTCCTAAAATTTACAAGAGATATGAAAAGATAAAGAAACTAGCTCTATATGTTTATGAATACTCTAAATTAAAGATGGATGTCACTACAGGACCCCCAATCATCCTAACAATTGAAAAACTAAAAGAAAATAAGTAAAATTTAAATTTCCTCATGAATAATGTGTGACTCACCAACCAACTCTGAGTTTCTTACTGGATAGACCGTGCGCAAGAATGTCGATCCTAGTTACCTGTTTCTACATCATAATATGACACAGGACATTTGACATCAGTACATTGAATGAACGAGTATGCGAGGTGGAATGTTAAAACAACATAAGCTTGTGAAGGAGTACAAAACAACACTTACATTGGTTCTGCTCAATTTATGAATAACTAACCCATTATAACTACTCATTTCATTATATAGCATAAAAGAGTGGTTCAATATGAAGAATAGTTGTTTAAAACATGGTTTTCAACTCTGTATATGCAAAGATACCATTAACTATAAAATATACGTAAAAATACTAAATAATATGATCTAACTGATAATCTTAATAATAAAAAAAATATATCATGATTTTTCTCAAAGTCTACTCGTGCAATGCATAAATGAAGTCCCATTCCCCCATTAATACTAAGAAGAATCTCTTGAGGAACCATGAACCTTCTGCTGTGGGAGTTTCTCTAACCTACAACCATCACTTAATAATTATAGTGATGATACAATGTTTTACCTCCTACTGTCAAGGACCATCCTAAACCTGCTAGAGTATAGGACCTAAACTTCCTAGTGGTTCCACTAGTTAATTGTAGAAAGGATTCATCCAAAATGTATGACCCTTTTCTACCCATGATTACTGCATGGTTCGCAAGGAGACTTGAGTTAATTTGAAACTCGCACCCCTACATCGGTGCTCAATACAACTCCAAAAATATACTTGCTATTATGTTTTTGAAACATACTGATTCTGTGTTTTGAGATTAGTGCTTAAAAATTTGCTTAAAATACTCTATTGGAAATCATAATTTCCTAGCTTGCTTCATTTCATACAGCTATAGCCCTTTTCTGAATACTAGCGTGAAGGGTCTTTGGAAAACATAGCTTCTTTACTTGTTTAAATGTGAAAACATTTCAAAATCCCTGTATGGATACTTTGTCCTGCTCTACTTTTGATGAAAAGAACTTCAACTTAACTCTTTACTTAGCTTGAAACGGGAGTCTTGAAAAACCTCTTCGAGAAATAATTAGTTCCCTTATATTTCATTGAAGGAAAGACTTCAACTTTTACTCTTCCTTTAACTCAAAACTTCAGCCTTAAACGAAGTTAACAATTTTGTTAAAGAATTCTTGGGAACTTTTAAAAACATGCTTTGATTAGCTTCTTAATTGGTAGACTTTACTCTTAACTTCTTTGACATTGATCTTAACTTTTCTTGGAATGGATCATGAATTAAAGGTACATGATCACATGATTATGGATGAATTCATGATATTTAGACGTACCTTAGAGTGTTGGAATAATCTAGGAAATGTGGGTACATCACTTATGATCTAATGTGAAAAGAGGGGATGAATGGGGTAAACTGGCATCCTTGGTGTTCTGAGAGGCGTGAGGCGCTAGGCCCCAAACTTAAGTGGCCAACTTCGAGTTCTCTGGCTGGCGTGCATCCCCAAGGCTCTATAGACAGATACTGTCCTGTGGGGTTATGGGAGGCGTGGCGCCCCAAGGCCCTATGGTCGCTCGTTTTGACTTTTCTTCTCCGTTATTCATCTCTAAGCCTTCTAAATTTTCATGGATCTCACCCCCATTCACTTAGGATCACTAATAACTTCAATACCCAATAGATAACACCCAAAAAACAACCTGAAAACACGAACCCAATCAACCAAAACATAGTACAACTTCAACCATCAAGAATTTAACCACTGTTCTTCAAGAACTTCAATGTTCATCATTAAATCTATTGATACTTCACTGAATTAAACAAATTGGTGTGTTGGGAGAAATAAACCTACACAGAAAGATCTCATATACCTTTTTAGGGATCACCCACGATGAAATCCACAAGTTATTGTTGACGAACTCAACGATCTTGGCTCCCTTTTTCCTTTCTTCCTCTCTTGCGTTCTTTCTCCAAAATACTAGCATTTCTCAAAAAGTATAAAACTGAACAAGTACAATTTAGACCCTTAATAATATTACCCAAAACGTAATTAATTAATTGGGTTAGTAAAAGACCAAATTATCTAATCCAACAGCCCAACCAAAATTTCACAAACTCGGCGGCGTTGGAAATATCGTTCCAGGGGCTTTTTATACATATATGGATCTACACCTAGTCATCTTGAACTAGGAGTTATGGCTGTTTGAACAAAAACTCACTATTTCCTAACTTAAGAAAATTTCAAGATTTTAATTATTTCTAAAATTGACTAATTTAACTTCTAATATTTTCCCAAGATATTTTAATTTGCGACATGTTACAATATCTCCCACTTGGGAATATTTGTCCTCGAATTAGATTACTTCTTATTAAGCTTATGATTTAACATCTTATATTCAGATCCAACACCCAAAAACATAAAAAACATTCCAACTTAATATCGATGCAAAGAAAAGGATTATTACCTTAATTTGGAACTTGTCTGGATTCAGATAGATATGGGTATCTCTTCTTCCTATCCTCTTTAGCTTTTCAAGTAGGTTCTCTAAAAACTGATTTCCCTTCTTACCAAATCTCATAACACCCTTCCTGAGTGAAACCTTAATGTAATCATTGGTACACACAACCTACCTTGATATTTCAATACACAATCTCCCCTTTTTTTAAAAACCATCAGTTTTTTCTTATGAACACTTGCCTTTAATTTAAGCCAGATAGGGTATTGGTCTTGCTTGCCTTTTAACTTTTGATAGTAATTATGATTCAGACACATTCATCACCAACATTTTTCCTTATGTGTGATTCATTATTCAAACTCCTAGCCGTGTAAGTCTAGCACCTCCTTTATTGACTCCTTATCTTCCTCAAAATTGGTGTCACTACCCATAGATAATATTCTCTGCCTGATATTAAGCTCTTACTAATTATAAACATGCAGAAAATTCTTGAGAGCGGTGAACACTCTCACATGAACACCATAAATATAATGGTGTCATCTTTAAAAGAAAATACGACAACAACCAACTCTAAGTCATGGGTTGGGAAATTTTTCTCACGAACTTTCTACTTTTTTAAGCCATAAGCTATATCTTTTCCATTATGTATTAACGCACAACCCAAACAAACTGTAGATGCATCACAATACACCATAGTAACTTGAGTACTTTCTGGTAAAGTCAAAACGGGGTACAAGTCAACTTCTTTTTCAATTCCTTAAAACGTTTCTAACACACTTCAAACCATTGAAATTTAGTTGTCTCCTAAAGTTAATTTGGATTAATTAAATCCTTCTCTATAAAATCCTTGAACTACTCTTTCAACATTATTAGTACGATTCTATATGATGGAATAGATATAGGACGAGTATGTGGAATTATGTCTATGCCGAAGTCTATTTCTCTCTCAGGAGGGACTCCGAGTAGATCATCGGGTAATTTTGGAAAAACTTTTATTATAGGAACTAACTGAATGAGAGGTATCTCAACAACTGAGTCATAAACACATACTACATGATAGACACATCCCTTGGAATTAACTTCTTTACTTTAAGATATGGAATGGAACGACCCATCGCCACTGCAAAACTGCTTTTCCACTCTATAATTGGTTCGTTGGAAAATGGAACTTCACTGCTAGAGTGTTGATATATATTGATGCATAATAGGCATGAAACTAATCCATACCTTCAATGACATAAAACTATACCATGTTTAACTAAAATAAGTCATCCATGGTACTCTTATTGAATCTAAATGGTACAATCACAATAGAATTTGCAGGCTACAATAGAATCATCAATAGGCGTAGAAATACAAAATGGTTCACTAAGTTAATCAAGAATAACATAAAAATTCATAGCGACATATAAAAGATAACTGGCTCTTGGGTCTAGCAAAGCATAAATAGTAAATTCAAAGACTTGAATCATACCATTACTGACATTTGGCGAATCCTCTTGCTCCTAGAAATTTTTTATAACATTTAGTGGGTTTGTTCTTCTAACAGTATCATTTACTTGCATGTTCTTTGGACAATCTTTCATGAAATGACCCTCTTCTATACACTTGAAGCAACCTGTATGTTCGTAAAGACACTCTTGTGTTCTACCACACCTAGCACATAAATGAGCCAAATTAACTCCTTGTGTCGCACTATCCTTACACTTGGCGCGTCTAGCACTGTATGGTTGTGAAATCCGACAATGATGCTCACCCTTGATTCTGGGTGTAAGGACACTAGAAAGTGGTGGAGTAGGTCCCTTCTGTTTTTGTTTGAAGGAAGAATTCATACTACTTTTTTGATGCCTGAAATCGTTGCCTGATGTCTTAGCTCTCATATTCTTAAACCATTGTCTATCCTTAACCTTATCCGCCTGAACTTGTTGCAAATGGATAATTACCCTTGCTATGTCAATATCCCCTATCAACATTGCTGCCTTGCCTTGCTTGCTTGGCTGATGAGACGATCCAACAACAGATAAATTAATCGTGCTCTTCATCTCAACAACAATCTTCAAAGCATAGTGGGAGAGTTCTAAAAACTTCAGACTGTACTCATAAACATTCATAGACTCCGGAGTAAGGGTTAGAAACTCTGTAATCTTTGCCTCTCATAACTCATGATGAATGAAACGTCCCATGAAAGCATTCTCAAACAAAACCCAACTCACTATTGGTGCATCCTCAACCCTATTCCTTTTCCATAGGTCAAACCAGAGTCTAGCGATACCCTTTTGTTGGTATGCAATTTTTTCTACTCTCTCAGCATCAAAAAAATGCAATATATCAAAAAAAATTTGAAGTACTTCAAAAAAGTTCTTTGGATTCTCTGTAACACTTAAATCTATGAAGCTTGGTGGATTCATCGCTAAAAACTCACGAATCCTTGAGGTATGAACCACTTTTTGTCGATTACCTCTTTGTCCAACTTGATGAGTTGCAACTTTACATAACATGTTGACAGTCTCATAGAATTCAACATAGGTAATTTTTCCTTCAGGTGCATTTGGAAACTCTTGTTTCTCAACAATCCTTGTGTCTTAACGACATTTGACTGCTCTTCGTGAAGGCATGATTCTTTGAAAACATCCACAGGCACGAATTAGAAGGAAAATTTTTAGAGATAAAACTCTAAGGCACGAATTGAGTATGAAATTTCCTAAATGTTATAGCTTCCTTATCATAGATGTGGCGCGCTTCACGCCGATGACTAAGACTTACAAACACAGGTTCATAGCGTCCCTTGGACTCTTGAACTCTTTGCTCTCATAGAAAGTTTGTCACGCCCCGATCCTACACTCTGGACGTGGTTGTCACCCAATGACCATTGCTGGTCTTGAGATAACCCTTGTCCTAGCTTCATTAACTCAGTAGAAGACTTAAATCAAGAATTAACTTAAGAAATTACTTTAAATAATACTTCGCCAAAATGGCAACTCATCTCTTGTAACGCCCCTAAAACAAAATAGGTTGAAATAGATCTTCACATATGTTTCATAAGTTAACAATGACATAAAATGATGTATTTTAGCATTAGATGTCAGTTGGTAAAGTTTGGAAGTTAAACATCAAGGAACGGCAAAGACGTTTGGAAACTAGCCTTGTGTGTGTTAGTGTGTCCTTGTATTTTTATGTGTTTTTATATGTTTTATGGAGTCTTAAACTTTTTAAAAAAAATTTAAAAGGTAATATTAAGTATATAGGATCCAAATGTGGAAATTCCCCCCCCCAAGGATCGCTCTTGGTGTCCACGAAGGGACCCCACATTTGGCAAAGAAAGCTGCCGATGACAGCAATATTTTTGCAGTTAAGTGAAACAAGAGGACTTGGTCAAGAATAGGCAAAAATATTGTTCTGCGACGGGGACACGTCTCTGACTCCTTTTCCTCAAAATTTAATTCAAAAAATCTTACGGGAGTAGCTCCGCGTTGCGGACTTCTTTCTCGACGATAATTCTAAAATTTAAGTGAAGTTTGACTTGTCTAAAACGTTAATGTAGCGGTGTTTTTTATGTTAAGTGGGTCATTATGCACCCTTTCTTCAACCAAAAACCCCAAACCCTCAATTGGACATTAAAATTTCAAAACTCCCGAAAGGTTTTTCTTTCCAAAAGCTCTCTCAAACTCCATTGAAGCTAGAACTCAAGTTTGAGCTAGGGTTGAAGGTTTTAAACATTTTCTTCATGAAATCTCGTGGGTCTTCATATTAAGGTATGGTAGTTCATCCTTAAAATTTATTTCATTCAAGGAGTCACTTCAAAAATATTTCAAAAAGGGTTTGCAAACTCTAGCTTCTATAATCTTTGACTCTAAGTGGTCTTTGTATCAAAACGTTTTGATGGTTAAGATAAGTTCTTTTTAGTTTTAGTTGATTATTTTTATGTTAAAACTTCAAAGACATCATGTTTATGCTTATTATCAACTTTTGACTAATGAAGTGGGTTTAATGCTTTTAGCTAGATAATGTTAGAGTTGAGTTTCCTTTGATGTATTTTGGGTTAGATACTGTCTATATGTGCTATATTATGTTTCCTTGATGAAATATTGATGAAAGGTGGTGAAAGCTTGGAGGAAGTGTAAGTTTCTCTATCTTCTTAGTCTTCCATTGAAATGTTTTTGAGTGTTATGGTCCACCTTTGGTTGCAGTGTTTACTTGAAGAATAAGCATATGTATTTATATGTGTATTATGAGTATGTCCATGAAGGCTTGATATGTGAATTAAAGTGAGGATGAAGTTAATGTTGATATGCTTTATGAAGCTCGAATTGCATAGTTTGTGTATAATATGTCTAAAAGGAGAATGTGTATATTTGAAGTGTGCTAGTATATGAAATGTGATGAATGAAGATGTAAGAATGATTAGAAGTCAATGTATGAATATGGTGATTATGTGAAAGGTGTTCTCACATGTACACACTAACACACATACAGTTGAAATGAATGAATGTGAATGGGGGATTGTAGGGTGGAAACTCTTCATGAGTAGAGATGAAGTGTCTAGACCATTACCTAATCTTCCTAAATGACTAAATTAATGAAAAGGGGAGTTTTGGGGTGAAGATTCTTTCTGAGTTGAGACGAAGTGTTTAGTATAAGCCTCAACATTCCAAATATCTTTCTAAGATAGGTTAGAGGATCGAAACTCTTCATGAGTTGAGATGTGGTGTCCAATAGTTATCCCTTAACCTTTAGTAATGAATGTCTCAAACATTGTGGGGGAGTTATGCTTAGCACCGAGAGGATATAAAGAAGGGGTGGCTATACTTCGTGAGTTGAGATGTTGTATCTAATGTACCTCTTTTGATGAGTATTTCTCATTTGTAAAGAATGAGTTTCTTAGAAGCAATATCTTTATCCTTACTATGCGCCCTCATTGGTGTAGCTAGTGGAGATTCCATGTAAACGCTAAGACAATAACCCTAATCTAGGCATGTGGAAATCACCCATCCGATAGGGATTAATATCAAGATTCCATGTCTACCTCTCGTGGTCTATGTCGGCTAAAGACTTTCCCTCACAAAGAATGTAATGAACTACGTCTTATAAAGAGTGTACTGCTTAAGTATGGTGGTGGTATAGGACACTATCTTTCAATTACATGATTAGGCACTTAAAAGGGGAGTGTTGATGAGTGTTTATGTGTGAAGTAAATGAGTTACGTTATTTAATGTCTAATGTCAAGAAAGTATGGTAAAGTCATTTATTGTATTATGAAGTTTATGAATGTTTGAACGTGGTCTGCCTGAGTCCATGGAATCCTCAAGGAGCACATTGTGGGAGTACTAGTATGGGATGCTACTTACGCATTGCAATTTGTGTGACTTGTAAGTCCACTTGGAGAAGGGCACTTAGGCAAAGTTCTTAAATGTAAGTTTGTGTTTTTTAATGTCTCGGTGTAATGTGTGGACTTACTACCCATGCGATGTATGCCTATAATGGGTTGTCTTAAGGATCACTTAGGTGTGCATCGAAGGGATTGTATGGGCGATTTCTTCATGTCTTACATTAGTGAGTGTCAGGATAACCTTGGTTAGGGAAACTGCAGATGAAATGAGTTCACTGTCATGTTTTCTTGAAGTTAACTGTATTGTGACATTGCTGCTCAAATTATGGAAGTCCTACTATATGCGTTAAATGATGATTTATATGCTATTTTACTTCTATATGCATGAAGGTTTTACATAAATTGCATGAAAGCATATTTCTACTAACATATTCTCTTTTGCATGTTTTTGCATAATGCTATACTTAATATAATGTTAGTTCTAACGCCATACTCCTCTATACTCTAAAAGTATAGTTGGAAGCAAGTTAAAGATTAGAAGGCAAGCTTGGGAATCAAATCTTTCAAGACTAAGGACCCGTTTGACCATAGATTTCCCAAATAATCTTTGGTGGAAAATTTGGCAAATAATGTTTGTCCATACAATTTGTTATTATTTGGCAAACATTTTTAGCAAATATCCCAAATTTCCAAATACTATTTTGTTCTAGTATTTGGGCCAAATCTCATTATTTGGGATCTTTTGAAAATTAAAATTTTATCCCAAACTTTTATCTTTTACAAAAACACCCTCTATAGTAGTTATTTGTGTTGTATTACATAATATTTTTACGTGAACACCAAAATAGTAATGAAATATTTAGTAAATATTAAATAATGATATGTTTGTTAACGAAAGTGATGAAAAATTAACTCAAGGTAATAAAATCATGTGCTTCGTCTACTTCACGATGTATTGAATGATACTTGTAGCACTCGCTCGAAATTACCACATTGCTCTAGTGTGATGGAAACTATTTGTTATTGTTGTACCGAAAATCCAATTGACTTGTAATACAAACTTATAGTTAGTTTTAATAGTTTTTAAAACTTATGGGTATAAATCATATTTTTCTAAAAAGGTGAAATATAATTCCCAAATCCTATGGCCAAACACATGGTGAAATTTCACCCAAACTTTCCGTCATATAATATTTGCCAAGAATATTTGAAAATTTATGGCCAAACGCTAGCTAACTATGTCCTCCTATATTCGATAACATAGTCTTTAATTCTCTAGTTCTACTTTAAGACTTATATAAGACATATTAAGTATTTTCTTTCAATGTAAAGGGTCGCGTCCCTAAGATAATGAAGTTTTGTGTTTAAGTTTGCTTTTGACGATGAGACTATTCATTAGTACTAATGAAAGATATTTATTTTATTTTATTAATGTCGTGAATAGTTTTAATCCCTCACTACTTTTCATGTCTTATGCAATGAATTATAGCTAAAAGGCTAGTACAAGACCTCCGATGTAACAACCCTTAAAATGGGTAGGACAAGAAATGTTTAATGTGTCAAGAATGCCTATGAATAGACTAGGTTTCACACAAATTGATGAGCGTAGAAGCAGACTTTGGAACCCTTGATACAGCCAAGCCAACTAATTTTGGGAGTTAGTTGAGCATGTAAAGGTTAGATCCAACCATGTAGGGCTCTCGAATACGAACATTTACTTGAAGAAGTCTTTACCGAGCTTAAAAAGGGAAAATCTTAGGTTTGGAAGGTCTAGGTGTAAAATGGTCTTTTTCAGGATAAGGGTAGTATCATAATTACCCTAAATATACAACTAATTATTTAATTAATAAGGTGGAGGGGTATTTTAGGGAGAGGTGTCCGAAATAGGGCTCTTGAAGTAAAGTCTTGCTCCAACAAGTCCCACTCTCTCACGTTTATCTCTTTACTCTCATGCTCAATCTCTCTTACTCTTTCTCACGTTTTTTCTCTTCCAAAATAAGAAACAAAAGAACAAAAATAAACCAAT
Source organism: Solanum lycopersicum (assembly GCF_036512215.1). NCBI lineage: Eukaryota > Viridiplantae > Streptophyta > Magnoliopsida > Solanales > Solanaceae > Solanum > Solanum lycopersicum. Next base: position 42,242,499 of record NC_090808.1, read on the forward strand.
TTCTTCACCCTTGAATAACTTAGATGAAATCACAAGAAAACAAATGTTAATCATTCACTAGGCTAAAGGAGGTTGTCATTCGAGTGGAGTTTATATTGAGGAGTCTTAGACGTGTTCTTGGGTGAATTTTTTGGGCAGAAACTCGAGGTTTTAACATAAAAAATGTATGGGTTCTCTTCTCTCTTGTTCCTTTTCCGAAGAGACCCCCGAAGGTTCAGACGCATCTATTTCGAAAACTAGGGTTGTTCCCCATTGCATGTCCCTGTCACTAGCTACCATTGAATCATAGGTTGGTTATGCTTTCTGGTAGAAAAGTAGGAATGAAATGTGATTTTATGATGATTATGTGTTTATATGTATGTTTGCAATTATGTGACTTATGTTGATGTTTTTCCGAAATTATGTGTACATGTGTGTGCAATGTGAACAATATCAATGTGCCTCGGGTTAAGGCATTAAAAATATGATTTTGTGGTTGTATTTCATGTACAAATGATTATGTAATTCGTGATGTTCATATGAGTTGAAATGTGGCTGATTTGAGTGATAATCTCTTGGATAAGCCAATCCATGAAGAATGCACCTTAGAACGTATTAAATGATCTACGTATTACCCCATGAATTCACGTGTAAATGTTGAAGGAAGTGAGCTGAAAATGTGAAAAAATTTCCAGCAAATTACATGTTAGTTTAGGCTAAACATAGATGAACAAATCTGGAATTTTATATGAGTATAAATTGGCTGGTGATTCCACCTCTTTTTGGTGTGGGGGAGACACTGGATTTAATGATGCTCCTATGATCTATGTCAGTTAAAGTTAAAGTTCCCAATGAATGAATGAGGTCAGCCTCAAATGATGCACATAATGAAATGAATGATACCAAAGGTGTTAGGAAAGGATAATCAAGAGGTGAGTTAGTCTCAAGTAATGACATTAGGTAATTCTTGGACATTGCAAAATGCACCCCATGAAAGTCTTCAACTACATCCTAGGTATCAGTGGTGTTTACACTGGCCCATGAATAAAATGAAATGAAGTACGTCTGAATGAACGAAGCAGACTCTGTGTTTGCTAAAGTAGACTCCCTAGTTGAGGTCCCATATGTTGAGACCTCATTTTGGAAGTTTTAATGTCAAGTCCATGATTCCAAGGTCTCATGTCATACGAAGAAATGATGTGAACAACGTTATGTGTTACATGAATTATGATATATGCTATGTGTATGATGTTGTGTGTTGTGTGCAAATTGTTAAGTATGGTGGTGCATATTACTCTCATGGCATAACTTTCCTAATCCAAATTAGAAAGCTCATAAACTTTCCTAATCCAAATTCGGAAAGTTCACTCACTTTCCTAATCTCAATTTGGCAAGTCCACTGACTTGACCTGCTATAACCATGTTGCTAGGAAAGACCTATTCTTACTCATGCATGTTGTGGTGTGTGCTTGCATATACCCATACCTAGTATAACTGTGTACTTACCCTATAGAACTCTACACTTTTAGGTGCAAACACAGGTGGACGCTAGAGCTACAAGATCAATGTTGCATTTATCCGGATGTCAAGCATTCTTCCGAACTTGGTACTCCCTCATACTTTCGAGTATGCTTGCCCATTTACATTCTAGCTTAGTTGTAAGATTGATCTAGTGGAGTATGTTTCACTAGCGTTTCTTCCCCATTTTTGTTCTAACATTGTATTGGTGAAATTTTGGCAAGTACATCTTTATCGTTATAATAAACTGCTTGTTTCATTTGATTATATAACTGTTAGATGGTTGATGGTGAACGATTAGATATGTAATAGAATGTTTAGTAGGTATGTTAGAAAACAAAAAGTTTCAAATTTTTCGCTAAAGTTAGCCTAGATGAAGTAAGAATGACGTATATAGGCTTGTCTTAGACCTCTGAGAGGTCAATGATGTTAGTCTCGTTTGTGGTCTAGATTTTGATCGTGATATACGATGGGTCAAGTACGCTGTTGTTCCAATCTAAGGGTTTCCCCATCTTCTATGGGGTACTTTCGAGTCGTAAAATGTCTTATAATTTATAATAGATATGAAAAGACTAAAGAAACTAACTCTCTCTGGCTATAAAGCCTCTAAAATGAAAATAACTAACAACTGAAAACTAAAAGAAAATAACTGAAAGGTAAAGATGTCCTCCGAATGAAGGTGGGCTTACCAACTATCTCTTAGCACCTTACTGGATTAACAGTGCACTAGAATATCGATATTAGTTACTGGTGTCTACATCATTATACAATGTAGGCCAACTGGCATCAGTATATTGAATGTACGAGTACGCGAGTTGGAATGCTAAAACAATATAGGCTTTAAAAGATTAAGAAAGAACACTTATCTTGACGCTGCTCAACTCATGAATAACTAACCCATTATAAATACATATTTTATTATGTAGTAGTTTAAAGACATGTGTAATATAAACAAAAGATGTTTAAAATATGGTTTTCAACTTTGTGTATGCAAAGATACCATTAAGTCTTAAATGTACGTAAAATACTAAATAATATGATGAACTCATAATCTTAATAATAAAGAAAATATATAATGCTTCCTCTCAAAGTCTACTCGTGAAATGAATGAATGAAGTCTCATACCCCCATTCTCAACTCATGAATAACTAACCCATTATAAGTACTTATTTCATTATGTAGTAGTTTAAACACATGTGTAATATAAATAAAAGATGTTTATGGTTTTCAACTCTTTGTATGCAAAGATACCATTATGTCTAAAATGAACTTAAAATATTAAATAATATGATGAACTCATAATCTTAATAATAAAGAAAATATATAAGGCTTCCTCTCAAAGTCTACTCGTGAAATGAATGAATGAAGCCCCATACCTCATTCATACTAAACAGAATCTTTTGAGTAACCATGTAACTACTGCTCTGGGAGGTTCTCTAATCGACAATCATCACTTAATAATTATAGTGATGATACAATATTTTACCTCACGCTGCAAAGGACCATCGGAAACCTGCCAGTGTATAGGACCTCAACATCCTAATGGATCCACTAGTAAACTGTGAAAAGTATTTTTCTAAAATGTATGACCCTTTTCTACCCATATTGGTTACATGGTTTTCATGGAGATTTGAGTCAATTTGAAACATAAAACCTCTCGTCGATGCGCAATACTAGTCCCAAAAATATAATAGTTCTTATGTTTTTGAGACATACTGATTCTGTGGTTTAAGATTAACGCTCAAAACAAAGCTTAAAAAACTCTCTCGGAAGTCATAGTTTCACTGCTTGCTTCATTTTATATAGCTATAACTCTTTTCTGAAAACTAGCCTGAAGGGTCTTTGGAAAACTTATCTTCCTTATATGTTTAAATGTGAAAACATTTCAAAATCCCTTTGGAGATACTTAGTCCTCCTGTACTTTTGAAGAAAAGAACTTCAACTTAACTCTTTACTCTTTACTTAGCTTGAAACTTGACTCTTCAAAAACCTCTTCATGAAATACTTAGTTCCCTTATAGTTGTTTGCAGGAAAGTCTTCCACTTTTACTCTTTCTTTAACTCAAAACATGAGCCTTAGAACAAATTTAACATTTTTGTTAAAGACTGCTTGGAAACTTTTAAAACTTGCTTTGACTTGCTTCATAACTTGTAGACTTGACTCTTAACTTTTTTGACTTTTATCTTAACATTCCTTCATTTTGATCATGGATTAAAGATACATGATGTCATGATTATGTACGATTTCATGATATTTAGACATACCTTAGAGAGTTGGAATAAACTAGGAAATGTGGGTACATCACTTCGAATCTAGTACTAAAAAGAGGCGAATAAATGGTGTGAACTGGCATCCTTGGCGTTCTGAGAGGTATGGGGCACCATGCCCCAAACATCAGTGGCCATGTTGGGGCGCTATGGCTACTGCGCATTCCCAAGGCTCTACGGAAAGAGAGTCCTGAGAGGCTATATGAGGCGCGGCGCCTCAAGGCCCCATGGAAGCGTGTTTCAACATTTCTTCTCCATTTTTTAAACTCTAAACCATATTAAATTCTATGGATCTCACCCCCAATAACTTAAGATCACTAATAACCTCCATGGATAAATACCTAATGATTCGACCCAAAAATCTCCTCGGAAACACGAATCCAAACAATTAAAACACACTACAACTTCTACCAACAAGAATTTCACCATTGTTTATCAAGACGTTCAATGTTCATCATTCAATATATTCATACTTCATTGAATTAAAAAATTGGTGTGTAGGTGCGCTAACCCAACACATAAACATCTCACATACGCTTTAAGATATCACCCATGACAAAATCCACAAGTTATTCTTGACAAACTCGACGATCTTGGCTCCCTTTTTCCTTCTTCTTCTGTTGAGTTATCTTTCAAGTACCCTAGTCTCTCTCCAAAAGTATAGAACTAAAAAAGTTCATTTAGACACTTCATAAGATTACCCAAAACGAAATTAATTAATTGGGCAAGAAAAAGATCAAATTACCCTTTCAATTTCCGGATTGGCCATTTCCTTAATCCAACAGCCAAACATTCAAAGGGCATAACTTACTCATCTAAACTCGAAATGTCATAAACTTTGTTGTAACATTCCAGAAAATGTACTTGTCTAGTGAAGAGTCTATTAGGTTTTTAGAATATGTATTGGGGTACATAGGCATCCCAATGCTCAATATTCAATAATATTAGGCATGTTAGAGGATATTGGCTTAAGGGTGTTAGCAAAATTCTATTTACTAATAACAAATAACATAAAATACAGCTTGATTTTCAAATTATCCAATCCAAGCTTTTTTAGGAATTGTACCTGCAATGATGACCTTAAGCTAAAAATTTTGAATTCTTAGAACATTAGTTATGACGCATCCCAGCGTCAAGCCTAGGTACCATAGAACATGATCACTTAAAATGATAATATAGATTAAGCAGTGACCAAAGAAATAGTGAGTATCCTTGGGAAAGGAAGTGTGCGTCAACACATGTGCTACTGACCAAGAGACCAAAACAACAAAGCCCAAACGCGTCGGGTCAAGCCACGTAGGCCTAGATTCCTACAAAAAATCCTAACCTCTAACTAACTTACCTAACTAGATAAATAACCCAAGACTAACTAAAATAAACTAAATAGTGTGCCCGAACCTGACTGGGTGACACTAGCCGAGTAGCAAACTAAAGAAGCATCCTAGTACCTAACCCAGGATGGTCAAAATAGGTTGGTTATGGTCCTAGTTACTTAGAGGTACTTTAGTAATGACCCTAGGTCACTTAATTAATTAAATTATCAAATTAATTAATTAATGTAAATTCATGGTCCAAACCCGAACCCTTCGCAAATTTTCAGAATTTAGCTAAGTCTTATGCTCTACTATTTTTAGTTAATTAAGGAGGGGTGTTTTGGTAATTACCTAATTGATTTATGAATTAAGTTAATTAGCCTATGTTTAATTAGTCAATATCTAATTCTTTAGAATTAGACTCACGTTTAACTAGGTAAGAAAATCTCGACTGAAAAATAGTGAACAAACATAAGAAAAATAGAAAATTTCTCTCTGTTCTCCTTAAATGATTTCAAGGAAAATTCTTCAAGATTTTTGTGCAAACTACCGGCCTATATTTGTAGATTCTATTCTAAAGTAAGGTATGTGTTTTATCTCTTGCATTTCTTTCCCCAACAGGCTTTTCAAACGTTTTAAATTCAAGAAAACTGAAACTAGGGTTGTTCTTAATGAAATTATCAAATATTAATCTCCCTAGTTCTCCCTATTTGTGATTGTAGTAGTATGTATAATGCAAATCTCAAGCATGTTGTTGGTATGTGGTGCTAACTGATCATTATCTGTAGGTGTCTATAATTTGATAATGTTGAATAAGACCTATTGGTAAGATCCGTATGATTAGAGTATCATTTATTTGAGATAAGAATTGTTGTGATGCCCAATTGTGTTTGAGAATATTAAATTGTTATCAGTCATTTATTAAATTCAGTTTACTATTGAAAGGAATGAAGGTTTCTATTACTATGTGTGTTTACTAAACATATGTTTGTAAGTGTTTGAAATGCAATGTGTCCAAGAAGAAATAAAAATGAGAATCAAAGCTAGTTAATGAATCTTCAATGCCAAATAAACTTTATAGCTCGGCAAAACTAAGCACTCAATTGTCCTATGATCTTATCAAATGTTAAAAGTTGGATTGCTTAAGATGATGAGATTACTACAGTATATACATGAAGTTAATTTAATAGGCTAGTGATAATAGCATGAAAAGTGTTTAGTGAAACTTCAGTTTATGCCAATAAATTGGCTAGCAATATTATTTCAAGAATATGATGTACAACTAGCCAATGAGTAAGTCATACCAATCTTATATGGCCAATGTAGATTATGATGTTTCTTGTAAAGCCACATGCATGTTAAAGATTCACTTGACAAGATGTAACTCAATGAACTCACAAATTAGGGTATGCCAATGATTGGGACAAATCCCAACATACCCTATCTAAATGAAATTGTGAACATAGTAGCACATTGAATAAGTTCTTGTACTTTTCATAAAGAATGGTATAATACTACCAAATAACATTGAAAAATATAAGGTGAGTAATGAAATAACTAAAAGATTTTGAGTTATGAAATTGACCTAGAAAGGGATGTTAAAGGAATTGAGACAAGTCTCACTTGCACCTTAAAATTATGTTAAAGAGACTCATCAAAATGATAATATAAGATTTAAGTTCACATTCATCAAGATATAAAGGGATGACAAGTCATCTATTTATCTAAGAATACCTAATACTATAAGCAAGCTTCCTTAATGTATGAGTAAACTCTAAAAGTTGTAATGTAAAATAAATCGAGCTAAGCCCAGATGGAGTAGTAATGAACTTGTGCAAGAACATGTATGCCTCATGAGATGAGACCACCACCAAGGTGGATAAGGGTCTCCAAATTCCCCTAGTCTTTGAACTATGTTTCCAGCATAGGTTACTAGCTAATTGATCCTTCTAAGAAAGCTATGAAGTATTTGGTTTCACTTTGGTTGGTGAACCACCTCTTCTCAATATAGGGAAGACACTGGAATTCATGTTACCTCACATTATATACGTCTGTTAAATAATAAAAATTTCTTTGAGTAACTAAGTAAGTAAGAAAGAAAGAAAGAAAGAAAGAAAGAAAGAACTAGGAAGATAAGTGTTGTTCGGACAGGATGACTAAAAGGTGAGATTAGATTAAGTAATGATGTATGTAATTCTTAGGCATTGCATAGAAACATTCCAATAGAAGTCTTAAAAGAATATCCTAAGTCAACCTAGCCTGTTCAAAGTGATCATGAGATAAAAGAAGAAGAAAAGTAAGTTCAAAGTGAACTAAGTAAGCAAAAGCAAAAGTATGTTAAATCATTAGTATTTGATAAGAATGATGTTTTAATAGTTATTTTCTTATGCAAATAAAATAAGCAAAATCATAATTACTTATCAATTGGAGTATGAATATATGTTCCAACATATTTATATTATGAAAATTGTTAAATAATTTGCATAGAAAATAAAGTTTGACTTATAAAGACTTCATTCCCAATTCAAAAGAATGGAAAGAATAACTTGTGAGTAGCGTAGTCAAATCATTTCCTTGGTATTTTGGATTACTTACTTGATTCATTGTATGAATGGGACTACAATGAATCATTGTACTCCTATGTAAAACATAGGATCATAGGAGATCAACTGAAGTGACTTCGCTTTGCATACATGGCATATTGCTATATGAAGAGCTTTACTTGATCTTGCATAGTTCTTATGTGGTTATGTGCATACACCCATATACAATTACTATTTTTATAGGTGCAGGTCCTTTAAAAAGATTGAACATCAGTTGAAGCTATTTAGACTAGTACCTCCAGACTTTGGTAGGTCCTCTTGATTTCGAAGATGTCTACGCTTTATTCTAAGATTTACTAGATTAGAAATAGCTACTGGATGGTGTCCCTGGCGTTTCCTTTCAAACAATTATTCAATCTTTCGTAGTAAGGCCGGTTTGGCAAATATTAATGATATTATGAGTTCTTCATTTCAATTGTCCAATCTTTTCATAAATGGTTGTTTATTTTGAGCTGTTAGTATATCACTCTTATACAAGAATTATATGAAGTCTAAGTACACTTCACTAAATTTAAAAAGTTTTAAATGTTTCGCTAAATTTAACTATATGATTGTGATTTAACTTAAGAAGAGTCTTGTATGCGACATATGAGAGGTTAAAGACGTCGGTATCATCTAGGGTCTAGGACCTGGGTGTGACAAACTTAGTATTAGAGCATGAAGTTGAATTACCTAGGAACTAATGATCAAAACAACCACGTTGTTTTGTGTCTAGCTTATGGTGGTAAAGTGCACCACAATGATGACTTAGATACTTAGTGATGTTAGGAATCTTCCCTTCTTCTACTCTTTATCGTGCTTTGTAGAGCTTTGACATTTAATGTCATACTAGCATCTAACTTCCTTCTTGTGTGTGGGTGTAGAAAAATGAACACAAGAATAAACACATGCAGGAGGGTTGCAGAAGCAGCTGCAGGGGGAAACCAAGCTCCTTCTGAAGCACCAACTGCTGGAGTGAGAGTGCCTGTCAACCCAACTGCGTTGACGGATAGAGAAGTTAGAGCAGCATTGGTTCAGATTGCCCAAGACATCAATGCTCAAGCACAAGCTATCCCAGCCCAGGCCACTAAAGAGGGTGCTCCTAGGGAGAACCCTCATTTTAGCACCATGGCTAGCAGACGGAGAGATTTCACCAGGATGAATCCTCCAGTCTACTTTGGATCCAAAACCAATGAGGATCCCCCGGAGTTTGTTGATGAGGTCCACAAGATTCTCTGTGCTATGGGTGTTAATGATGAGGAGAAGGCTGAGTTGGCTGCATACCAGCTCAAGGATGTGGCTCAGGTATGGTACAAGATGTGGGTAGATGACCGAGCACCAGGAGAAGTCCCCATCACTTGGGATATTCTCAAGACTACATTCCCAGAGAGGTTTTTTCCCACATAGCACAAAGATGCTAGGGTTGAAGAGTTCATCAACCTACGTCAGGGAGGCATGTCAGTCAAGGAATACTCTTTGAAGTTTTTTAAACATTCCAAATATGCTTCTTCCCTAATGTCTAGTAGCGGGGATTAGATGAGCAGGTTTGTGACTGGTGTATCGGAGGATCTGGAGGAGGAATGTAAGGAAACCATGTGTCATGACAACATGGACCTTTCTAGGTTGATGGTACATGCACAATAGGTGGGGGAGAGTCATCAGATGAAGATAGGACGAGAAGGCAAGAAGCCTAGGCCCTGGGATCAGGTTCTAGAACTGGTATGAGTTCGTTTGGAGTCCAGGACAGGCCCATGTTCAAGAAGGGGCACCACCACTAAGGTAATCCTACACATTAAAGTAACACTTTTGCCAAAGGGGACAACTCTTGCCCCAAGAAGGGCAATAATAGAAATTTTCAACGTGATAGAAAGTTGTGTGGTAAGTGTGACCGTTTGTATGGATACGAGTGCATGGTAGGTTCTAATGCCTGCTATGGGTGCAGCAAGAGTGGGCACATGATCAGGGACTACCAACATATGAAGAATCATGCAAAGGCATATACTCAACCTTGACCTAATCCTACTGCTGCGGTCGAGCCTCCCAAGAGGAACAGGTTCTATGCTTTGAATTGTAGAGAGGAGCAGGAGAAGTCAGCTGATGTGATCACTAGTAACTTGCATGTATTTTCTTTTCCTGTGTATGCATTGTTAGATCCATGATCTAACTTGTCTTTTGTTACTCCTTTATTAGCTACTAAATGTGACTTGCTTCCTGAGATTTTCCATAAACCTTTTCTATTTAGTACTCCCATAGGAGACATCATTAGAGCTGAAAGAGTATATAGAAATTGCCCAATAACTATTCTTGATAGAGTTACTTATGCTGACCTAATAGAATTAACCACGCTTGACTCTTATATAATTTTGGGTATAGATTAGCTCAATACACGCTATGCTACCATAGACTGTCGAATCATGATAGTAAGGTTACAATTTCTTAATGAGTTAGAGCTGAAATGGAACAACATAGTTCAAATCCAACAGGCCAAATAGTTTCCCATCTTAAAGCCAATTAGAATCTATCTAAGTGTTGTTTATACCACTTAGTCAGAGTCAATGACTTAGAACATGAAGTTCCTTCCATAGACTTTGTGTCCATAGTGAATGAGTTTCAAGAAGTTTTTCTGGAGGACGTACATGGAATCCCTCCTGAACGCAAAATTGACTTTGGTGTGACTTGGATCCCAACACCAGACTAATTTTCAGTCCTCCATATAGAATGGCTACGACTGAACCCAAAGAGTTGAAGTTGCAGTTAATAAATCTTCTTCATAAGTTCTTCATCCAGCCGAGAATATCTCTATGGGGTGCTCCAGTGTTGTTCTTTAAGAAAAAGGATGGGACCCTTAAAATGTGTATCGATTATCGGCAACTCAACAAAGTCAGTTAAGAGCACAAATACCCTCTTCCCATAATTGATGATCTGTTTGATCAGCTCCAAGGTTCAATTTTCTTTTCTAATATAGATCCCTGGTCAGGGTATCACAAGCTTAGAGTGAGACAAGAGGACATTCCTAAGACTGCCTTTTATACAAGGTTTGGTCTTAAGAGTTTCTTGTCATGTCATTTGGTCTCACTAACACACCAGCCGCGTTTATGGACCTTATCAATAGGGTCTTCTATCAATACCTTGAATCTTTTGTCATACTATTAATAGATGACATCCTCATATACTCTAAGACTAGAGAAAAGCATGAACAACATTTGAGAATGACATTGCAAGTACTCCAGGAACATCAGATGTATGCAAAATTCAGCAAATGTGAGTTTTGGCTGAGAGCAATGACCTTCCATAGTCATATTGTGTCCGACCAAGGTGTAGAGGCTGATCTTAAAAAGATGAAGTCAGTAAATAACTGGCTGAGACATCTCACTCCTATAGATATCCGAAGTTTCTTGGGTTTGGATAATTACTATTGCAAGTTTGTTAAAGGCTTTTCTGCTATTGCTGCTCCATTGACAGCTTTAGCAAAGAAGAAGGTAAAGATTGAGTGGTCTTAAACTTGTGAAAAGAGCTTCCAAGAGCTCACAGACCGACTGACTTCAGCCCTATTCTCACATTCTCGAGGAGTGGTAAAGGGTATATGGTTTACTATGATACTTCCCGGGTAGGTTTGGGATGTGCTCTTATAAAGGATGGCAAGGCTATTGCGTATGCATCTACACTGTTGAAAATCCACGAGAAGAATTACCCTACCCATGATCTTGAGTTAGCTGTTGTTGTATTTGCATTAAATCTGTGAAGACTTTGCTTATATAGTGTATATGTTGATGTATTTACTGACAATAAAAGTCTTCAATATATTTTTACAAAAAGAGAATTGAATCTTTGTCATAGAAGATGGTTAGAGCTGCTCAAGCATTATGACATGAGTTTCCACTATCACCTAGGTAAGGACAATGTAGTGGCCGATGCTTTCAACCGATTGAGCATGGGCAGTGTGTCTCATATTGATGGAGAGAATAAGGAGCTCGTCAAAGAGGTACACCAATGACTAGGTTAGGTTTACGGCTGGTAGATAGACCAAGTGGGGGTTTTTCAGTTCATTCCAGTTTTGAATCCTCAATTGTTGTAGATATTAAAACTAAGAAGCATCTCGACCCAGTACTCATGGAGTTGAAAGACTCAGTGTTGACTAAGCTGAATGAATCATTCTCCCTAAGGTGGTGCTTAGATACAAGGACGGATTGTGTTTACCCAATGTTGATAATTTGACACCTAATATTATTGTAGAGGCTTATGGCTCTAGGTATTTCATTCATTGAGGTTCCACCAAGATGTATCATGATCTCAAGGAGATCTATTAGTGGGATGTTATGAAGAAAAATATTTCTATGTTTGTGGAAGAAGTTCCCCGATTAAGGTTAAGGACGAACACCTTAAGCCTGGAGGTATAACCCAATCGATTGAGATCCCAACATGTAAGTGGGAGGCTATTAATATGCAATTTGTAAATAGTCTGCGAAGGATCAGGAAACTTCATGATTCTATTTGGGTCATTGCTGACAGGATGACTAAGTCTACTTACTACATTCATGTGAAGTCTACCTACAGGTCCCGAGATTATGCCAAGTTGTATATTGATGAGATAGTGAGGTATCATGGAATCCATTTATCTATCAATTTGGATAGGGGAGCCCAGTTCACTTCTCACTTTTGGAGATCTTTCCAAAAGAGCTTGGGTACACAAGTGAAGCTCAATACTGATTTTCATCCTCAGACGGATGGACAAGCAGAGCGTAACATTGAAACCCATGAAAACATGATGAGAGAATGTGTTATTGAATTCAAGGGGAGTTGGGATGATCACTTGGCACTGATTGAGTTCTCTTATGATAATTGCTACAATTCTAGTATTGGGATGGAACCTTTAGAAACACTGTATGGAAGGAGATGTAGGTCCCCTGTTGGGTGGTTTGAGGTAGAAGATTCTTCCATCCTTGGTATTGAGATCATACATAAGGCTATGGAAAAGTTTATAATAATAAGGGATACATTGGCTACTTCTTACAATCGTCCAAAATCCTATTCTTATAAAAGAAAGAGGGCTCTTTAATTCCAGGTAGGTGATCAAGTCTACCTGAAGATATCATCCATGAAAAGGTGATGTTGTTTCGTAAGAAAATGAATTTGAGTCCGAGGTATATAGGTCCTTATGAGGTTTTACATCGAGTAGGGAATGTTAACTATAAATTGAATTTACCTAATGACTTGGCTTCTATTCATCCAGTGTTTCATGTTTCGATGCTTAAAAAGTGCCTAGGTGATCCAGCATCTATCCTGCTTGGTAAGGGGTCAAGAGTCGATGAGAACCTTTATTATGAAGAGGTTCCAATTGAAATTTTAGATTGCCAAGTGAAAAAGTTGAGGAACAAGGTGGTTGCCACCGTAAAGGGGTTATGGTGGAACCTCTGTGTTAAGGGAGCAACATGGGAGGCTGAGGCTGACATGAGATCCCGTCACCCTCACTTGTTCAGTTCATGAGATTAGATATACCGTTCCTATGTCTGATTTTATTGATGAAACTCTAAATTTTAGTGCATTAGTCGTTTGTGGTGTTTTAAGTCCATAATTATGTGTTTTATACTTGCACTATATGAGTTTATATCAGTTCATGCTAGCATTCATGTTTCTGTTTTTGTATAGCATTGTCATAATTTTTGTATCACATGTGTTGTGATGTGCATTGAGTTGAAGTAAGATTGAGAAGGAAGTTCCTCAATATTAGGTATGAAACTTCAGATAAGCTTTGAGTGATGTGCATCATCTAGAGTAAGTTGTGAATTAGATATTCAAAAAGAGTAAAGTTTCAATTATATTGATGTGTTTTTCGAAAATACCCTCTTAGATTCAAAATGATGTGTAGTGTCATATGGCGGCGAATGTTCCTAAGCGGGGGGATAATGTAACATTCCAGAAAATGTACTTGTCTAGTGAAGACTCTATTAGGTTTTAAGAATATGTATTGGGGTACATAGCATTCCAATGCCCAATATTGGGTAATATTGGGCATGATAAAGGATATTGTCTTAAGGGTGTAAGCCGATTTCTAAGTATGAACAAGTAACTTAAAATACAACCTGATGTCCAAATGCTCCAATCCAAGCTTGTTTCGCAATTGTACCTGCAATGAAGACCCTAAGGTAAAATTTTTGAATTCTTAGCACATTAGGTATGACGCATCCAAGTGTCAAGCCTAGGTGCCATAGCACATGATATTTTAAAATGATCATGTAGATTAAGCAGTACCCAAGGACAAAGTGAGGATTGTTGTGACAAGAAGTGAGCAGCAACACATGTGCTACCATCCAAGAGACCAAATTACCAAGCCCAACCCAATTCTGTTAGGGAGGTTAGGGGAAGGCGCATGTCAGGTCAAGCCACGTGGAGCCTATCTTCCTAACCAATCCTAGGATATAATTACCTTAACTAACTAGAACTAACCGAGGACTAACAAAAATAAACTAACTAGTGTGCCCATGCCTAATCGGGTGACACTAGCCGAGTAACTAACTAAAGAAACATCCTAGTACCTAACCTAGGATGGTCCAAAAAAGTTGGTTATGGTCCTAGTGACTTAGGGTTACTTTATAAATTAAATTATCAACTTCATCAATTAATGTAAATACATAGTCCAAACCCGAACCCTTAGCAAATTTTATGAATTTGGCTAAGTTAAATGCTCTCCTACTTTTAGTAAATTTTTGAGGGGCGTCTTGGTAATGAGCAAATTGATTTATTTAATTAAGTTAATTATCCTAAGTTGAAGTAGTCAATATTCGGTTCCTAAGACTTAGACTCACGTTTCACTAGGTAAGAGACTCTCGACTAAAAAACAGTGAACAAACGTAAGAAAAAAAAGAAAATTTTACTATGTTCTCTTTAGACAATTTCAAGGAAAATTCTTCAACATTTCCATACAAAGTACAGGGTGATCTTACTAGATTTAATTATACCATAAGTTATGGGTTTTCTCTCTTGGATTCATTTCCCAAAGGGGCTTTTGAAATGTTTTGAATTCAAAAAAAAACTAAACTAAGGTTGTTCCAAATGAAATTGTTGAATGTTCATCTCCCTGGTTTACCATATTTTCGATTCTAGCAGTATGTATAATGAAAATATCGAGCATGTTATTTGTATGTGGTACTAATTGATCATTATGTGTACGTCTCTATGATTTTATAATGTTGAATGAGACCTAATTTTGAATGAAACCTATAGGTTAGATCCGTATGACTAGAGTATCATTTACATGAGATAAGATTTGTTGTAACGCCCAATTGTGTTCGAGATGATTAAATTGTTATAAGTCATTTATGAAATTCAGTTTACTATTGAAAGGAATGAAGGTTTTGATTACTGTGTATGTTTATAGTAGGTATGTTTGTAAGTGTTTGGAATGCAATGTTTCCAAGAAGAATAAGAATGAGAATCAATGCTAGTTGATGAAACTTCAATGCCAAATCAACTTTATAGCTTCGCCAAACTAAGTATTGAATCGTTTATATGAGCTAATCAAATGTTAAAAGTTGTCTTTCTTAAGATGATTAGATTACTATAGTATATAAATGATTTTAATTGACTTGGCTAGTAATAAACAAGCGAAGCATACCTAATACTATAAGCAAGCTTCCTTAATGTATAAGTCAACTCTTAAAGTTAAGGTAAAATAAATCGAGCTAAGCACCGATGGAGTAGTAATAAGCTTGTGCAAGAACATGTATGCATCACGATAAGAGGCTACCACCAAGGTGGATAAGGGTCTCCAAATTCTCCTAGTCTTTATACTATGCGACAGCATAGGTTACTAGCTAGTGGATCCACCTAAGAAAGTTAGTAAGTATTCGTTTTCACTTTGGCTGGTGAGCAGCCTCTTTTAATTGTGGGAAATACACTAGATTTAATGTTAGATGACATGATCTATGTAGGTTAAATGCTAAAAGATTTATTTAAAAAAGTAAGAGAGAATGAAAAGAAAAAAAGAATGATATAACTAGGAAGATAAGGGGTGTTCGGATAGGCTGACAAAGGGTGAGTTTAGATTAAGTAAAGATGTAAGTCATTCCTAGTGATTGCACAGAAAGATCCTAATGGAGTCTTAAAAGAATATCCTAAGTCAACCTAGCATGTTCAAAGTGAACATGAGATCAAAGAAGAAGAAAAATAAGTTCAAAGTGAACTATGTAAGCAAAATCATATGTATATAAAATCATTAGTGTGTGATAAGAATCAAGTTTTAATAGTTATTGGATTATTCCAATAAAGGGATAAAAAAACATAATGACTCATCGGTTAGAGTATGAATATACGCCCTAGCATCTTTATATTATACAAATGATAAAATAATTGACATAGCCAATAATGATTGGCTGATAAAGACATCATGCCCAATTTACAAAATGGAAAGAATAACTTGTGAGTAGGATAGTCAAATAATTTCCTTGGTCTTTTGTATTATGTACTTGATTCATTGTAGGAATGGGACTACAAGGAACCATTGCACTCGTGAGTAAAACATAGGATCACAGGAGATCATTGAACTACACAACAAAAAGAAGAAGAGACTAAAAAATAAACTGAAAACTTAACTAAGGCTTGGAGAGGGAGATCTCGACCTGAGGGGAGCAAAAATATTATATTTTGCTCTAGTTGTTCTAAAATTATTTTCATGATTCAAAGGTATTACGTTCATATATAAAATGGGTTGTATGCTTTAAAGGCATGAAAATATGTGATATTCATAGCATGATTCATAAATAACGAACTAGGAAAGTGAAGTGATTTCACTTTTCTAAAATGGCATGTTTCTATAGGAACAACTTACCTTGATCATGCATAGTCCTTATGTGCTTATGTACATACACCCATACTTTGTACAAGTGTGTACTAACCCATATAAAATTACTATTTTTATAGGTGTAGGTCCTTTTTAGAAGATTGAAGATAAGTTGAAGCTGTTTGGACAAGTACCTCCAGACATTGGTAGGTCTTCTTGAGTTCGAGCATGCGTACGTTTTACTCTCTAGCTTTAGTAAATTAGACATAGCTAGTGGATGTTGTTCCTAGCATTTCCTTTCAAACAATTGTTCAATCTTTCGTATTAACGCAGGGTTGGCAACTATTAATGATATTATGAATTCTTCATTTCAATTGTACAATATATTAATAGATGGTTGTTTATTTTGAGTT
This sequence comes from Solanum lycopersicum, assembly GCF_036512215.1. Taxonomy (NCBI): domain Eukaryota; kingdom Viridiplantae; phylum Streptophyta; class Magnoliopsida; order Solanales; family Solanaceae; genus Solanum; species Solanum lycopersicum. The sequence continues at coordinate 42,259,347 of NC_090808.1, forward strand.
GTTAGTATATCATTCTTATACAAGAATTATATGAAGTATAAGTACAATTCAGTAAATTAAAAAAGTTTTAAATTTTCCGCTAAATTTAATTGTATGATTGTGTTGAAAGCTAAGAAGAGGCTTCTCTGCAACCTATGAGAGGTTAACGACTCCAGTCTCATCTAGGCTTCAGGACCCGATTGTGACATTTTCAGGGTTGGAAATATTGTTCCAACGTACTTCCAAACATATATCTAGAGAAAAACTTAACTCATCCTGAGCTTGGAGTTATGGTTGTTTGAAGTTGACCAAAACCTCACTTTTTCCTAACTTAAGAAAATCTCCAAATTTTAATTCTTTCTAAAATTGACTACTTAAAATTCTAAGATTTGTCCTAGCTATTTCAATTTGTAAGATGTTACATTAAATCTGCAAGTTTAAGTCTTCAAATTATTCAAGTCTTGAAGTTGATGGGTTTTAAATTTTGACACATTTAGATTACCTTTTTTAAGATCGAAATTTATATATATACCTATCGCCTTATGAATACCATAAAGTTCCTTTTCATATGGCGGAAATTTACATATATGCGTTTTCGCCTTTAAAATACCATCAAGTTACCTTTCATAAGGTGGAGATTCACATCTATCTGCTTTTGCCTTAAGAATGCCATAAAGTTACCTTTCTAAAGGCGGGGATTTACGTCTATCAGCTTTCGCCTCAAGAATGCCATAAAGTGACCTTTCTTAAGGCAAGGGTTTACATCTATCCCCTTTCGCCTTAAGAATACCAAAAAGTTACCTTTCTTAAGGCGGAGATTTACATCTATCAGCTTGTGCCTTTAGATTACAATAAAGTTACCTTTCTTAAGGCGGGGATTTACATCTATCCACTTTCGCCTTAAGAATACCATAAATTTACCTTTTTTATAGCGAAGATTTATATCTATCCTCTTTCGCCTTAAGATTACCAGAAAGTTACCTTTCTTAATGTAGGGATTTACATCTTTCCATTTTCGCCTTATGAATACCATAAAGTTACCTTTCTTATGACGGGATTTACATTTATCCTTTCTTGCCTTAAGAATACCATAAAGTTATCTTTTTTAAGGTGAGGATTTAAATCTATCCTCTTTCTCCTCAAGAATACCAAAAAATTACCTTTTTGAAGGGGGAATGAGTACTCATTCCTTTGAGTCATAAGACTACCTACACCACGAATCATCCTTTGAAGCCTACCTACAAAAATGAAGGAAGACAAGACAAAAAAAAAGCAGAGGAGAAATTGTTACCTGTCGAGACGTTTGAGACATGAAAGTCATGTTAAGCTAACTAGGTTAGACTTATAAAATATTTTCTTGTGATAACTATGCCTTTGAAGTATAATTTAAATCCATCACAACCCTTTTTGCTGATGATATTCTGAGATTGAGATATAAAATATTTTGTGAAGCTACAAAAATCTGAAATCAGCTACATGAGAGAATTTAAACTTAACTTCAAAAACTCATCAATAAAGATTCTAAAGGTATTAAATTTTAAATTTTGGTATGTTGAAGACCTTTGCGTCTAGATTCATAATTATTAAGCGTCTAGTGATTTCGTCATTCCTACATCAATACACAAAAGTTATAGTAAAGCCGCATAACTCTAAAATTTTGAGCATGATAAAATCTAGAGCTAAATTCAAAAAATCATCTCAAAGGATTCGAAATATATTAACTTGTGAATTTGAGATACGTTAGATATCGAGAAGTATACTTTTTGGAAAATCAAACCATTCATGATTTTGATTTTTCTACAATGAGATATGAAATTTCTACGACAGACATGTCAAACTGTGAAAAGGTGACGAAAATCATAAAAGGGAGAAAAAATATCTTGATTTATGCCTTTGTCATGTGATGAAAATAAAATTGTTCTCCTAGTTCAAGTACAATTCTTTTTTGGCTAGAATAATAGAAAAAATATATGAATTTTAAAATGAGTAGGATAAAAATTCTTAATTCAACCATAATTTTGTTTTGTTAGTATTTTTTTTCATCTCCAAAACAAACTCAAATTGAGAGATTCATTTTCTAATTGGAAGTGATAATTCAAGAGCCGTGAAAAACAATTAGTATCCTATTTGGACCAAGACTCTATATTGTAATCCAATTGAGAAGCTCTAACGTAAAAGGAGAACAATGAGAAATTAAGTTAGAGATAAAAAGGGAAAGGAAATCTTGTGGGCCCATATGATCACATTCTTGGATAATTTACATTGGATTCGTCTCCTTTCTATTTCTATTGTCTCCATTTTTTCCAAGTTCTACTCTTGATTAATGACATGTGGCATAAATTAGATTTAACGGATATGATTTAATTAATTAAAACATATTCCTAACCACGGATTAGATAAAAAATATATTATTATATCAATTAAAAGTAATCCTATTATTTCTCATTTTTTTCTCCTCATTCCCTCCAAGGCCGGTTGTTTCTCTATTTATGCTTTCCACCTATTAATTTCAACCCCTTTCTTCTTCCTCCTCTCATCTTCTTCGTCATCCTCTAGTAGCACTTCATTAATTTCAGTAGTTATAAAGATAATAATAATAATTATTTCCCCTCTCGTGGAAAGGAAAGGGATGTGTATGTGATGAGATCATTTCATTCATCTTGAGAACATTATATTGAATGAAAAATGTATACCATCGGGTTCGATATGGAACATTATCAGATTGTCATAAAAATTATAAGTTTTTTATGCTACACGAATTAAAATTACTCGAGAGTTAAAATCTTTATGCATAATATATAAAAGGGAAGTTCAATTATCAAATTGAATTGATCGATGAATATCCTTGAAAAACTTTAATTGTATGAAAGAATACGTCTTTTTGTGATGCATTTATGAAAATTTGAATAATATTTGAGTATTTCAATTTAAAAGTTCTAAATTGTCATATGAAAAACAGAATCTATTTAATATCATTTTGATAATTGTGATTTGTATGCCACATCCAAAGCATCAAAGTTGGGAATCAACCTCACACAAGAATTTTTGTTCCAATTGTCCTAAATTAGGATTATAAACACATTAGTTTAGCCATGGTGAAAAAATAAAGAAAACAATTCAAGTACTTCAAATAAGAAATCATCCAAGATCATATGCATATTTTGAAGTCGCTATCTTTATCTATATAGAAATCGAGGTTAGAACTAGCAGAAAACAACAAAAATGTCGCAGTTCATGATATTGATGATCCACCTTGAGAGTAATTATTTAATTCATGAAATGGAATATCCCAAAAGTAATAAACAAAGTCATATATAATAGTAGTTAATGAGTAATGCAAATGAAATAATTCATGTAAAAAGTATTACTTATAAAATTATACTAACTCTTAAGAGTTGAGATAGACTTCCATGAGATGTAACTTGACAAAGTTCTGAAGAATGCCATGGTAGAAAATTTCATTCTCCCAATAACTATCATGTAAATAAAACAGTAAGATTTCACATAATACCACAGAAATAATAAAATATATTTGTTATGACATACCCTAGTCATCGTAAAACCTAAAAATGATCGACATGGTACTTGAAGGCTTGCAAGGTGACTTACATCATGCTTGTTTTTTTGTGATGGAGGCGATTGAATCTTGTCCTTCTCTCAAACCTTTTGTGAAAAAACTCTTTTGACGTCTATTGGAGTGACGAGTTCGTTGCTTCTTCTTTAACCCTATTACCTCTGTGGCATTTAGACTGTCAAACAAATATTGTCTCATCAAGCATAACTTCATTTGAAACTGATGAATTTTCATGAGATTCGTGTCTGTTTTTTTTAATCCTTTAACTTCACAATTATGTCATTGGCATACTTAACAATCAATTTGTATTCTTCTTTGAACTCAGAAGTTTCACTTGCAATTTGGACAAAAGTTTTGCATAAATGCATGTACCTTGTACTAACTTCAATTTTCGGATCACTTCTCTCCATAAAATCTTTAATCTCTATTTCAATCAAGTTAGTACAATCTTTTGTTCACCTTTCTAATATATAATGGTTGGGAATCTTATCTTTGACATCTAACGTGTCCAAAATCTTTAGATCATGACCACACAACACATATGAAAATTCAAATAATTTGCAAGTACAAGAAAGTACCTTTGTTGAATGGTTCACAATTAGCGCATGTTCCCAGCAACTTTCATGTGTGCTAACATCGTATTTATAGAATTCTACATCATGCTGAAAGTTTTTATTGAATCAAGTAATGACTTTTACTATTGCTTCTAGAATAAATTAAATATGGTTTCATTATATTTATCTCTTGCATGAATCAATAAGGTAATCTTAACCTTTAACACGGACATTCGCTGGGTCATGTCAAAATTTGACTTTCTTTTGTTAGCACGTTTATCATCAGCAATCTTTGAAAATTCTGAAAGAATTGTATAATATCTAAATAAGATTTCAAGTAGCCCCTAAGTGATCCATTTAATATTTCATTCAATTGTGCACTTTGCATCCTCGCTGAAAAATATATTTACCATATGTCATGGACCATTTTTTCCTTATATAAAAGATGATATTCAACCAACTATCATCGTTAAGATCGAATTATTCAAGCATTTCTTCCCATGCATTAATAAAATTTGCTTCATACTCGTAATCAAAAAGTAATCTGCTAAACTCACTCGGAAATGGTTTATGAACTTTAGGAATATGGTTAAGATGTTTACATGCATTTTGTCCCAAGTGTCATATACATATATGTTGATATGTTTGTGGCATCATTAATGAGATTGCCAAACTAATTGTGGGATCTTGATCCGTGATGAATGTTTGTGGATTACCATCTGACATAGATCTTAAAAAGCCATTAAAATGTGTCAACTGTTTCTTCATATAACAGGGCAGCATGAAATACCACCATCTCCCAATTATTATTTAATCCAACAAACAACACCAATGGACGATACTCCTTATTTCTTCTATATGTTGTGTCAAACGATACAACTTCTCCATAAATATGACAATCCCTTATCATTTTAGCATCAACCCATATAATATTTCTTATCAAACCATCAGCATCTAGACGTAAAGAACATTGAAAAATAAGTATCTTTTATTACTCTTCTTCAAAATAATTTACCAAACTATGAGTCACTCCATACTGGAGTTTATTTTCTTTTATCTCGCAGATAATTTTTGTGATCTCTCTTCGAACCCCCCCCCCCCCCCCCCCGCATGATGAGCAACATATTCAAAAGAACACTTGGGACAAATTACCAAATCATCTAATATATCAATTTCATGTGCTTGAGAAACTTTAGCATCTCTTTGTGATGGTAATAATTGAGCTAGAGATTGATGAACAAGTGGATGATTGTGCTTCACTCCAAATGAAATGATAGAAAACTTTCCATTTGGTTGATGACTTATGACCATATGAGCTACAAAACCCGACTTTATTTCCTTTCTAGGTTTCTTAACCAACATTTCTTGCTTGTCTAGTCAATAGAAAACATTCCATTTGGTTGATGACTTATGACCATATGAGCTAAACAATTCTTCCTTATTTCCTTTCTAGATTTATTGACCAACATATCTTGCTTGGCCAGTCCTCTTTAACCTTCCTTATAACATGTTATTTTTCTTTAAGTCATATATCCATGAATTTTACTTTTGTTGGTGTATTCTTTTCTAACAATAAAGTCAATTTTAGCAACATATTCATTGTAATATTCAAATCCATGCTTATATGAATAAAATTTCATTACTAATTTTATTCGCTCAAATGAATAAGAAATATTCATATTCTAATTTTGAGGCAAATTCTCCATGGATCTATCACCAAAAAAATAAATTAGAAAATATATTCCATTGCGTTTGACAAATTGATGCAGTCTATTAACTCCCACTTTCTTTGAATGATTTATAAGACTTCAAATCTCATTTGATTTACTAGCCAACAAAACAAGGAAATCTATATTTAACTACAATTAATATCAAAATAGATATTTTATATTTTCAACAAAAAAGATTATAAAAGTTAAGCCTTTCTAGCCCAAAATTTTCATCCAAGAATTTTCACAAACACATAGTGTGTAGTTATTCTACCTTCGAATTAACACAATAGAAAACATACAAATAATAAGTTTGATCTCTAAATATATGAAAATAGATGAAAAAGAACGTGGCGATGATAGTTAGTTTACATCGGCAAAAAAAAATTGTTTCGCGCCTTGTTTACTCTCTCTCTGAGTTTTTGTTTCTTCCTTGGATTCTTTCTATTGATTTTCACCAAATTGATTTTCCTCCTAAGCATATTAAATATATATTGTGCATCCATAATTTTAGGTGTGGGAAAATGACAGAAAACAAAATTTTGGTGGGAACAGAGTGAAAGAAGAAAAACAATCGGTCTTGGAGGCAATGAGGAGACAAAAGGAGAAATAATATGACTATTTTAATTGATTAAATTATTTCCATTAAATTTAACTTATGCCACATGTCATTAATCAAGATTAGAACTTTGGGGAAAATGGAGATAATAAAAATGGAGGAACCGGATCCGTATTTAATTGGTCAACTAAATACAATTTATGTTGAATAGTCCAAAGGAACTCTTCATTCTAAATATTTAATATTCCTTTTCATTCACTTTTATCGTTTACTTATCATATTTGTACTAGCTATACTCCCTAAAAAATGATATTATTATTATTATTATTAATATTATTATCACACTATTTGTAGATATTAATAGATCTAGGAAAATAATTTTGAGAAATAAATAATTGATACTATAATTTTTTTTAAAAAATATCAAAAATGACCACTAAAAATGAAAAATAATTTTCAAAATAGTGTACAAGTAAAATCAAACAAAAAATAGCGTCTGTTCAAGAACTCCAAGTGTCTTCTTTTTTACCAGATTCATTGTAACACTATTTTATCATTTATTGGAATGTTTATCGATCTTTTTTGGTACAGAGATATTTTAATAGGAATATTTTTTAAGTAAAGGGAAAAATAAACATTAAATTTTTTATGAATATTTTAATTAAATATTTTGTAATATTTTAACTTATCGTAGGAATATTATGGTAATTCAATTTTACACATCAAACATATGTCTTATATTATAGCCTATATAAAGCCCTCAAGCTCCAATAATTTGACTATACAAAACTCATTATACCAAAGCCATGAATATATGTCTTGTTCACTCAAATTCAAATTCTCCATTTTGGTTTATCGCATAACCCTATTTTCATTCCCCTTTAATGCAGCATCAAATTTCTTTAATATTGATGTCATTAGTGAGTTAATTGATACATAATACATTGATTGTATAACGAATGGTAATATTATTGAACCAAGAGTTGGTCTAAAACAATCAAATCTTCATAGATATCCTATTGAAATCAATACTGGTAGATTAGAACCTACTCTTCTATATATGTAACATAAGTACTGCTGGTCCTAGGTATGGAACTTCCCTACTTTTTCAATTTTATAGTGATATATGTAGGTGTGATATAGTACGTAAAAGGTTAACTTGGAAAATTATGGAAGGTGGTTTGTACCTCTTTTATAACATGACGAAAAATTTGATTTTGAACTGATCGACATCACCTATATTGTCATACAATGTAGATGTCGTCAATAGGTTTATTGATGCAAAGGAAACTTGATAAGTAAGTATCTTGAAGTCAGTTGATATATCTAAGATTTCAAGTTTCTGAGTTTCACATTTTAGTGATTGTTTATGTACTTAGCCATAAGTATTGCAACAAAGATTAATGTAAGATTTTAATTATCATGTGATAGACTCTATATAAATGACATATATCTATTTGTGCCCTAATTTTTCTAGGAAAAATTACATAAATTGATACATTTTAATAAATAATTACTGATTTTAACAATATCTTTTATTTATTATCATTTATAGCAATACTAGGCTAAATCTGTCATATGTATTAAAAGTGAATTATGTATGCAATATATAGGTATTATATATGAATTATAACTGTTTTTAAAATATATATGTATTATATATGAATTAAAATTGAATTATGTATGCAATATACATGTGAATAAAATATTGTTCTTTGTAATATGAATTAAACTTGTATTATAAATGAATTAAAAGTTATCAAGCGAAAAAGAAATATTATTGCTATAAATTGTAAATATTTTTTTATTATAGTATATTTATGTAAGTTTCCCATTTTTCTATCAATTCCTATGGAACACTACACAAGCAAGCAGAAATCAAATTGTAGTAGCATATTGTTGTGCTTACAATATAACAATTTATTCCACATAAACCACTCTTAACCATAGAGAAGCCAAAGGACAATTGAGAAGCCAGGAAAAATTAAACATATGATGAAATAAAGAAAAATAAAAATTTGTTACATATACATAAAAATAAATTTAACTATGCATATGATGTAATTCTCCGAGGACCTTGCACCCGTAGCTCCGCTTAGATCATCTCAAGGGCCAAATAGTCTCCACAAGATTTAGCGCAACACAACCCCCCTTCTATTTTCTCATTCTTAAATTTCGTGTATTTCAACTATTCTTCAATCATTCCATAAAATGTCAAATATAAACAAGGGCAAAATATCACTAGATTAATGGACAGAGATTGTGTTTTTAAGTACATTTGATGGTCACTAAATCAATTGCTTCACCCATAATGTCACATTTTGAAGAATATATCAATCTATTAGCTGAAAATTTGAAGTATTCCTTTATTTTGGTGAGTATCCCCTTACTATTTTATCGGGCAATATAAGTGATGGTACGAATTACACTATCATCTCGAACATTTAATGTAACTTTTTTTCATTGTCCAAAAAATTTATAAAAATAACCCCGTCTATACAAACACTCTTCTTTCTCTATTGGAAAAAACAGAGAATATTTATGTATGCCTCCCTCCATGATCTATCTACTCCTACTGACAATCCAATAACTACATGCCATTACCAATTACCAAACATACCTTCAATACTATAAAGTTCTTGATGGTGGGATCAAAACCTTAGTAACAACAAGTCAATGAAATTGTTAATTTTTTCCACCAATGGATAAGGAATAAAGACATGTTAATAGAAACATCTTCAAAATTTTATACTCCTTTAAGTCTACAATTATAATTTATTTCTTACTAAGACTGTATCAATTTTTTTTATTAGAAATGGCAAACAATGGTGTTGTGGCTGTTACTGCACCAACCCGAGTTGTTTTACAACAAGCAAAGAAACTAGGTAGTTTCACAAGTTTGAATTTCAAAGGATGGAAGAAACGAGTATTTTCTGGCTTACCGCTCTTGGTCTGCAGAAATTTACAACTGAAGATACTCTAGTTCATGCAGACGATATGCCAGACAGAGAAAAATTCATGATTATTAAAGCATGAAAACGGGCAGACTTCCTATGTAAAGGCTACATTTTGAGTCTTTTAGAGAATGACTTATATAATGTCTATAGTGCAATAACAACTTCAAAAGAGTTGTGGGATGCACTTGAGAAGAAATATAAGATAGAAGATGCATGCTTGAAAAAGTTTGTGATCGCAAAGTTTTTAGACTACAAATGCTAGATAATAAAATTGTTGGATCACAAGTGCAGGAACTTCAAATTATTCTCCATGACCTGATTGTTAAAGAAAGTGTGCAGACTTGTGAAGTCACTTTATGGACTAAAGCAAGAACCCAAAATGTCATGCTAAATTTGACCAAACAATGTTGGCAAATGGATTTCGGACCAACGAATCTGATAAATGTGTTCATATTAAAAATGTTATGAATCATAAAGTCATTGTTTGTTTATATGTTGATGACATGTTAATAATGAGTAACGAAATTGACGATATAAATGTTACTAAGCGCATACTGTTCAACAAGTTTGATATGAAGGACTTAGGAGTTGCGGATTTGATCTTAGGGGTTAGGATTATCAAAATTCCCCAGAGACTAGCATTTTCTCAATCTCATTATATTTAAAACTTTTAAAGTACTTGAATTTCATTGTTGTCAAAACTCCAATTGATTTAAGTTGTACATTTAAAAAGAATGAAGGTTAAAGTGACCCTCAATTGGAATATGCTAGAGTGTTGGGAAGTATGATGTATATAATGAATTGTACGCGATCAGATATAGCATGTGCTATTAGTAAACTGAGTTGGTTCACTCGTAATCAGAATCAAATTCACTGGATGACAATGAAATGTGTGTTGGGTTATCTAACATATACACAACATTATCATTTGCATTATAATAAATATCATTTTGTGATTAAAGGATATAGTGATGCAAATTGGATCACCGAGTCAAATGATATAAAATCCACGAGTCGTTATATGTTCATACTTGGTGGAGGAGCAGTCTCTTGGAAATCGTCCAAACAGACATGTATTGCTCACTCCACAATGGAATATGAATTCACTGCTTTGGATAAGTCTGGTTAAGAAGTTGAATGGCTCCGAAATATCCTAGAGGATATTCCATTTTTGCCCAAACATGTTGGACCTATTGTCATACATTGCAATAGTCAAGCATCAATAGGTAGGGCAGGAAGCGTTATGTACAATGCGAAGTCTCAACATATATGATGGAGACATAACATCATAAGACAACTGCTCTCTAATGGAATTATAACAATTGACTATGTAAATAAAAGCAATGATGTGTCAGATCCACTAACGACATACCTAGTCAGACAGGCAGTTGAAATATCATCTAAGGGAATAGGTTTACGGCTTAGGACAAGCCAGCTGACGGTAACTCTATCTAGTAGACTAGATATCCTAAGAGCTAGATTCAAGGAGAAAAACAAAGTTGTGTCTGACGGTTTGATATTGACAATTGGCTCGATACATTCTAATGATGAAGAGAATGTTTAGGAACAAGGATAAGACTTTAAGGCTGGTTAATGAGGTAATAAAGCTTAAACTTTTTAATGATTCACTAAGTTTGGTAGATTTGAGCAAATAGTGTATCTACGAGATGACACGGTTAGATAAGACCTATGTGAGTGTGAAGTGGAAGCCGCTTCAAAGAGAATTTTATGCAAAAGCGTATTCTCTATACACTCATGAAACCAGGAGGTGCTAATGGCTGAAATGAACACAACCGTAAGAACCAAAAATAGTAAAAGGTTAGTTGTGTGACATATGGTTGTCTAGGTATACACCAAAGCTCAATGGTTCAAAGATATCACATCTACTGATTGACCGAGTAAATCCGGCGTATGTTCACTACAGAAAGTTCAATGGGAAACCTACTTATCCAGATACAATTAATCCTTTCATATAAAGTACACAATTGTCCGTGCATTCCTATGTTATAACCATTCCTCATCAGTGTGGGGGATTGTTTGGTATGTAGCAAGAATTGATGGGAAATAGAGGGAAAGAGAGAAACAAGACTTATTATGTATTTCTTTCAATGTAAATCGTGACTCTAAGTTATTAAAGTTGTATCCTTAAGTTAGCTTGTGGCTATGAGACTTATTCCGTAGTATTTTGTAAAAGAGTTTCTTATTTTTATTATTGTGAAAATTTTTAATTCCACACTATTTTTCATATCTTATGTAATGAATTATAGCTAAGAGGTTTGTATAAGACCTCTAAAAGGTCAAGTACGCCTTGTGATGACTCAAAAGTGCTCATTTCTTCTGGAGTGTATTGCGGGTCGTTACAAAATGATTCCATCTCGATGATTGTCGATAGAATGACAAGATCAACCCAGTTTTTTCTAGTAAAGACCATCCATCCAGCAGAAGATTATTACATGTTATATATTCAGGAGGTGGAAAGACTTGATGGAGTCCCAGTCTCAATTAATTCAAGTGGAGGTGCATAGTTCTTTAAACATTTACCAAAAGGATTGGGTTCAAAGGTGAACTTAAGTATTGCCTCTTATCCTCAGATAGATGGGCAACCACAGTGCACTATTCAGACATTAGAGGATATATGGAGGGCATACATGATTGATTGATTGATTTCAAAGGCAATTGGGATGATCACAAACCTATCATTGAGTTTTCTTACAACAATAGTAACTGTATCGCATCCAAATAGCTCCATATGAAGCTCTCTATGGGAGAAGGTGAAGATTTCCTATTGGATGGTTTGAAGTTGTTAAATTTAGGTTGATCGGACAACACTTCGTCCATCAAGTTATGGAGAAGGTGTGTAATACCCGAAAATCTAATGACCTAAGACAAAGCCTCACATGATGAATAATAACTTAAAATGGTTAAAAAATGAATCTAGACCTAACCAAATATTACTTAGCTTGGAAATGTTACAACTTAAAACATCAAGAAGCGACCATGACGCCTGGAAACTAGTAAAAGTGAACTAGTGTGTTCTTAAGTTTTTAATGGGGATTTCAAGTGTTGTAATATGATTAAATGTTTGAAATATATGAAGCTCAGTGGTTACGGTCCAAATGTCCGGGTAGGACCCCCGAAGGACCACCTTACTAGTCCTTGAGAAGGAACCAAGCTTGGACCCCAAAAGTTGTCAAATGATAGAATCACCTAAGAGGGTTAAAGACAGGTCATCATTGAGCATACTCCCCTAGGAGGGTCTGATGGTTTGACACTTTGTATACCCACCAAGACCTCCCTTATTTCCCTTTTTTTGGCCACTTTACGACATGTATAATGGGTCATAACACCATGTACTGTTCGTAGGTGATAGTCGTAAGTCATTGCCAACTAAGTGAATTTTAGTTTTAGTTTAGGATCTTAGTTTTAATAAGTTATTTTATTAAGGGTTAAGTGAGATGTTTATTTAGTTAATTACCTTTCTAAAACCACCTACAAGACCCTAATCGAAAGACCCTACTTCATTCCAACTAAACTCTCAAACATAACTCAAAACTCAACTTTCCTCTAAAAACTCCCTCTCATCTAAAAACTCTATTGATTGAAAAGATAAAGCTTCAACTAGGGCTTTAATGAATGGGCTTTCCTCCATCAATCCTCAATTATTAAAAATGTGTGGAATCTATTGATTCTTGGAATCCTTTTCCCAAGAGGTCCTTTCAAAATTGATTTCAAAAATCCCAAAATTGCTAGGTTTTACTCTATTTCATGTGACTCTTCTAAAATAGATTTCTTTGATCTAAATTGATTAATTAGGATCGAATATGGATTTTTATGTATGAATTCAAGTATTGGTTATGGTTTTTGACCTAATTCTCTCAAGACCCATGAATCTTTGAACTTTTTAATTCTAAAACGTAACTTGTGTTGAATGATGATTCAAAGTTAGAACCTAGTATGTTTATGTATAATTCATATTTTATTGTGATGTTCAACTATTTGATTGATGATTATCATGAAATTAGTGTTAAATCTTGAAATGGATCGTGGAGGCCATGAGTAAGGGCTTTCAATCATCATACCACACAAGTTAGCGGATTTTTTGGTGTGGATGGCTTGAAATGGGATATAGTGGATTCTGTGGACAAATGTACGAATTATAAACAAGCCAAAGCCGAACATCAAAGGTCTGGAGGTTTGACTCAAGATATCGTTATTCCTACTTGGGAGTGAGACGATACTAATATGGATTTTGTTGTAGGTTTGCCTCGTACTCGAAGGCAACATGATTTGGATCATCATTGATAGGTCTACCAAATCAACCTATTTTATTTCTGTCAATACTACGTATTCAATGGAAGATTATTCTATGTTATATTTGAAGGATATTTTGAAATGCATGGGTTCCCTTGTCAATCATGTATAATAAGGATACTCAATTTTCTTCTCATTTCTGGAAGGCATTCCAAAATGGACTTAGTACCAAGGTAAAACATACTACCGCATTTCATCCCCAAATGGATGGTTTAGCGGAATGAACCATCCAAACCCTAGAATATATGTTGAGTACATGTGTCCTTTACTTTAAGGGTAATTGGGATGACCATGTAAAATTAATAGAGTATGCCTACAACAATAGCTACCACTCAAGTATTTTCGTGGATCCATTTGAGGCATTTTATGGGAGAAGATGTAGATCTCCAGTTTGGTAGTTTAAGGTAGATGAGTTTTCTCTTTTAGGTCCTTAAAACAGTTATAAGGTTGTGGAGAAAATTCGATTTATTAGAGATAGGTTGAAAACAACACATAGTTCGTAAAAATATTATGCCAATAATAGAAAGAGTGACCTTCATTTTGAGGTAGGTGATATGATCTACTTGAAGATCTCACCCATGAAAAGGGTGATGAGGTTTGGCTTAAAGGGAAAACTTAGTCCAAGGTTAGTGGGGCCATATGAGATTTTTAAATGAGTGGTAAATGTTGCCTATGAGTTGAGATTTTCTATTGAGTTGGCTCTATTTCATCTAGTGTTCTATGTGTCAATGCTCAAGATATGCATAGGTGATCCGGCATCTGTTCATCCTCTAGAAGGATTATGAGTTAATGAGAATCTTTCTTATGAAGAGATTCCGGTTGAGATATTAGACTTGTAAACAAACAGATTGAGGAACAAAGAAGAGCTTTCGTTATGTTTTTATAGAGGAACCAAATAGTAGATAGTGCTACTTAGGAGTTCGAGGTCGATATGATGTTCCATTATCCTCATCTTCCCCCACCTACTTCTATTCAAACTTGAGCTCAATAGTTTCTCTTTAGTTTGTCGTGATTTGGGAGTTATGTGTATTGTATGTGTTTTTCCATGTCTTCCTTATGGTGTAAGTTCATGTAGAGGAGAATCTTTTTTATAACTTGAGTTTTCATGAGTTTTATGTTCCTCTTGTTGAAATTGATTAATTGAAATGATAATTGAATACTTGATTTATGAGGTGAAATTCATGAATATTCTTTATTGTGTTCAATAAAGTGAAGTGAATTCCTGCTATGAACATGATAAATGATGCATTGCATGCATTTTGAGTTGGTAGATGTAGTTCCTACTTCCTCATATTGCTTTGGAATATTTTGAAACGGAGTTCCTCCTTTGAATAAATTCTTATGGTGAATTGTGAACTTGACGTTCTGTACATTTTTGGTGTGAATGATGGTTGGGTTGTTGGTCTAGTATTTCTAACTTTGCTTGGTGTCTTGGTTTACATTCGGAGACGAATGTTTACACGGGGAGATAATGTAATACCTCAGAGTTCTAATGACCTAAGCTAGAGAATTATAAGATGAATAATGAATCAAAATTGTTAAAATGGTGTTTGTAGACCTAACCTAATGTAACTAACTTAGTTTGGATGTTTTAGAGCTTAAACATCAAGAAACGACCATGACACCTGGAAACTAGTAAAAGTGAACTAGTGTATTCTTAGGTTTTGTAATGGGATTTAATGTTTTGTAATATGATTAAATATTTATAAGAATGTTTTAAATATATGAAACGAAGTGTTTAGGCTCCAAATATCCTGTTACGACCCCCCAAGGGCCACTCTAAGGGTCCTTAAGGAGGACCAAAGCTTGTACCCCAAAAGTTGCCAAATAAAAACACCACCTACGAACTAGTCTCCCTACAAATACATCCCTTTTTCCTTTCTTTGATCCACTGTACGACCTGCACGACGGGCCGTAACACCACCCGTTATCCGTAGGTGGTGGCCGTAAGGCATTGCCATGCAAATGAATTTTCACTTTTAGTTTACGGTCAACTAGTTATTTAGTTAAGGGTTAAGGGCGGGGTGTTTAGTATGTTAGTTACCTTTCTAAAACTACCTATAAGACCCTAACCCCAAGACCCTCAGACATTACAATTAAACTCTCAAAACTCCACTTCCCTCTCAAAACTCTCTCTCATCTAAGAACTTCATTGAAGGAGAAGATCAAGCTTCAACTACGAATTCAAGAACTAATGTTTCCTCCACCAATCCTTGACTATTAATGATTTATGGAAGCTATTCATTCTTGGGATCCTTTTCCCCAAGAGGTCCTTTCGAAATTGATCTCAAAGTTCCCCAAATTTCTAGGTTTTATTCAATTTTGTGGGTCTCTTTCTAAACATGATTTGTTTTATATGAATTGATAAATTATCATTGAATATGGATGTTTATGGATGAATTCAAGTATTGGTTATCGTTTTTGACCTAATTCTCTCAAGACCCATGAATCTTCCTTCTTTCTAAAATTTAAACTCTAACTTGTCTCCAATGATGATTGAAAAATCAGAACCTAGTATGTTTATGTATAATTCACTATTGTAACGTGATTTTAACATACTTGATGGATGATTAGCATGAAAGTAGGTTTAAATCTTGAGAGGAATCTTAGAGGCTACGAGTAAGGGCTTTTAAGGTTATGAACATGTTATTATTGAAATGTTGATTCACCTTTGGTAGGGGTGTTATGTTGATGTATTTATTATGGAATTTACTTATAATTTCCTTTCCAAATAACCCTAAGAATTATTAAGTAAGTATGCTAAGGTTATGAATGTCATGCTATGATATGTATAAAAAAATGTTGTGAGATGATGATGAATGTGTTGTTATGTTGAGTTGAAGGTGATTCTCATGCACATTATATGACTATGTTATGAAAGATGCATTCTCACATGATGTTGGTTCTATGATGAAAGGGCATTTTAATCTAAAAACCATATAGCTAAATTATATATGAGCGATTAAGTCCCTAAGGTATTCTTTTTGAACTAAAGACTAATAAAAGGTTTAAAGATACTTTTAAAAGGGGATTGTTCTCAGCACCGAGGGCATATGCAAATGAGAGGGGTTCCTTCATAAAGGGAGGAAGGTTCCCCATATAGATTCTCATGAGATGGAACCCACACGTTAGTAAGTGTACGATTTCTAGTTGCAATCTCCACATCCCATAACTATGCGCCTTCATAGAACTCTTATCTAGTGAGTACACCTAGAGGCTATCATGAATGTTATGCCCTACCTTGGCAAGTAGGACACTCTTTTATTCCTTGATTGAGGAAGACACCGGATTCCATGTAGCTCACATGATCTATGTCGATTATCACAATGTTCCCCAAATTCTTAAAAGATGAATGATGAGAAGAGAATGAATTCTAACTAGGCTAATTAAGGGATACTACATAGTGTAGGTGATCGTATGAGACGTTACCTATGCATTGTACATGTGGCTCTTAAGAGGGGTTCTTGTGAGAGTTCTTCATGTATGATGACTTATGAATGATTTTATGAAGGGATTACTTATTATATTGACTAATAAGTATATGACTATGCTTATGAATTCTTGATGGTTTGTTTAGAATATATGGGGGTATGGGACGTCATATGTATATTGCACGAATGAGCTTGAAAGAGGGTTGTGAGTGATATTTTATGATGAAATGTTAAATGAACTCAAGCAGGTAAGATATGGACTATGGCTTTATGGAATGTTATTATGTTCTTAAATTTCTCTTTATCTTGTAGTATGGATTGATTATGTATTCCTTGAATGTGCATTATGGCTTTTAACTTGAAATAGCATGTTTTGAACTAAATATCTCTTTATGAATGTTTTAATGGTTTTACTTGCATGGTTTCCATACTTAATACAAGTAGAGTGTACTAAACCATATTTCTCTTAATTTTCTACCTAGTGTAGGTTTTTGATAGTATGTCATATTGAAGAAGATGAAGAAAGGCTTGAATTGCCTTCTTCAAGGCCAATTAATATGTCCTCAAGTTCTTGGGACATCATGACACTATGTTTCTTTCTATCTTCTAATAGACTATTCTTGTACTTCATATTATGATACATTCGATTATAAGCGCTAAGGTTCCTAATTTGAGATTCTTATATCGAACCTACATGGTTAATGTGAGAAGTGTAGATACTGTATTTTCATATATCAAAGAGCTTGACATTGATTCTTAAATTTTTAAATTTTTCGGCATCATAAATGTCTTATGTAAGGAGTATAAGCTAAGGGTAGAGTATGCCTTGTTACGACATGGGGGTCTTCTTGGGTTCTGACAAGGTGAAAGTTATTCAACAGAGGTTGAAAATGGCATAGAGTCTTCAAAAATCCTACATTGATGTTAGGAGAACGGTACTAAAGTTTGAAGTTGTTGATTAGGTTTATCTTAAAATTTCACCCATGAAGGGTGTTTTCAGGTTTTGTAAGAAAGGGATGCTTAGTCCCCGCCATTTTGGACATTATTGAATATTGAAGAGGATTGTCAATGTAGTTTATGATTTAGAGCTAGCACAAGAATTAGCAGTGGTTCATTCGGTATTTCACATCTCCACGTTGAAGAAGTGCATGGGTAATATTTCAATTATAATACCAACTGATAATATTAAGATCAAGGATATCTTATCTTATGAGGAGATTCTTATTCAGATTCTACATCGCCAAGTTTGCAATTTGAAGACAAAAGAGGTAGCATTAGTCAAAGTCTTCTAGAGGAGCCATTTTTTTGTAGAAGCCATTTGGGAAGCTTAATAGGATACGCACAAGAGATAGCCACATCTCTCTGAATTTGGAGAATGTGTAGACCAAGGTACTAGTTCTCTTTGTAGTACGCTGTAAATTATGAGCTAGCATGTTGTTTATTTGAAATTGCTTGTTGAGTATTTGAAGTTGATTTACCACCCTTAGCCTAGTAAAAATAATCTCATTCGAGGATGAATGTTCCAAAGGGTGAAATATTGTAATATTTCACAAATCGAATTAACTAGGAAGAAGCTAAAAATTGGATAGTCATTTTTTAAAAGAATGAATATCTAAAAAAAATTTTAAGTCAAAAAAAGTTGACTTTTGGTAAACTTCAAGTGAACATAACTCCTAGACCAGGATAAGTTAGTTGTACTTCCACATATGGTTGGAATTTGTAACACACTTACAATAGTCTTTCCAACACCGCTAAGTTTGCGCAATTCCGAGCTTGTATGAATAAGTTATGCTCATTTGAAGTTGGGTTGTTTGAATAAGCAATGTCCAATCAAGATTTTTCAAAGGTAGTTTGGTCTTTTACTTAGATAATTAATTTAATTCGATTTAGTGAAATAATTAAGGGTCAAATAAAAATTATATCAGTTTCACTTTTGCAAAAATACGCTAGGGTTTGGAGAAAAAAATAGAGGAAAAGCAAGAATTTGCCAAGACCGATCAACTTTGGTTGTAGATTTTCCAATGAATTAATCCTAAAAGGTACGTGAGTCTTTCATAGAGTTGGGTTTATTCACCCACGTGTCAAACCTATTTAGTTTAACGAAATTCGTCCTACAAGAGTTTGAAAGTTGAAGTTCTTGTTATTTATTCTTGAATTTCAATGTCGTTCTTCAATTGAGCTGAAATGGGATGAATTAGAGAGTTTCTAAGATCTTTGTGTTGAGTTTTCGAGTTGTTTTGAGTTAGTTTCTTGAGTACATATTCAGGGTATCGGAATCTAAAATGAATTTTAGAACAATAGTCGAGTATAGGAGATTTGGGGCTGTAAAACAAAGAAGAAGAAAATTGTACAAGGAACATGTATTAGGTCCACGTCACAAACCTATTACCTCTTTGAACAAAAAAAATTTCTCCGTGTCCTCAAAATTAATTTCACGAGCATTTATTTAAAAACATCTCAACATCGTAGAGTTATTTCAAGCCAGTGATTTTGGGACTTTTCACATGTTTATCTATCTTAAACACGCCTAAATGTCATGAGATATTTCCTATCATGATATATTATCATCCTTAAGCCCATAAATCAACTCATGGAGTGTGAAGAGTAGAGTTTAGAATTTAAGAAGCAAATCAAGGAAATTTTATAAAGTTTTCAGAAGTCATTCACAAATGTTTTTACTTTGTTTTAAGATTTAAGTTTCAAATTAAGCAATGAGTAAAGTTTGAAGTTCATTTCTTCAAAGAAGTATATGGGAACTAGGTATTCCCAAGAACTTTTAAAATGTTTTCGCATTTGAGAAAGAAAGGGAACATCGATGGCAAGAGAGCTTTTGGTTTAAGCTTTGAGTAATATCCGCAACGAAATAAAGAGTTTTGTATTTACAAATACATTCGCTAAGTATATTTTAGGAGTAGTATTGAGCACCGATATGGGGATAAAAGTTCATATTAGCTTAAGTTTGTGTAAACCATTTAGCCATAATGGGTAGTAAAGCATCATACTTTTTAAATGACTCCTTAAGATGCTTTTAGAATCCGCTAGTAAATCTATTTAGTTAAGCGTTCTATATGAAGGCAAAGTATAGGACTATTTTGGTAGCATGGACAAGATGAGATATCACCACTTAGGCTCATGATAATCGTCGATTAGACAATCTCTCGCAAAAACTATGTTACTTTATTATATGGGTAAAGTTGATTTTGCATTGCATTTTCTTTGACAAACGAGGTTTTTTTTCCTTCATATTTTAAACAACTTTTCATATCTTTATTGTGTTTCATTCCTTTATTTGAATTAACTTAATAATAAATTGAGAAGATCCAAGGTAAGTGTGTCATTCAGAATCCTTTTTATGACTATGTCATTTTTAACATTCCAACTCGCATACTAGTACATTCAATATACTAATGTCAGTTGGACTTCATCGTATTATGATGCAGACATACGTAACAAGGATCAGTATCTAGCACCACGTTGATCATGCTCAACATTCAGAGTCATTTGGTGAGGCTCCTTACTTCCGTAGGGTTCATTTTTACACAGCTTTATAGTTTTCAGTTGTTAGGTTGATCGGTGGTCCTGTCTCGATATCTCTCTTTATTTGAGAGGCTTCATACACAGTTAGTAGTTCAATAGTCTTTATATTATCATTTCATATGTTAAGACTTTAGTTGTCATTTTGGCCAAGTTGATCGTTTGACTTTTTAAGCATTCTCGGTATTTTATTATTCAAGTGAGTATTTTTTTATTGTTCATTATAAATATTCATATAGTATTCCATTGAGTAAGTAAGTCATGCCAATGGTTCTCTTAGGGCCAAGAATGGTTCTCAAGTGTCAATCATTTCCGAGGTGTAGGCACGTGGCGGGACAAAAATGTAGATCACTTGATTGGTGATGGTTATGTGGCCATCGACGACTGAACGTTTTTTTTTTTTTAAGTAGTTATTAAATAAAATATGTAAAGATAGATGTTCACAAGAGTACTATCCTTTTTCTATTTTTTAGTTAGAATTATACAGTTTGTAATTCATTATTGAATTAAATTCGAATTTAATTTTTTCTTTGCTTAATAATATTTTTTATATTTCATGTGGTTGCAGAAAAGAAAAAAAAAAGCTGCATTTTATAAATGTCATTTATTACATGTACATTTTATTTGTATTTTAATCCGGATATTTGAGCTAATTTTTATATTTGGAAAAGGTATGGAGGAAGGTTTTTTGTTGGGTCGAACACTAAACCCTATTATGAGTTTCTAATAAACTAGAACTTAAATTGATCTAATGAGTAAATAATACAATTAGTGTTAAATTATTTTCTAACAGATTTTGTATTTTTTCTTTTCCTCTACGAATAATAGTTGAATTTTTAGAGGATATTAATTAAGAATCTGAAAAACAGTAGACTAAAAAGTTATTGAATATCTATTTAATTATTGTACACTAGTTCATGGGTTTTTCTTACTTGCATAAATGTCAAGTAACATAACACAACTTAATTGTATAAGCATGAAAAAAATAGATTCATATACTATGTGCATGTATTCATTAATTTATTAATTACACAGTTGAAGATAGTTAATAATTTTATAAACTATTTTGCATTTACTTTGTAATAACGGCTTAATAGATATTTATTTTAATTTATTTAAAGATATGAATAATTCTGAAAGCATGTTATCTAATTATGAAGATATTTTCATGATTTTGATTATGGTACTACGCATACGATATTAAAATGAGATATATTTTCTCATTTAAGTGTGGCCAAAATAAATATTACTATAATTTTTGTAGTTATAATGCTACAGAGTTTTCAGCTCAATCATTTTATGACTATTGTCTATCAATTGGGATACAAGTCAAATACCTTGTTACTCATGTTCATACTCAAAATGGTCTCGTTGAGTTAATCATTAAATGTTTGAAGTTAATAGCAAGATATAGAAACGAGGCCACCCACTTCTGTATGAGGTCATGCAATTTCGTATGGTGCAATACTTATTCGTCTTAGATCGATAAATTTTCATATGTTTTTTCCATTGCAATTGGTTATGGGCAAGAAACTAATATATCCCATCCAAGAATTTTGGGAAGTTTGATACATGTATCTATGGCATCACCAAACCGCACTAATCTGGAGCTTCGAAGAATGTAAGGAATATATCGTGGGTTTAAAACTCCATTCATTATTTTATATCTTGAATCATTAACTGTAGACGTGTTTACTGCTCGATTTATACTTTGTCTATTTGATGAGATGGTTTTTTCAAAATTAGGGAGAGGAAATAGTGAAATAAAAAGAGAAATTTTATGGGAAGATTTATCATTGTATCATCTTGATCCATGTTCTTCTATTTATGATCAATAAGTATAAAAGATTATTTATTTGAAGAAAATTGCAAATCAAATGCAAGACGGATTTACACAGTTGCATAGGATCACTAAATAATATGTTACCACAGAAAATATCCAAATTCTAATTGATGTCCCTATAGGATCATCCACTAGTCTTATAGCTAATGAGTCAAAAGCACGCATAAAGTGTGATACACCATTGGGTTCTAAGGGTCAAAATTGTAGAAAAAAATTAACTGTCAAGATGACACTATGAAAGAATCTCATATGAAATTACAAAATACGAATAATTCTGATATCCATGAAGAAATCAATGAGTTTGAAACTCTAGGAAATAATCAACTATGCATAAGTTTAATGGATGTTGAAGCTTATTTGAATCGATAAAAAATAATGGTTGATTATGTCTTTGAATATAATATTTCATCAAAAATCGTGCATGATAGAGAGGATCTCTAACGTCAATCAAAGAAATAAATTGGAAAAAATGGCAAGAAGCAATTCAATCGGAGTTGATATCACTTGTTAAGCGTGAATTATTTTTATAGCTATAGTTCAAACACCAACTCGTATTAAACCTATTGATTGTTTATAGATTTTTGCAGAAGAGAAATGAGAAAAATGAAATACAAAGGTATAAAGCAGTCTTTCAAGCACAATACTTCACAAAGTCCCGATGATGACTATGAAGACACATACTCACCAGTATGGATGCAATAACATTGTGTTAGCTCATTAGTTTAACAGCCCATGAGAGACTTTAATGGATTTTATGGATGTGGTTACAACCTACTATTATTGATCACATGATAATGAGATATCCGTGAAAATTCCTTTAGAATTTACGATGCCTAAAGCTTGTAGTTCATAATCTCCGAAGTATATTCAATGAAATTGCAAAGATTATTTTATAATTTGAAGCTATAAGGACGCATGTGGTATAACTGTCTTAATATGTATTTACTTAAGGAAAGTTATACAAATGGTTAAATTTGCCGGTATGTTTTTTATAAAGAAAACAAGATTGAAATTTGTTGTACTTCCTATTTATGTTGATGACATAAATCTTATTGGAACTCTAATTGAACTTCAAATGAAAATTCATTATTTAAAGAAAAAATTTCAGATGAAATATCTTGGAAGGAAAAAATTATGTTTTGCTTCGCAAATTGATCATTTGACAAATAATATGTTTTGTTGATCAATTTGCGCACACATATACGTTGTTGAAAAGATTTGGTATGGATGAACACATTCATCAACTAAGTACCCTGACGGTTCTTCGTTCACTTGATGTGAATAAGGATCCATTCCGACTTCAAGAAAATAATGAGGAAACCTTTGATTCTGAAGTACCATATCATAGTGTTATTCGCACTATACTAATGTATCTTGTGAATAAAACAAAGCCTGATATAGCCTAATCTGTTAATTTATTAGCAAGGTATAGTTCTTATTCTACTAGGAGACATCGAAATAGGGTTAAACCTATATTGTGATATCTTTAAAGGACAATTAATATAGACTTATTTTATTCTAACAATTGCTATCCCAATCTTGTTAACTATGCTAATGTGGGATATTTATTTGATCCACACAAAGCTCGATCCCAAATAAACTATGTATTTATGTGTTCGGGTATAGCCATATCTTTGACATCTACAAAGCAGTCTATCATAGCCACTATCTTAATCACACTGAGATAATAGTTATTTATGAAACAAGTTAAGAATATTTGTTGTTAAGTTCCATGACATATCTCATTAGAGAAATCGTGGTTTAGACTGTAATAAAGTACCCACTACTTTATATGAAGATATTGCAGCATGCATAACACAATATTCATAAAAGGAGGTAAAACAAATCAAATTTCACCGATGATTTTCTAGAAACATTAACTTCAAAATAAAGGTGATATAAATGTTCAACAGATTTGTTTATGTGATAATATGGCTCCACTATTAAACAAGTCTCTACAAAGTACAACTTTCAATAAGATGTTCCAGAAGCTTGGAATGTGAAGATACAGGCCTCTGGAATGATGTTCTCATTAGGGGATGTAAATAGGAGTTGTAATCTTTTTCCTTACAATATTTTGTCCCATTGGGGTTTCCTTGTAAGGTTTTAAACAACCTAAATGCGTTTTCGTAGACATGTATACTATATTCCTTCACAACAAATTTTCTTTTTAAAAAGATTTTTGGTAGGATTTTTTCACGATCCGATTTCTCGATTCGTGATGGCACCTACTATAACTCACAAGTAGGTATGACACCTGTAACCCGGAACAGCAAGTAATGGGTCTAAGGGATGAAACCAAACAAGATTAGGAAAATTTATAAGATAAACATATAAACAAGTGGTAGCAAACAAAAATATATACACAATTAAAAATCCCTCCCACAACTTGAAAGTCACAAGTAAAGAGCTATGAAAAAAACAAAGTACAAGACCCAAAAGTTGAGTAGCAACACTAGACTATCTCAAAAGGTAAAAGACAAGTCTATATATATACATATGGAGACTCAAATAGTACTGAACGCCATGTGCTCATCCCCGTCTGTAGATCTGACTGCTCCAAACTCGATCAACGTCGGCTACTGGTGCTCGAACCAGCATCACAAAAATAGATGCAGTGCGTAGCATGAGTACCAAACAACAGGTACCTAGTAGGTATCATAGGCCGACTAAACATGAAAAGCATAAGGAATGTGAAAAGAAGAAAAAGTCTAAGTAACAACGGAATGCACACGACTGTAGAAAGAACTAGCCAAAGTAATATATAAACTAACTACACCTAAATTGACCGCCATAAGCCCATAAGTTACACACTGCACAAGATTAACTAAAAACCTTAATTAACCCCCATAAGCCCGACATGTACACATAATAACTATAACTAAAGAGAACTGCATATGAGAACATAAAACTGGACAACATCGAACCACAACGTCAAACCTAATAAGTGGAATGTGATGGTATGGGGGCCGAACCTTGAACTGGATGCTCACCAGAATTTATCCACATAGTCAATCACAAGTATAAGTATCTAAGGTCGGACCTCTAAGCAGATGCTCTACATAAGTATGTGGATGATCGAGGTCGGACCTTGAACTAGATTTTCTACATAAGTATACGGATGATCGAAGTCGTACCTTGAACCGGATTCTCTATATAAGTATGCAGATGATCAATGTGGTACCTTGAATCGAATGCTCCTAAAAAATTATCAATGAAGTAAAGGTCAGACCGTGAATCCGGATACCCAACAAAGTTGTCAATATAGCTACTGAAAGAATCTCTATCTATCCATAAACATAAGAGCCCTGGAACTCCATCCACAATTAGCCAATCAATGTAAGACCTTAGAACCGAATCAAAAACTGACTTCGAATTGTGGAGGAGAAATCAATGTTACAAACATAACTCGTGAAGTCATACCATAGAAGAAATAAGGATAATTATCGCTGGATAAATCTCAATTCTAACTAAGTCCGAAACTATCAGACTCAAGTCTGCTACACCACTCTACAAGGATTTAAGCCAACCGAGTGACGTCGGGGCAAAACTAAGTCCTACTGATTCCGAATCATGTATTTCTAAGGAAAGCCCTAGTCAAACCTAAACTAAGGACCAACATACTTAAAATAAATACTAATCAAGCTTACAAGTACTCCACATAGCAAGTAGGGTCAATTAATAACACAAAATATGCACACAGTTACCTGATAATTTCAAGAAATAGGTCAAAAACATGATTTTTACACCTATGCATGATTCAATAACTACCCAACCCAAATCCCAACAAATCAACATGCATTCACATGTACGAGTTCAATCTAGAAAAAAGAAATCGTAGCCTATTTGTAGCCAGATCACTCGTTCTCTTTAAATCACTTTTCAAGAGATTTTCATTTCCAAATGGCCTCAAAACAATGACACACTATCAAAAATAGAGTCACAACGTTATTGAGGCATTTAGACACTAAAATCAAAAGAAAAGGACACATACCAATTTCGGAGTAAATACAAAAAAAGTGAGACTGCCCCAAAAAATTTCAGAATTAAGCCCAAATATAGGTCCTAAACAGCTATCCAAACTTGTATTCCACATTAGAACATAATTCAGGGCTCGAAATAGTCCCAACATGAACATGCAACAAAAACCAATGTTATGATAAAAACAACAACAATGGCAACAACTATTTACAAGAATTTAACATAAACAAAGGTCCAACTCCTGAAACCAATCACACCACGAAGATCATCACAAAAAAACCCACAATCTAGGCTATTGAAGCACCAGATTCAGACCTCAAATGGACAAGCAAACATCTTCTAAAATTTCCCAACAGTTGAGCTTGAAAATGAGCTATGACAGCAGCTAAAACACATTTTTTACTTTCAACAAAACTTAAAAATCAAAATTCTTGATTCAACGGTGTAGTCGAAATTTCCATCAGAGGTCATCTCGATAAAAAGTTAGTCCCACTTCCAATGCAATTTAAAACCAAAATCCACCTAGGGGCTCGGAGAGAGTCTGGAGGCCTCGGGACTCAAACAAAAGGTCATTCTAGACAAAATTCAAAATTTGGAGCTTATCATGCTAGTAGAATTTTCATTCGAGCGCGTTTTCCAAGAATATTGACAAAAGTAATCCTTAGGCCAAATTTCAAAGGCTAAAATGCCTAAAGATCCAGACTCGCACCGAAGACCTTGAAACTAGTGACGACCATGCTACTAGCCTAATTTTTTCATTTTGGAGCTATTGGAACTCTAAGAATTTCATTTTGAGGTCATTTACCTGATGAGCTGACTAAAAGTCACTTTTTAAGCCTTAAGGCCTCTAAAACACAAAAAGTTGTACAAAATTCAAGCAAGCAACTAAGCGACCGAATTGTAAGTGTCAGCAAGTCTTAAATGACTTAGGATGCTATAGATATGTTCTAACCGATATAAAGAAGGAATTAAGGAAAAAATGACCTAAAGGTTCATTACAAATCTACTACCAAAATAACTTTTATTCGCGAAGGAAAGGATAAGGGTGTACCTAAGGGCTCAAATAAGAGGCGAAGTGGTCTTGCATCTTTTCTGTCTCCCAAGTAGCCTCATCGGCTTCACAATGCCTAAAACAAACCTCAACAACAAGAATGTCTCTCGACCGCATATGTCTATCATCTTTGGCTAGGATGATAACTACTCCAATATCAAGTTAAAATGATCATCCAACTTAACTATGTCATACTGGATCACATGGGACTCATCAGGAATGTACTGACGCAACATCGACACACGGAAAACCGGTCTGATGGCTGAAAATACTGGACGTAGGGCCAACTCATAAGCGACCTCCCCAATTTTCCTAAGCATCTAAAAAGGCCAATGTACCTGGTTCTAAGCTTTCCCGACCTCCCAAACCTCATCACGCCCTTCATGGGCGACATACGGAGAAATACCTGATCACCAACAGAGAATCTCAAAGGTTGACTCCTTCGATCCGCACAACTCTGGTGCCTTATATGAGTTGTCCTAATTCTATCTTGAATCACTCTCGCCTAGTCCAAATCCTCCTCAATCAAATTTATGCCTCGCGGCCTAGGCTCTGTAGACTTAAACTAGCCCACCATACATTGGCAACGCCTACTACATCAAACGCAGTTGTCACAACTCAAGAGTATACCCTATCAAGAAACGGTATTCTCAATTCACTTTAATGACTCCTCTCAATTGCCACCTACACCTTTAGAGATAAGACAAAATATATAGAATTAGTACATTAGAATGCACTAAGTATGGTGTAATGCAATAAAATCATGCTAAAAGGACATTTTAATCTGTAGTATTCAAGAATACTCATACCTCCTTAACGAAAGTCAATGAACTCCACCACCTTGGATTCACTCTTCTCCCTTGGTAAGAACCTATCAAGAAAAACTTTCTCGAACACCTCCCATGTCATCGGTCCACACCTTAAAGGCCTATTATCTTTCCTTTTGACGTAACAAGCTTGGGCAACATCTTTGAGTTGGTAAGTGGCTAACTCGGCCTTCTCACTCACAGTCAACCCCATATCATAGAGGATCTTGTAAATTTCTTCAATGAATTCTTGGGGGTCTTCCTCAACCTTGGACCCATAGAAAGTAGGGGGATTAATCGTAGTGAAATTCTTCAAATTGGAGGCCGTGACAGCAACTTTTTAGTTTGCTCAGGGCACAACTTCCCGATTAGCTTTGGTCGTCATAGATTGAGCTTGAGCTGTGGAAGCTTGTTCTTTAGTAGTAATGGATTGGGACATTTGAAAAGGAGAAGGCTATATGGCACCATCCATCAAAAAGAGAACCGACTGGAGCTTGGTCATTATTAAAATCTTCTTCAAGAGAAGGAACTTGATCACCGTGAGGAGGAACTCCCACATTCACAATCTCTTCTTCAGGACTTCATGACTCATCCATTCGAGTATTCACTGCCTATTATCAAAATAAGAGGATTAGATACAAAAGCACATAGAGCTTAACTCTAGAGGCACGATATTTGGACTTCCAATAAAGTGAGAGTTTCCTAAGCATCACATATATTCCTATTCATAAGTGTAACTCGCTTCACAATTATGATTACGAACCTACATAGATGTGGTTGAGAGAGACATCGACTCAAAGATAATTAACCTCATGATCTAATACCAAGTTTTTCACATACGGGTAACACCCCTTATACGTAAGCGGCGGCGTCATCCTCTTTACGGACTAAAACTAGCCTCTTAGATTACATCATTACATTCATAGGTCAAAATTAGCATAAATTTAAAACTTTTTCTACTTCTACAATGAGTTTTACATAGACGACCACATACACATAATATAGTTATATCGAGTTTACATAGACCCTTCGTATAGGAAGATTATTTGGTCTTCTAATTTCATTTCATATATATATATATACACACACACACACACACACACACAGAGTTTCAAATAGTCGTCTCATCTCATAACCATCTAATAAGAATGTAATAATTTGGGGCTAGCCCATACATCAATATAACAAGACCCCATATAGGTCATACGATGTCTAGTATCCAAATGAAAAGGAAAGAATATAAGAGTCTTAATACTAAAACAACTTCATAAGCTTGATAGTGGCATTGCCCACGGAAAGTGGGGACCTACCTAACATGGATAATTTAAAATTACCAGTATTCTTCAAAGTCGTCTCCGAAATCCTTTCAATGACCGGAACCTAAAATTTTTGGGAGAAATGAAGAAATGGGGTTAGTATACCACTTGTACTAAGTATGAGAACGTATGCACACATATCATAAAATCATGCTAACAAAAGGACATTTGATAAAGTTATGCAATTTTCTTTGAAAAGCTTTATAAACATTCAATATGACCATACCAATAAATAAGACATATTCATTAAGTCATAGGCATGTAACATCACAAGACCAACAACATCAAGTCTTGTCAAGTCAACATTCATATCATATAATTGAACACATAATCAAAGTAACTCTATCATCAAGTTATACTTGCAACAAGCATGAATAAGAGTACATTTCAACATAACCAAAGCAAGATCAATACTCATGACCCTCTTTAAGTGCACTTGTGTAATTACTAAGCAAAGCCACATAACCTTCCTTAATCAAGTAAACCTAGCAACACCATAACCAATGTCCAACATTCAAATAATAGAACAAGAAGAGTACATAATATCATACTTATGTTCATAAGAGTAATCAACATCATGAAGTGTCATTAAAAGGTATGGTCATCATATACATATCACCATCATTTATAAGCATATATATACACAAGAATATCCTCCTAAGGTTTTCCTCAAGGATAACTAGTGCAAGGCATAGGTAGAGTCCCATACCCCTACCTATGTTAAGTCAACCTCTCAAGTCACCCATGTTGGTTTGTACTCTATTACATTATTTTATTTTAGGGAACACTTGACGTAGAAAACATAGATCACAAGAACTATGTGTGGAATCCGGTGTTGTAAAATCTTACACCAATGGAAGGTGGTCGACCGGCCAAAGTAAAACAAAATGTAAACGTAGATTTCTAGGTGGATCCACTAGCTAGTATTCCTATAGAGGCAACATAGTTCAAGAACTAAGATATAGGTACAACATCTCTACATGTATTTGAGCATCCTCTCATACTAATCCATAAAATGAGTATCCCTAATAGGGGATTCAACACCATATGTGGAGCTATAGGGTGAATCTTTCTCTATAGAAATTCAACTACTCCCATTGTCAAGTTCACTCGGTGCTAAGATAAGTCCCTTTTTGGGATGTCTTTAATACCTTTATTAATAATCATAACTTAATGTAGGTTAGAGGGTCTAACCCTTGTATAAAAATCATCATCATCATACCTCAATAAGAATTGCATGAGTATAATCCTTTCATTACAATTCATACATGTGAGATTAGCACATTTTAATAGTCACATCATATTAAGGCACATTGGTAATCATCACTATCCGTATATAATTTACATCTTAGGCAACAACATACAACCCATAGTCAAGATATTTTAATTTAACATCATACCAACCTTATCAATCATAAAACAAGGCATACTTCAATACAACGTCATTACATAACAAAAACTAACCATAACTGAAGTAAAGAATTGGGATCACAAGACTTACAAAGTCTACTTCATAATTCATCATCAAGGTCTTACCATCAACCGTTATACAACGTCATTACATAACAACAAGTAACCATAACTGAAGTAAAGAATTGGGATCACAAGACTTACAAAGTCTACTTCATAATTCATCATCAAGGTCTTACCATCAACCTTTAACTAAACCCAACAAGGGCATAACATATAAACAAACAACTTGATAATATAGTCAATTGTGTCGCTAAATCACAATTCATTACTAGTTCATAGCTTAAGATAAGAGGCTTAGGTAAAATCCATAATACACTTCATAACCTAGATCGATTTCTCAAGAACTAGAATGATAGGACTCTAATTAATTTTAACATATTCTTATTTGATACAATAACATCATCTAAAGTAATTCAACCAATAACCAATCCAATTTAACAAACATTACAAATAACCTAAGGGTTATGAGGAATTTGTCAGCTTCTACAAACTAGACCGATCCATAAAGATATAACATAATTGAGTTAAAATACATGTTAATCTATCACTAATATACAAAATAAATCATAAAACAATTAATTCATAACATCAATTTCGTATTGCACGAAACGCACTTGAAAACTCAACTTTTGAAATCAACTTGATGGAACCTTTGAGAAAAGAGGTCTCAAAGGTGAAAGGAATCTCATACCTTACTAATTGATGACTATTGATGGAGAAACATGAACCTTTGAAGCCCTTGAACCCACCTCTAGCTTGGTTTTCAATGTGGTTTCTTTGGGAGAGAAATAAGAGAGAAGGAAGAGAGTTTTGGGTTTCGGGAATTATGATAGCTTAGGCTAGTCTAATTAGGTTAGAGGCTTTATATAGGTAGTTAAATACCGTAATTATACCTTCCCTAACGCTTAATTAACCTCCTAAATAATCCAACTAATTAAATGAATTAAGTTAAAATGTCCAGCAAAACCAGTGGTCTCATAGACGAGACCACGTCGACGCCCCATTTGTCAGTCGATGGGCAAAGCACCAACCATCTTGTTGGTCTATCGTTAAGTTTAGACTATGCAAATCTTAACCTTAGAAAAGTTTTCTAAGTGTCTATCGACGGAGGTAGGACTGGCATTCGAGAATTATTGTAGTCCCCAAGCAAACTGTTGGCCTGGATTAACTTATCGCGGAATATTTAAGCATTATATAAGGATTCAAATTATCTTTAGAAACAACTGTGCCGAAGAAACATAGAATGTTTGAGGATAAACATACAAATTACCCTAAGTGGAAACTCATTTATTTCATCAAAATATCTGAAATAGAGCATCGAAGAACTCATATCTAAATGCCTATAAAGACTAAGTAATAAGAGGGATATCGGTACAAGAACCCCGATCATCCTAGCAACTCACTAACATAAAATAAATAAAATGTATATTGTTCTAAACAAAAGAGTCTCGTCAACTGACTGAAAGTGCTCAATGAAGCGTAGGAGGCTGTATTCATTTACTTGTATCTGCATCATAAAACGGTCCAAGCCAAATGGCATAACTACATTGAATGTACGAGTATGCCATGGGAAAACAAAACATTACATATGGTTGAAACGAATCTCAAAAGAATACTTACGTTAGATTCAATCAACTCATGGATACTCAACTCACATGCAAAATAAAACAAAAATAAAGGTTCACTTTATAAAAAGCATTTAAAATAGTAGTCACCACTCAACAAATTAAAGAAATACAATAACAATT
This sequence comes from Solanum lycopersicum, assembly GCF_036512215.1. NCBI lineage: Eukaryota > Viridiplantae > Streptophyta > Magnoliopsida > Solanales > Solanaceae > Solanum > Solanum lycopersicum. The sequence goes on from NC_090808.1 coordinate 42,292,173, forward strand.
TGTGAATTAAGTTTACATATAAAGTAATATTATAATGTGAGAGTTTCTCTAACCGACAAACATCCCTATAAGCTAATATGATGATACAACATCTCGGCCATGCTACCAAAACTTTCATATGCCTTAATGTGATACAAAACTTCTCAACAAAGTTGATCCACTAGTTTATGCTAAAAACACTAAGGAATCATCTAAAAAGTATGGCCCATTATAACCCACAATGGCTACATGGTTTATTGAGATTGGATTTGTTAAGATTTTGTCCCCATATATTTGCTCAATACTACCCTCAAAATATACTCAACTGATATGTTTTAAAAACAAAACATACTCTATATGTGGTTTGAGGTAAATAGTCAAAAACTAGCTCAAGTCTCTCATGGAGATCAATGTTACCTATCTTGTTTAAATGTGAAATCATTTACTCTTTTGAAATAAATAGTCTCAGTATAATCGTTTTAAAGAAATGAACTTCACTCTTCACTCTTTTCTATACTCACAACTGAAGTCTTAAAATAAAGTTAAAACATTTTCAAAAGGCTTTTTGAAAAGTCTACTAACATCTCATGACTTGACACTTAAATTCCATTTAACTAAATTATGGATTAAAGGCTCATGATTTAGTGCTTATGGATGATTTTGATTATGTTTAAATGTATCTTAGAGTGCAGAATTTAACTAGAAACTTTAGGTGTATTGCTAGGAAACCCAAACAAAATGCAATGGGAAAGGGTAGAAGGCATGCATCCCTGGCGCTCTGAGTAACGCGGGACTACAGAGGGTATACTTCATACACGGGCTTTGTAAGAACTGGATGGTGCGACACCGCAGAGGCCAAACATAAAAATCCAAGTTGAGCTACTATGTATTGCGGCTTCCTAGACCCCTCCTAAAATAATCTTTGTATTTTCTTCCTCGTATCTCAAGTCTAACCTTTGAATTCAATTGGTTCTTTTCCCATATACTTATATTCAACTATGTTACAAAAACAAATATAAATATATTAGACACAACCCCTAAGATTATGAAATGAACTCAAGAAGCATCTCACCTATTTCAAAAAGAAGAAGCTAGAATTATATAAAACAATTTCATAAAGAACTCATAATTAGTTCATTCAAGAGCACAATTACGCCGAGATGGTGAAATCAACACTATCTATTCTCACATACCTCATAGGATTGAATACTTGGCGATATGCACAACCAAAATTGCAAGAATTTCATGAATTATGAGCTTTTCTTATTCTTTCTCATTTTTCTCCTTTTTCTATGCCCTAGACTATTTTGGAAAAAGAGTAAAATCATCTAATTTTTATTAGACCCAAATTAAACATCTAAAAATGAAATTAAATAACTGGGTATTGGAAAGACTAAATTACCCTTCCAAAATAAGATTTTGACTTTCCTTATTTAGACAACCAAATTTCAAATGGTCATATCTCACTCAAACTAACTCAGAGTTGAGCTAAATGAGTAGTATTGGAAAAATAACTCAATGATCATTCCTATGATATCTTGTAGAAAGTGTAAGTCATCCTGATATAGGAGTTATGCTCATTTGAAGTTGAACCAAAACATAAACTTAACACAACTTATCTAAATTTCCAGATTTTTCATTATTTCTGAAAACGTCTATTTCTAATTATAGCTCTTTCTAGTTCTTTTGAAAAAAAAAGGTATTACATTTCCATTACTATTAAATTTATGAAAACATTCATTCATTATATTATCTTCATAATCCTCATCAAAAAATTCATTGCCAAATCATGGTTGGCTAAGTGGAACACCTAGATGTAACATGGAGTATAGAACCCCAAAGGAAAACATAGTGGAACACCTAGATGTAACATGGAGTATAGAACCCCAAAGGACAACATGCAAACCTCTTACATCTCATAATTTTAAAGACAAAAAATATAT